>NW_028327172.1:201716690-202023671 GCF_987537825.1 Furipterus horrens | reverse complement strand
TTGTCTGTAGATAAAATAAAAAACATTGAATTCTAGTCATTTATGCTACTATAATTATGAACATAAAAACTGATCCAAGAAAAGTTTGATGTTAAGAACAAATATGTATTGGATGCATGCCATGTTTCATGGCATATAAAATGCAATAGCTCAGTTAATTCTCAGAATAACCTTATGTGCTGGATGATGCTTTTGTTATAATTTTATAGGTTAAAAAAAACTGAGCTGTAAAATTATAGATCTGGTTAGTGGTAGCATTGGAATTAGTAGTAAGAGGCCATGACTTCAGGATCTGGGCTTTTAACAATTATGTAAAATTCATTCTTGAACTATGTCCTTTTTTTTTCCTGTAAAGTAAATTTGAAATATTCAAGTGAGAAAACATGAAATGAATGGACTGGCAGGATTTGGGCCCTGTTTGGCAGAGTTTGGCTATCTTAAGGATGCTCATACAGGGCTATGAGTATGGGAATTTGGAAATTAATCCAGAGAGAAAATGGTATTTAAAGGATTACTTGAATTCAGACAGTTGCTTTGTTAGAAGATTGCTAGTTATCATTTACTCTAGTGATTTACAGTCGTTTACAATGATTATCATTTACAATCTCCATTAGAAGAGTGCTTGCTATTATTTACTCTTTGTATAGCAAAGAAAAGCCAAGGAAATACAGCAAGCTCAATTATGTTGCCCAGCTGAGTTCCTTCGGTGGGTTCAGGGGGGATGAGAAGAATCTCTTTTCATGCTCACTTTGCTTTCAATACAAAAAAATATTACATTAGTAAGAAATGATTCTAGGCAGTCCTATTCCCACGGAGAGAAGGAATATTCACTTCTCAGGGCACCAGAAGGAAAGAGAAAATATTTACAACTTCCTTGCTTCTACTCCCATGGGAGGGCTATATTTATCCTTTAAAGAAAGTTGTGGTTTATTTAACTATTTTGTGTATCACTTGGTAAAAAAGAAGGAAGATTTAATTACTTTTGCACTACATTTTGTAAATTACCATTTTAGACAAATGAAGCTATTAAAACGTTTTAGTTAGAAAATTGTAAGGATGGTTATTTTAATGTTGAAAAGTCAAAGTTAATCATTTTTCATAAATTTTGAAATACACAAGATGACGGTTACCAGCATTATTCTTAAAATCTCGTATTTTTTTTTTATGACTAAAATGTTATACAACTCACTGCCACATCATCTTTATTATACTTTTTCCAAGAAGTACACCTAAACCCCACAAAGTAAGTTTTTTAGATAGTGTGAATTATGAGAAGAATAGGCAAACTTTGGTAAAGAGATACTCTTTGGGATATGTTCAAACATGTCTCCTGGGTGGTTTGTATGTGCGTGGAAAATCCTGGGAAATGGACCTTTTCATTGATTGGGGGAGTTGAGAAGCCAGGTCAGGAATAGAGAGAAGAAAAAGAAGAGGGCAAAGGATAAAACATAATTAAAATCATCAGGAAAGGTTAAAGTTTAGAAAAACATTAATATGGTTTCTTTATTTGGACCTCCATTATAGCCCTTTCATCTCATTTAAAAGTAGAATAAGTTTTATAGTATTTTATGTGTTCTTTTTATAACCCATATAGACCAAGTCATTTCAGTTCAGGAACTGTATCATACACTTGTTAGTTTCCCCACCTACAATTGAGTTAAAAGCTGTTTTTTCTAACGCAAGTTCAATAGATATTAGTTGAAATGAAGAAAATATCAGCCTAAGTTTCTTTAACTAAGATGAATATGAAATCATTGCCTCCAAACTATTCCTATCCCATATGGCAAGAGTTGCAAAGTGAAGCTTGTTTTGTAAAAGCACAAAGCCTCATTGCCAACATCAACATTCTCAGCCCATCTTGACCACACCATCTTTAATCTACACGGAAGTCACAGATGGCAAACCCATGCTAGATTTGTTATGAATACACAATATTGGTATCTGGTGTGAAAGAGAAGATTGAATATCACAAAATAACAGCCTTCACTCAACTGGAAGTTTTTTAAAACTATGATTTGTATCTCCTAAGTATAAAGGTATCACATTATTGTTAGATTTGAAATAGACACAAAACCAAGAACTCTGTTGTGACCTAGCTTAGACGATTACAAACTAGCAATGTCCACTAGAACTTTGTGTGATGATGCAAATGTCCTGTATCTGTGCTGTGTCACATGGTAGCCCTTACACACACGTGGCTACTGAGCCCCTGAAATGTGGCTAGTGTGACACTGAAGTTTTCATTTTATTAGCCACATGGAGTGGGACCATTTTGCAATTCAAACTCCAGACTCTAAGTTACTTTGCTTCCCTAAGTCCTGGGGACAACCTTTATGCCGTATTTGATGGAAGCTATAGAAAGAAAATAATACTTAAAGTATTACAGAATTTATCAGAGACTAGGACTTACAATAATTTATAACTAACATTAACTGAAAGTTCTTTCAATGTACCAGACACTGATTAAAACATTAAGTCATTTATATCTTGTAGTAACCCTTTAAAAGTCATGCTGTTATTACACCCATTTTATTGGTGAGAAAATTGATGTACAGAGAAGGTAAGTAACTTCCCCTGGGACACCCAGCTAATAACTTTTGGAGTCTGGATCAGACAGTCTTACTTAAAACAGAGTTTCCAAGTATAGCTTTCATTTTTCCTGAGTAGATATCAAATCTAAGACACCGTTAATTTAAGATGTACCATTATTTTACCCAACTATAAGGAAAGAAAAACAAGCAAACATATTGCCAATTAACTGACAGACCACTAACCCTAAAATGCAATCAGAAACATTATCGCGTGGAAAAAATAAATGTGACTTAGGAGAGAGGAAATATTTTAGCATTGTTGGTAAGATTCGGGTCCTTTTAGCCAGAAGTAATAATGTAATTTAGAGTAAAATATGTGAAGTTTGGATTGCTATTGTAGCCTGAAGGTAAGAAACTAGAACAAGTAACAAGATTGGATTTTAATACAATTCCTTCAGGCGCTACATCTCCTAACAGGAAATGACAGGAGAGGATACATTAAAAGTTGATTTTTGTCAACCCTGATTATGCACCATTTAATCCATGTGAACTCCGAACTCTCCATACTTAGTAAATCCAAAACACAGATAGATACCTCACCTGCATTTTTTGGGATAAACCAGGAGTATATTCTCCTTGATTTTGATAGGACAACATGTGAATCTATTTCTACCTTTTTCACAGACTTACGAGAAACAAGGAGTGAAACAAAGAAGTCTGGGTGGCGATGAGGAATCCATTGTGGTTTCTAAAAAATAAAATATTTTGTAAGGGGAAACTGTTGGAAATGTTTCTAAAGTTTAATACATTTTCCAAGTTTCCTCTTAATGATACCTAGATAGTTTACCCAAAAGCCTTCCTGCTTTCCCTAGACAGATCTGTATCATCATAAGTTCCAGTTGGTCTCTATATGAGAATGATGTCATGGTGTAATCATGTATTTTCATACACAGTATACTTTTCACATCAGTAATTGTGTCATTCATCTTATATCTTTAGTTCCCAGAAAATTCCTACAACATATTAGAAAATCAGTTTTATTTAACAAAGAGTTATCCAACCATGGGCATCTAACAACTAGCAGGCAAAAAGGAGAAAAATTAGCACTCTTAGGTGGCTATGACACTGCCTAAATACTGTCTTCACTCCAATTTCTCCCTAGAAATTACTGCTAGAATAGCTAACCTGACATTATATATATAATTTTTTGCTGCGTCTGGTCAGAGTCCTTCCTTCTAGTATGAGTGACTCTTTACGATGGGTTTGCATAACAGGTAAGGTGTAGCTCTAGAGCTCTGACTCCCACATGGGTAGATTCTGCATGAGAATGAAACTGTCACAAAGAAAATAGAATGAAGAAGAGTAGAAATAAAGAGTTTTGGTAGCCACCTGTGTCTAGAAGTAAATAGACCTTTCAATTACATAAGCCAATAATTCCCTCCTTTTTCCAGGTGAGATAAATATTAGGTGAACAGCTTGTTGAATTGGAAGTCATCCCTTTCAATGATGCTATATCGAAACAGAATTCTTCAAGTGATGTTAAGTGACTATTATGTGTTGACTTTTTTTTTTTTTTTTTTTTTTTTTGTCCAAAATATGGAAGATTTCATTTACTGGTCCCAATATTGAAGCCTTTAACACATCTCAGTTACTATGCAGTACTTGATTATACTTGTAAAAGTTGTATTTCCTTGCTAGGTTTTGTTAGAGTAGCTATGTATAGAAGTGTAAATATCACAAGAATTTACTAAAGCATGTTTCATATTATGTACCATGTCTGTCCTATCAAAGAGTATTGCTGTTAATCTTATATAGCTGATATTTATTTGATTTGCATTCTTTTCCAAACATTGTAGCAGGTACTGATTTTTGAGAACTAAAAAGGAATTCATGATTCTAATAAATATTGTTTAACTTTGTGGCTTTAAAGAATACAGGGTATTTGCAAATTTTAACCTACTAACTAGTTTAACTAGGAGATATATGTACACTGGAAATAGTGGCAGAAGGGGGTAAACACTTGAATTCTGGCCCAGTTGTGAGATTATCATCTACAAAAATAGGAAAAGTTGGATAATTTGCCTAATCTTTCTGAGTCACGTTTTTTTAAAAGAAAGTATGTAAGGTTAGATTGTTTGATATTTCTTCAAATTCATATAATCATAAAATGTGAAATGATAACTTTAAGAGGTCATCTGTAAGAATCCTCTGATTCTGAATAGAATTATAAGGAATCTCATATCCCACTTTATTCTGTAAGTCTTAACTCTGACTAATGTATTCCATCTTTACTAAATGAAATCAAATTCCTAGTGTTGCTAGAATGTTCTCTAAGAACCAGTGCTAACAAATTTTTAATTGATATTAACCTGTTAGTAATCTGGCTTATGGAATTAAATTAAATAATACTAGAAATAGGACTTATAAAAAGTTCTATGTGTAGCTTACCTCTGAAATGATCTGTTCCCAACATGAATATATTTTATCTCTGAAAGATAAGGATAATACTTACCTTAGTTAGGTATTATTAAGATAAACTAGGTATTATTAAATAATACCCATTTTACTGTGTCTCAGTCACTGTGAAAAATTCATTACATGAATCATCTCATTTTTATTCTAATTTATAATATACTGCTTAATGGATGAAAACATGAAACTAGTTAGTGGTTGCATTAGAATTCAATATTTTGTCTATTTGCCCACATTTAAACTTATGTTTCCAAACCAAAATTATATTCTATAAAATATTTTTCTTAGTCTCATAATTGGTGTAATTTTAAAGATTGTTTTTGTTTTCATTTTATTTATAACTCCAGAGGAAACCACAGAACTGGGGAACATACAATTTCAAATAATTTCTAATTTTAGTAGACTCTTTCCTTTTGGAGTGCCCTGCAATGCTTCTACCTTATAGTGCTACTATGATTCATCAAGGATGGGTTTGATTATGTCATGGTAAAGAACAACCTCAGAGATCTTGTTGTTACATAGTTAATGTTCATCTCCCATGTAAACTTCACTGTTAGGCTGAGCACCTCTACAGGGCAAATTATGTCCACGTAGTCCAGACTGAAGAAGCCTTCACCATCCTGTAACTATGCCATCTTGTTGGTTCCCCTTGGTCACTGTAGTAGAAGAAAGTGAACCACTAGCAATTAAATTCTTCAGTCTAGAAATAACAAAAATCACTTTAAAAAACCTCATTAGCCACAACTGGAAAAAGTGGTTTTGGAAATGGAATCTTCCACGTGTCTAGAGAAGTAGAAGCTAGATATGGGGAACACTGGCAATGTCTTCCAAAACCATTGTCAACAAAGGACTTCCAAAGTCACTGTATATGTCTGTTATCAGGCTGGCGGGAGTGGAAGGAACAGGAAGAATCGTGAATGAGAAATTGATTTGCCCCAGAATTAGGAGTGGCACTTCAGCTAGAATTCAGTCATAACAAACTTCAAGGGAGACCAGGAAATGTAATCTAAATGTGTGGTGGGGAGGAGAGGAAGTGGGTTTGAAAATGGGCTAGAGCTCTCTGGTGCATGGATTGGCTAGTGTTTTTCCCTCTCCTGGGTCATTCTCCACCTTATTTTTTTGATAACATCATTATTAATTTCAGGTGAACAAAATATGATATATTTGTATATATTGAAAATGATTCTCACAATTAGTCTAGTTAACATCTATTACTTGTTTTCTGTGATGAGAATTTTTAAGATCTCTATAAGCAACCTTCAAATAAGTAACACAATATTAACTATAGCCACCATGTATCCCCACTACTTATGTATTTTATAACTGGAAGTTTACACCCAGGTCTTAATTTTAGTGCATTTTTCTCTTCAAGTCAATGCAGATATCTAGTGCAGAAATCTCCCCCATAGTTCAACTCATCTATCATATTGCATATTTCAAAATCAGGTCCAAAACCGAATACTGGATTTCTCTTCCCATATTAACATACTTCACCTACAGCCCAGATCATATTCAATAAACTCTTTCTCTTAGATCTACCTTCAGATCATATCCAGAACTGGAGTAATTCTCATTTCTTTCACCGCTGATACCTAATCTGAGGCACCATCACTTACTGGGATGATTGCAAAAACTTCTTAACTTGTCAGACTGTTTCCACCCTTTCTCCTACATCGAGTTCTCCTCACAGAAGCAAGAATAGTCTGTAAAACATGAGTTGGATTTTGCCCTACTGCATTTTCAGGCTTAGGCTGGTGACATCCCTTTTCATGAATTGTTCCCCGTCCCTCAGGCAATGAAGACATCTGTTTTGGAGGGAAATAATTAAAATGTGCTCACTCACAGTCAAGATTTGTAGATCCAACCTGATCATTCTGTATTTTTTCTGTGACAGCCTGTGTTTCCCACTTTTACTCCCAGAATAATTGACAGTGATTATATAGAATAAGAAGTTTTTCCCCTTATTTGTGACATTAGGAATTAGCTGCCCTATATTCTCTGAAAGGAATATTATAATTTATAAGGTATGTAACAATTCTTAAGATACTGACCAAACCAAAAAGACAGAAAAACATCTCATGCTTTTGTTTCCACATTTATTGTAATTTACATAAGTCATATAATGAGGAAGCCTTACAGTACTATATTTTCCTAATGGAAACTTATGAAATTCATCATATGTCTTTCATATGAATGTAGTTGTCACAGGGAAAGGAGTTATGAGTGGTCTTATATCGTCTATCGTTGCATTTAGGTACACACAAAAACATACATGCACATGCATATATAAAGTCTTCCACCTCCTATTTACATTTCCAATTAATTTTTGTTACAGAATATTGCTAATGCTTAATATTTCCTGTTGTACATTATATCTTACTTTAATACTACAAATATTATTTCACCATTTTTCTTGTAAATGATTTAATCATGTAGTAAGATATTTGTGTGTGTACATTTTGCTGTATTTTTGCCTTTTTAATTTAATTTTTCCCTTTATTATATCAAAGTATAGTTTCAAGGACCATAAGACTCTATTACAATGTTGGAGTGATCAAATGCAATTCTATCAAATAGTGTTTACTTTTATTTTTTCAACCTTTAAAGGTGCCGATATATTTTTATATTTGCAAATTTTTATTTAATATTTTTTACCTCATATCAAGTATGATAGATTATTTTCCACTTAATTTATATTTTTTCCTTAAAAGTTAAAGTAAGCCTTGTACATGATTTAAAAAACCATGTAGTATGTGAGGGGTTATATAGAACAATATTATTTAATTTTCCCCAATCTGGAAAATAGATACAGGTTAGGCAAAAATCAATTTTAGTCACTGTATTCTTGAGAAACCAGCAAGGAACACTTTTTCTATGTATGGAGCAATTTTCTTTTTACATGCATAGAACTATGTTGAAGAATATGTAATATATGTGAAAAGACTGTATTTTTGGCAAAGCTGTTGTAGTTGCATGCAATTCATAGTTACTTTCAGTTAATTTAGGTATACAGAAGATATGTAGAATGTTTACTAAGAATAAAGCTTTGTGTGTAGCCTTGTTAAAAGATAACATGGCAATTCAGACTTGGAGTTTGCCTTCAATGGGCTTGTAGTCTAGAAGGGTAACAGCAGAGGAAGCAAAATCCATACACGGAATGCTGCTCAATGCACCTCTTTCCGCCAGCTGCTATCTTTTGTCTGTTCCCATTTTGTCTGTTCCTCTTAATGAACAGTGTTCTGTATTATGCTATTGTTAGTTGTTTTCGCATCCTCTACAAAACTTAACACCTAAAAATAGGAGTTCTGTTTGATTATATATAATATTATCTACCATACATTGACTACTTAATAAATGTTTGTGGAATCAATAAGTGGTGCTTGTTCAAAATGTATGTATTTTTTAAAGGAGATTTTGGTAATGTACAATGGTATTCTGAATAATAAAACAATCAGACTTACATTGGTATCCTGATAAGAAAATAGAAGACAGAAGACAAAATATTTCTTTCTTTCATTTGTTAAAATGTTTGTATTTTTCATTCATTAAGTATTGCTAAGTAATGCTAATCCATCTTCTCTATGGAGAATTTTCTCTGAGAGGTCTCTTTGTTTATCTCTCTTTTTTTTTTCCTTTGGGACGGTTAGGTGGTTGGTTGGAGCAATGTGTACATTCAAACTTTTCTCCTAGTCAATCATTTAGGATAATATATGGCTACTTGAAAAGTTCATGAATGCAGGTCCCTCATTTATTATGTTCTTTATAAAACAAATTCATGAGAATGCAGATCTTCTAATATAGTTTAATCTAATAATTTAGTTGATGCACTAAGAACCATATACATTAATTGATAAATAGACAAATTTCTATGCGAGCTTTTCTTCTAGGACTAACAAGGAGTTTAGTTGAATTGGCATGTTTGTGAATAGACTCCATGGAAGAGTCTCTAGGTATGATAGTATGTTTTCATATGTTAATGATCTTCAGATGGATGTTCGATGTGAAGGGTAAGCCAAATGACCTTCCACCATGATAATAGCCATTTGAACTAGTTTAAACTTTATATAATGATAAATGTTTACAATTCCAAGTACATTATGAACTATATTTACTAAAAAGCTGATATAATCAGATGCTAGACTTTCATGTCATAAAATTTTATTTGGTGCTTATGATAGGCATAATACTATGTAGAAACTGGTTTTAATTCTGTAGGTGTCAACTCCTATCTGTCAGCATGTCTCAGGAAAATGATTGTCACTGGATATTGATAGAAAAAATGAGTTTCACTACTAATCTCTTTATCAACAGTAGAAAATTACTCTCTCTCCTGCCCTCTTTGGAAATGTAGCCTGGGGATACATTTACAGCTCATATCAAAATGAAGCATATAGGGGAAGAGGAGTATAATTGTCTTGTGGTAAGAGCATAGAGCACTAGTATTCAGAGGCAAATACATTTAACCAGTGAATTCAATGGAGAGATCAAAAAATAATAATAACTGTGTTCTTGAAAGTTAACTATTATGGCTCCACACCAATTTTGTTTTTTTTTTGTTTTTTGTTTTTGTTTATTGGTTGGTTTTTATGTAGCTTATCTTGTTCAGCATTTCCCTCTACCTGTGGGTTAAAGTGATGTGTTATTCAGTGAAGATTCACAGTAACATTTCTGTGTCAGACTCTGACCCTGGGCATGGTTTGTTCTCATGTAGCAAAGCCATCCATTGGTTATTCCTGAGTATAAATGACTGCAGAATGGTCCATTCAATCTGTATAACAATGAAAACTTCAGTACACTGAATTTCCATAATGATATTAAAATCTCACATTTATTAAGGATTTACTGTTCCAGATATTATGCTAAAAACTTAGTGTCAATTTGTATATTTAATCCTCACAACTCTGTAAGGTAGGTTATGTTATTATTTACATTGTACATGCAAAATAAAATTATGTTTTAAAAAATCAGGGCTACATATTCACTTGGACAGCCAGCAGTTTGCAATAATAATTGATGTTTAGTATATGAACTTTTTTACACATTCAACCAAAACACGGCTATGGAGTATGCACTATTATTAGTTCAAACATTTTAAATTGAAAAATAATGCAACTTTGCCTAATCTTACTTCTAGTAAGTAGAACAGCTGGGGTGTTGAAATTTAGACCTATGAATCCATTATTTTATAGTTCAGTTGACATGATGCTGATATTGGCTAAATATGGTATCACTGCCAAGATTGTGTGAAGTTTGACATAAACTATTTCTAATATAGCAAATAAAATATAAATAGATATAGTGGATGCTGAAGTTTTATCACAAAGTGTAAGTATAATTTTAAAATTTAAAAGGCTAGATTATAGATAAGTAATAGAATTAGTTGTAATTATTCAAATTCTAAGTTAATTTTCTTCAATACGTTTTTCAGATTATTTACAATTATTTTATTATCTCATTACATTATAAAATATACAGTGTGGTAATTTTAAGCTTGACTTAAATTTGCCTTTTAATAAACTTTGAAATTCTAATAAATAGTGATTTGATAGACATACTACATAAATAAGATTACTCTGTGATAATCTCAATGTTTGCGTAATAGGCATTTCTATTCATAAATTAAAATTTGCTGTGAGCAAAGGTAATAGCCCCAAAGCAATGTACAATGAATCTAAACCTAAAGAAATGTCATAGACATATACATTCCTCATTATTATATGAACTGTGCTCCTTAAAGAAATCACCAGAGGAGATGATTGTGTATTTAAGGTTTAGAAATAACATCAGCAAACAAAAAGCAATAGCTTATGCTAATGAAATATTTTTAATGACCATGTATTTCACCAATTTAATAAAAGTCAACTCCTCAGGTACCTAACTTTGAGTTAGTTCATCATTTTGGTAAGCACTCAGTAGTGTAACAGTTCTCTAATATGATATTAAGTCACAATGGTGGGCTTAGGAAGAAGTGAAATAGAACTATAGTTGGATTCCTGGGAATTTTACGTAACATTATACTTAGTAGGGGAGCACCCCACACTGAAAAGCAGTGAGTGTAGGTCACACATGTGACTGTTATCTCTTTAGTATGTCACATGTGGAAAACAAGTTTGACAACCACTTGTTAGTAGAAAGGTCTCTTCTCTAAAGGATGCTGTTTTTTCAGCCACCCATCCATCACATATATTTATTTTAGAGTACCTATCATGTGCATGGATTAAATCACATCCTAATTCTGAATTCAACTTGGTTCCTTAGTGCCTTGTAGTCTGCTCTGTTTTTTCTCATCTGTATAATGAGAGAATTCACTCAGATAATCAAGATTCTCTGGCTAGCAGGACCTCCGATTTCTATGTGACCCAATCAGCTACCTCAGCACTTTGCAAAACTCCTTTATATTCCTTTTCCTGCTATTATATATTGTTTGTTGCCCTGAGAAGAGTTAGGTTTGAGGTTTTCATTGAAAAATGAACTCTTGGACTTTACAGTCCAGCAGCATTTCCGGTCTTAGTAAATATATCTTCTGCATGTTTAAAAGGAAGCCATCCTTGGGTGCATCATAAGCAACAAGATTTAAAAGGCAGAAAAATTCCTGATGTTTACAGATGAACAGGATATATTCAAGGTAGTAAACAATCAGAAGCAAAAGGCATGGATCAGTCAGAATGAAAACCTAACTAATTTAAGAATCCACAGGCCAAGGTGCCTAACGAGTGGGGAACAGCCCTAACTTCAAAAAATCTAATATTAATCTCTTAAAAAATGCAAAGAGTGTAGGTGATTATGTGTATAGTGTAGCTTTTATTTCTTGCTCAACAACCATATATCTTTAGCTCTTAGTTTGTATTAGGTAGAATCTCCGAGGCAATCAAGTTATCTTCATCCATAATGCTGTTGTATAGAGCAACATTTTGGTTGTGGGTATGGCTTCACCCATGAGTGCCTTTGCCTGGGGCAAAGTGCTAACCAGAAAACTAAACAGAAAATCTGCTGTAAATTTTGCAAACATCAATGGCAATTTAATGAGTTTTTAAAGTCGAACATACTACATGATGCATTGTATGCTCCCAGATTATTTTTTAGATTGAATGGCAGCCTGTGCTAGAGAAAATGATAAAAGCTTTTAAGGACCTTGTGTTTACTGTGCTAATAATTATTTAAAAATAGTTTTGATAACTCAGGATAACCAATGTTCTCAGTTTTCATAGAAAATAGGCACTAATATATTTTATGATAAGGTATTATGTTATTGAATTTTATTTTTAAAATTTATGCTCTTTATAATGGTCACCATCAAGTCCATGACCTTATTTTATGTGGCATAAAAATCAATACCCAATTTAGAAGTCGTCTTTTAATTTATTCATCAAGCTCTCATGCCCACTGAAATCAGACTACCGTGAGTGGAGGGGAAGAGCAAAAGAAAATTTTCTCTGCATTGATTTATATTTTCTCATTTCATAATTATATTCAGCCTCTTAAGAGACTAATTCAGATATGGGGAAAAAAAGCTCATCACAGCATTCACAGCCTAAGAGAAAAATCCTAACGAAGCTTAAATTGGAAGGTGTTTGAGGGTGAACGCTTAAATGATTTAGTTTTAAAATATAGAAACTGCAGTTGAAGCTGCAATTATCAAAATGCTAGGTTGTACAGATTTTTCACAACTTGAGCACTTTGAGCAAATGACCAATTCAGAGACTTTTAAAGTATTGAATTCCTATTATGAGCAATGAAGCCAGACGGTGTGAGCAGTGTGACTCTACTTTTCCAGGGGTTATTTATGGGCTCATCTAGACTGCTGGTTTTCAAACGTCAGCCCTCAAGCTGGAGGCCTAAGAAGCATCTGGGTTATTTATTCAAGTAATGGATTCCTAGACCCTATTCAAAATTGGCCAACTCAAAATCAGCAAGGGTGGGTTCTAGATATTAATATGTAAGGAACTCTCCAGGGAACACTGTTCTAGATGCATTGCAGCATGATTTTTCACAAAATCTGACATGATGTATTTCAGCATTGTTTTCGTATTTGATAAGAGGAAGAGGGAGAGGGAGAGGGAGAGAATGACAAACTTGCTTTCTTGTAATGGCTACACAATGCAGAGACACACCGCACAAAGCTTCCTACCCAGTGTGATCTCTCGGAGCTCTTCACCATCGCTCTTCCTAGCCATCCTCTGCTACCCTTTGGTGAACTCATTCTGTGGTTTGAAGGAATAAAGATGCTCCCAAACTGTGTGAATAACAGCTTTGGAAGTTTTAAACTGTTTTTCTCTTTGTTGGGAGTAGCAAATTCCTCAGACCCCGTGCCTACTCTTTGCTTGACAAAATGACACAATAAAGAAGATTGATATCGAGGTCTTTTAGATAATTGCGCAGGGAGCAGCTTCAGGAGCTATACATTAGCTGCACTATATTTGTCAACAGTTGAGTAGAGTGATTCACAAGAAGTCATTTAAAACAAATGACTCTAAATTTATTTTAACACCAGTGTTGATAATAGCATTAAGTTCTGTCTAAGCTTAGCATCATGAATAGACTTTAAATCTTACATAGTACATGACTATTAATCACAGCAAAGAAATTTGGAAAAGATAAAAAGAGTAAGGGATTCAATTTATTCTGACTCTAATATATGCATACCCTGAGTCAGAGGATAGAATAAATTGTTTTAAAAGAAACACACAATCAAAAGGCCTCAATTCTATTCTATTGAATTCCTCTCAAACTACAAATTCATTTTTTAATGGAGTATTTTATCCAAAATATTTGCCACTTTTCTTCTTGCACATATTAGTTTGACAGGCCAGTATCTTACTTGAGAAAAAGATGAAACTTAAACCAAGCTTTTTCACTTGTGGCCATTGTTCTATGTTTATAGTTCTGGATGTAATTCATCAGGCAAAAAAATAAAATGTTTTCACTTTCAACTGACTTTCTTTTTGTCTTTTTGTCTTTTAAGTCTGTGAAGTGGAATTAGACTTCAATATTATATATATGTTTAGTGCTACAGCTATAAATTTTATGTATCTAAAAATGTATGTATTACCAAGTGTATGGTGAGCAAGTTCAAAGAATATTTTGATTATTCCATTTCCCTCTAAGTGGGTTGTTTTGACATAACCTATAAACATATTACTCTTTTAAAGAGTAAGCATATATTTGACTACTGTCAGGAAACATATACTAGAAAATATAATGAAAGAATTACCTTTTAAGAACTTATAGACTGTATACTGTTATTTGAACAATTCAACATATATTCTAGATCTCCAATGAGTCCAGGACGCTGTTAATTCCTAAGGTTATAGAATACTATTAAGAGGGAATACTTCACCAAAAAAGACCCTCACATTATAATATAATTTCATCTTTTGCATTCAGTGCTTACAGGATCCAAAGACCACGTGATTAGGCTTGTCCTTGATATTTGAGGAGTATGAGTAGGGTTGAGTAAAATTGAAGGTCTGAATATTTAAAAGTTATAATTCATGTCGAAAAAGTTTTTGAACAGAATTTCTTCTGTTCAATCACCTGGCAGTTTAGGTATGAACGTAGACTTTTATGAGATAAGGGAGTTCTGTGATGAGAAATGGCCTGGGAAGAGCTGGCCCTTGGGTTCTGAGGTATCGTCTTCCCAATTCTGGCTCAAACTGTATTATAGGAGATCCATAGGCATATCAGTGGAAACCCAAGACCTTAGTCCAACTTAGGAACAGCTATACCTCTGCTAACACAGGACTTAGGGCAGTAGACACTGAGAAGACCATATATCCATGGGACTTAGGAAATAATTGTTTGTGTTGTCGAACTAACATGTAAAGATAAGAAAGGATAGAAAATAGGTTCTTAATTTTGGTTTACAATTGGAGAAAACAGGTGAAGTAATAAAAAACCCTACAAAATTACTGACTAAATATAAACTGTCCATGACAGAAATTCAGAATATATGGTATTATTTATTTGAAACTACTTACGTACATGTAAATATAAAGAAAAATATGAAGGATGCGCTAGACATTTGGGGGAGTTGTATCAGGGTTCTTAATATTTAAGTGATTTTTAAAAAACCTTCAATATACAAATATATTGTTTGATTTCAATACAATGATAATAAAGAATAAATCTTTTCATTGTTGGAAAATACAGTATATTCTTTAGGAGAACACTAACTGACTTTGTGGGTTTGGGCCAATTATTAAACATTTTTCAGCCTTTGATACCTAGCAGTTAGAATGGATGTAACATTAAGTCTTTCTCATAAAATTGTTGTGTGAGTCAGCTAAACAAGAGCTTAGCACAGAATCTGGCATATGATAACCAGCAATTAAAAGTTTGCTGCCAACATCATCATCATCATCATTACATTAATTAAGTGACTAGAATTTAAAATCTATTTCTGATGTCCCAGAAAAATCGATAGTGGCAGAGCTGTCAATTTTCTCATTTGATTCTATTCACATAAAGTTAAGCCTGAATTAGGAATTAGCTCTGTTATCTTGGACATGACATTAACTCTCTGGGCCTCCATTTCTGCATAGATAAAATGCAAGAATTAGAAAAGATTTATCTCAAGACTCTATCAGTATTAAGCCAGTTGAAGTTGTTCTGTATCAGTTCTAAACATGACTTCTGTAACCATATCCTGATCAACACATCCAGCTGAGCACTGTTTTTCCCCGGACTGACAGGCACCCCGCGACTCATTCTCTGGTCTCTGCCTTTGCTTCTCATTACCCGAACTCTCCACAGCAGCCCAAGTAATACTTTGAAAGTAGAATCCTTCTCGTGCTATTTTGGTACTCATCCCCACCCATATACTTGGAGTACAATCAAAATGTCTTATCCCTGTTCTGAGAAACTTAATCCCTGACTTTTGCAGCCATTTTGTGAAGTCACAGTCCATTGCTATCCATGCTCCGATTATATCAGTGCCCCCCACCCCTTACCCAAATAGTCCAGTTCTTTTCTGTCTCAAGGCCTTTGAGTAACCAACTCCTTCCAACTAAAATACCCTTTTCCTGACTCATTGTTTGGCCACTTCTTTCTTACTCAGCAGGTCTCATCTTAATGCCACCTCCCCAAAGGGGCATTCCCACCTGCTTACCTAAGGAACTGCCCTCTGCTGCTGCTGGCTGCCCTGATTTGTTTGGTGTTCAGTCCCCTGTTAGGTTCCTACATAACAGTTTAATTGGTTTCATATATTTTATTAGCTTGTTTATCTATTTTCATTTCTTCTCATGTAGATGTTTTAATTTTGGGGGATGAGGAACTAATTTAGTCCAGATACGATTTCTGTCCCCAGTATCTAGAATGGTGACTAATGATAGACAATGGTGAATAAATATTTGCTGATTAGATGAGTGCAAATAAAAGGGCAGATGAATGGTTGGGTAAATAAATGAATAATGAATGAATGAATGATTACATCACTGTATATACACACATACTTTGTCATTTGGTAATGTTCTTCACTATCATTTAACTTGGTTCTTGCAGGCTTTTTTTCCTTATCATATACACAAATTTCTACGCTATAAGTAGGCTGAGGCAGAAAAGGGGCTACTAGTGCACTGTGTTTTCCAGAGGGTGAATGTCAGTTCTAATAAATACCAGCATCATGGGGATGAAAGGACTGGTGACCTTACCAGGGAATTCGGATTCATCCGACACATCAAAACAATTTCAGAAGTTTAGGGCTTAATATAACGCTAAACACATTTTGCCAGCTATTGTCAACTTTCATTTAAAAATCCATTTTAGGTCAGAAACTTTGTTATGTCCTCTCTTCTCAGGTCAGCTAGACCTTAGCTGGGTAATTGCAGCTGGCCTTCCCTGACTGCCCTGTTGCCCACTGATGTCCCCTTTTGCTTACAGTTTTACTGGTGGGGGTAAGCCGACGTGATTTTGTCTGTGAGACAGAAGTTCCAAACTGTAATATATGTCCCCTTCAAAAAAAAGAAAGTTCGGTCAGCTGGCAGAAACCATTGGCTACTTGTACAGGGTGGGGGCAAAAGTAGGCTTAAAGTTGTGAGTATGTAAAACATAGAGTTTATTCTTGTATTATTAGTTATTAATTATTGTATTATTTTCCATACGAACAACCGTGAACCTACTTCTGCAGCACCATGTATTAAGACTTCATAATGTCCTATTTTTAAAAACAATGTCCTTCGTGTTCCTAGAGAGGGAAATGTGTATTCATTTGTTTCTGTTAAATTTTAACTCAAAACATGCTTATTCATGTCGTCGGCAGCCGTCCATCTCGAGAGACGATGGTGTAGCTTCTTAAGAGTCTATCTGCACTGCCGAGAATGGTTGTGCAGTCCGACTCGGGAGTGACACGATATCTGTCTCCTCCCGTGTTGAATCGACATCTTGCGATGACGCTGGAGTGTCCTCTCCAGTGAAGCTGAAGCTACAGAGCCAGGGCAGGGTGATATGGAGGGTCTGCTGTTGCCCATGCAGCAGACCCCCCCCTCTCTTCGCAGCTGAAGGGCCCAAGGGAAAGACGGAGTCAATACAGCTTGGCTTCAGGTGCGCCGCAGGAGTTGCCGGTGTTGACTACAACATCAAACCGCCTTAGGGACTCCGGCTCCGGATTTTCTGTCGGGGTTTACTCCCTTAGCCTTTCCCCTGAAGAGGTATGCCGCAAGGCAGCGGAGGTTTTATGGAGTCAGAGTTTTCCTTCTCTGATGTGCCCTGACTGGAAGATCAAACCAGCGACACTTAGCTCGCAGGCCGACGCTCAATCCACTGAGCCAAACCAGCCAGGGTGGCTTATTCATGAAACCTTATATATTGGCAACATGAGTAACTCAAGCCCAGTTTGGCAATTCCAAAGAAGTCCTAGAATAATCAAGTTTACCTCAAGGCATGGCTCATGTGGCAGTAATAGAGTGGGAGATGTTCAGTTCTAAACTTCCACACCCCAAGTATTTTACAACCTCCTTTACCTATGTTAGAACATTAGATTTTATTAGAACTTAAGCCCCACATGGGTGAGATGTATTTCCAGTACCTGATAAGGTATTGAATGTAATCAAGGGATGTAGATGTACTAATCTCATTTTACATATGGGAAAACCAAGTTTCACAAAGTTAGTAATGTGCTTGAGCTCAAGATCCTGCAAATTGAGAAGCCCAGCCTCGGGTCTGACTGAATCAGAAGCTCATTCTTCTTTCATTGTGTCACCTAATGGCAAAGCCTAGAAGAACCTTGTACTTGAAAATACCTTTGGAATATAAAATAAAAATCACTGCTGACTCGGCATCAAGTAGCCCATAAAACCATCTTAAGCAGCATCTGAAGCTGAAAATTTTATGCAGAAACATCACAATCTTGTTTTTTACATGTCAGTAATTCTCTCACTAATTAGTTATTATACCTTGAGATATGTCAGGCAAACTGCTCATTACAAGTATAGAACTAAATAAAAGTGTCTCTATCCTCATGGAACTCCCATTTCTGCTTTATTTTGTTGTGTGTGTGTGTCTAATATATGTATGGAGAATTTTCTTAATGTAATTAATTCAAAAGTTTAAATCATTTTGAGCTTCCAGTATCTGTACAACTAATTTAATTTTATTGAAATTTGTATGGTGATAATTTTTTAAAACGTGAAGTTTCCATTCCCTCAAATAAAAATAAATTGAGTATCACAGCTCTATCGGGGCTTAAAATTTTCTATTAAAGCACTGGCCAAGGAGAAGTATTTATACAGATGGTCCCCGACTTAGGATGTTTCAACTTATGATTTTTGACTATGGTGGTACAAATTCTGTGCATTCCACAGAAACCATACTTTGCATTTTGATCTTTTCCTGGGCTAGTGATATGGACTGCCATACTCTCTAGTGATGCTGGCGCGGGACCCAGTCAGGAGCAGGATCACAGGGTAAATGCCAATACTCTACAGCTACTGTGTTGCCAGCACTTTTTGGATGTTGTGTTTGGTGTTTTCACTTCCCATCATGTCTACAAAACACCCCTCTGTGTCACCTGCATCTTGTGAGGTAAAGAAGGCAATTACTCTTGAGATGAAACTCAAGAATATCACCCAACGGTAAGTGTTCTGAGCACATTTAAGGTAGGTTAGGCTAAGATCTGATGTTCAGGAGGTTGAGTATATTAAATTAATTTTTGACTTAGAATATTTTCAACACAGAATGGGTTTATCAGAGTGTAACCCCATCATAATCAAGGGACATCTGTATATGTGTTAGGTAGTCTGAATAGGCCAGATGAAATATTAGTAGCCATTGGTTCTAAATGCTCTTTTTTTATTCAAAGGAAAACTGTGGATGATTTCATAGTTACCAAGAGATTCAGTAATCAATTCATCCTTTCATTTGTCTTAGACTGATCTATTATAACCTTTCAAGTACAATGGTAACCTGTACTTATATTATTTCCATCTTGGATATTATTACTTTCTAAGAATATATTTTACATGTTAACATCTTTCTGTTCTTCTAACACTGCAGTTTTCAACACGTGTGCCACAGAATTTTTAAAACATGCAATACCTGACTATTTAGTCAGGGGTACTGACCTCTTTTTCCTTAGATTGTCAAATAAAAAAGAAAAAAATGACAACAGCCAACACAACAAATAGCCATCTGGTGTGAATGAATCAAAATTATGCCTACTTTTTTTTGTCCAATTGGTAAAATATATATATTTTTTGGTGTGCCACATGATTTAGTAATTAGTTTAGGTGTCCATGAGCTAAAAAGAAGGTTGTAAATCATTGTTCTAGCAGATCTGCCCTTGAAAATAGAAAAAAATTGCTGTACCTTTTCCTCCCATTAACATTGAACTAGTATTTACACCATATGATGGAAGAAAGGAAAATAAAACTTAACTAGCTTATCCCAGTCATTGCAAATGGAATTGCCAAAGGTCTTTTTGAATAGCACTTGTATAATGTCCCATCCAAGATCTGGCACATAGTAGCCACATTGCCCATGTGGTTCTTCTTTGTTATCACACCTCAAAGCAAGTAGGAGGCTTACTTATTTCACCCCCCACCCCCTTTGCACCACTTACTAGCTTTGTCATTAGTCAGCATCTCTGAGCACCTATTTCTCATGTGTTTTAATGGATTATTATCTTTCTTAAGTAACCTCAGAGGGTTGTTGTCAGAATTTAAGACTATACTTGTAGAAGTGTTTCACAACGCCAGTCTAGGAGGCTTCTGATTTACTGGGCAATCATAAACCAATTATTAAGCCCTTGATCTTATGCTCCGGGTACTGTCTGCTTCTCCAGCCATATCTGGTGCCACTTGATTCACCCACTCTGTCTCGCTGAAACTGGGCCCAGATTGTGTTATTTTTTGCTTCCAGGACTTTGCAGATATTTTTTATTGGCCAGGAAAGCTCTTTTCCTGCTATTCCCATCCTTTAGCTCAGTGGTTCTCAACCTTCCTAATGCTGCGACCCTTTAATACAGTTCCTCATGTTGTGGTGAACCCCAACCATAAAATTATTTTTGTTGCTACTTCATAACTGTAATTTTGCTACTGCTATGAATCATAATGTAAATATCTGATATGCAGGATGTATTTTCATTGTTACAAATTGAAAATGATTAAAGCATAGTGATTAATCACAAAAACAATATATAATTATATATGTGTTTTCCTATAGTCTTAGGCGACCTCTGTGAAAGGGTCATTTGACCCCTAAAGGGGTTGCAAACCGCTGCTTTAGATCTTAGCTTAAATGTCATTTCAACAGAGTGGCAAATCCAAAGTAGGTCTCCAATTCCCCCACTTCTATTTACTCTCCCTATCTTTCTATATCATTCCAAAGATTTTATTTCTCAGCTTCTCAAGCACCTACATCTTTAGAATAAATGGGGGGGGGGAGTTTCACTGTAAGCATGATAACAACTGCCCATTATGTAGTGCTTATTATATGACAAGTACTGGAATAAGCTATTTCAAGTGATAACTTTGTCTGACCCTCAGGAAACAACAGCTATTATCTCTGTTTCATTGTTTAGAAACCTAAGGCTTGAGGATGATTGGCAGCTCTTCAAGATCTCACAGTTAGTATGTGGTAGAACTGGAAGTCGGATGAGTGTGTTTTACTCCTAGGGAAGAACAATTAGTGCTCACGAAATAACTCAGAGTTTCTCTGTATTTTTCCAGTCTTTAAAAAATTATACTGGTTCCTGTGATTATGTTTTGGAAAATTAAAACATGAGACAAGGTGTCATCATTTCCAATCAGGCACACTTATCAGACAGCACATAATTCCATTGGACTGAGTGGGATTTTCGCAAGTGAATAATATGTTGTGTGTCTATCCACTGATACCTCAGTGCTTTTCTCTTGGGATAGCTAGTGCCTACTTACCTTGACTAGTACAACTACTGAAGCCATCTTTTCATCACTGAGGTAGGTATCCTGCCTCCCCCATGGCATGAGAAGGTGGGAATTGATCTCCAGTTCATTGGAGGTGCTTTCTACTATAGAAGTAAATATTTGTGATGGCATCTAATTTCTGAACATTTTTGAGGGCTCAGAAAATATTTGCTTTAGTGAACAAGCAAAATTTGTTTTCGGTAAACTTTATAAGACTAGGTTTTTTTTAACAGTACTTAGGAGCTGTATAACCTTAGTTTTGTCCTTTCATTCAAGAATATCAGAGGCAAAATGTTCTAATTGTGCTTGAGTAATGTAGACAAAAATGATGAAAGGAAGCAGGCATCTTTACATGTTATGTATTTTTCTTCTGCTCTTGCCTTGATTGATTGTAGGCTATCTGTAAGTGGTCCACATTCCATTTCCATTCTCCTCTTTTTTTTTTTTTTAATAGGGAGGGTGATATTTGACCAAGGAAAGAAGCTTCTAGCTCTTTCTAACACATTTGCTGTGTTACAAGGCGTCTTTTTGTTCCCTAAGAGACCAAATAAAATTCCTTTGCAACTATACATACACTTATAGAGGGACAGGACAGTGGGAGACACAGATTCCTGCTCAGGTTTTGATCATTAGAGACAGATCATGTAAAATTAGAAGGGTATCTAACTAATTGAGAATGAATTCTGTGCCCCATCATGGCACATGCTACTTTTAATTCTACAAGTCTTTTAGACTGTGGCAATAAACATAACTTGTCTCATTTTTACCCAAAAGAAAGCCCAGAGAAGTTGACTATCTTTCTAGGGAGAACAGAGCCAATTAGTGGAAGACATGTGATTCCAGCTGAAGGAAATGAGAAATGCTGCTAGAAAATTCTGAAACCTCTGCACTCTTACAAATTGCCTTTAAATTGAGCCGTGAACCTATAAAATAAAGCTGGCTGTTAGGAATTTTGTTAGTACTATACCCAAGAAAATGTTCCTTTTCTCTATCTAGAAAAATGTGATGATTAAATGAGGTAACACACACTGTCTAACAGCATGTCTGGCTCTGTGGAAACGGACAACCAATGATAGTACTTCCTTGTACTCCCTCACTATTTTTGAATTTCTTTTTAGAAAGAACTGTCATTCCCTTCTATCTTGATTTTCTAATAACAGGAAGCCCAATTTCTCCCATACTCCAGGTATTTAGGACTATTCATTCCTGTAGATAGAGCAGTTGGGATATATTTCTTTCCTTCCACTTGCTTCTACCTGCATTATTTTATTTTCTCTTCACAACCTTATGACTAGATATTTTGCTAATTTTGTTTTAGAAAGGAAGAAATTGGTCTAAAGAGGTAAATAACTTTCTCATGGTCAGTAAAATAAGTGCCTAAACTGGAAACAGAATCCATACATCAAGATTTTGATTCTTTTGGATTCAAATGAGCCACCTATATTAAAGAGTTCTTATCCTACATCACCCACTGAAAACACACGGAGGTACCTTCTGCACTCAAACACACCAGTACAGAAGCAGAATCTTGAAATGTGCTTTTGTGATTGGTCTCGCTCTCTTGTTCTTTTTCATTGCAAGTCTGTCATAGGAAACTATTGCTCTTTTAGTTGGGCCCTTGCATGGAACAGACCTGAGACTAACCCTTAGCAGAAATCCAAGCCCAATTCAGGTGCCACCATCTTGAAGCAGACTTACTCACTTGAGCACAGCCAAAATCATTCATATGGATAAACAAGAAAATATAGTATTTGTTTTAAACCGTAAGTTTTCAGTAATTTATAACTTTAGTTGAACACACACACACAACATAGCAGTCACTGTCCTTGCAAATCTTAACAGGGAATCCGTCGGCAGCCGTCCGTCTCGAGAGACGATGGCGTAGCTTCTTGAGAGTCTATCTGCACCGCCGAGAATGGCTGTGCAGTCCGACTCGGGAGTGACAATCCCTGCCACACTTGTTACAGGTGAAGGCAGATGGCTGTTGTTGCTGCTGCTGACGCTGCTTCCGCCTCGATCTTTTCTGGGCCGCCTCCTCGTTGCGCGCAGCCTCTGCCCTTGACGTACCTTGCCGGACCGCGAGCCTCCAGGCTAGGCGGTCGTCTGCTTGAACTTCCCATGTGTTGAGATTGATGGAGCATTGTGTCATGTCCTTTTTGCAGATGTCTTTGAACCGCAGTTTTGGGCGCCCGGTCATCCTCTTGCCTTCTGCTAGCTCGCCGTAGAGGAGGTCTTTGGGGATACGGCCTGCATCCATTCTTTTGACATGGCCGAGCCACCTGAGGCGTCTCTCGCTAAGAACTGCATGCAAACTGCTCATATTGGCTCGCTTCAGCACCTCGGTGTTGGGAACCTTATCCTGCCAGGCGACATGCAGGACGCGTCGCAGGCACCTCATGTGGAAGCTGTTGAGTTTCCTTTCGTGCCTTGCGTAGGTGGTCCACGTCTCGCTGCCATAGAGGAGAGTGCTGAGTACGCAGGCTTGGTAGATGCGCAGTCTGGTTTTCTCAGTGAGGCTGGGAAAGCTTCCAGCCTTAACAGGGAATAAGTTTTGAATAATTAGAGAAAAAGGCTACAATGCTATAAGGCCAGGAAGTTTAGATTCAGGACCTTCAATATGATGTAAAATACAGTACATTTAGGGGCCTCTGTATCTTAGGAATATATCAGTTATAAGTTATGGAAAGCCTAAGACAGTCTGCTTCAGCCAATCACATTACATAAGATAGATCAGCTCAGAGGGGTTTCACATTTCCAAGAAAACTTGACCAATGACTCAAAGATGTGAACAAAATTTAACTCACATCTCTGCTTCCTCTGATAACAGCTAGTCCTCAGGTTGTACATAATGATCTTTTGGAATTTCCAAGCTCTTGTGACTAATGTATCAATGGCATTTTCAAGTCTCACAACTTGAATCACCAACTCCAGTGAAGACATGAAAGTCTTATCCCAGAGTTTCCTCTCAAAGTTCTATGATTCAGCCTAATCAGACAGACCTACCCGCATCTCTAAACTTGAAACTGTGTGAATTGCTTTATCCTGAAGCTTCTCATGTGATCCATCCTTTTCAAATCACTTGGGCAGAAAGCAGGACATGATCACTCCAATGTGTCTGCTATCCTTTTCACTTAAACTTGTCATAAAGTGAACAAAAACAAACCATCAAAATTATTACTGCCTTCTACAGAGGAGTGGCTTGAAGAAGAAAGAGGAATTGATTGAGATTGCTATTGGTTTGCACAGGGTCCAGCATTTTCTAATTTGGACAAGTTCCACAGTACTAATTGAAGTCCATAGTACACTTTTCAGGGAGTCCAGACCATTGTTTTCACCATTATTTCCATTTGAAAAGATAAAATACCCATGCCACCCAGGAAGCCTACTAGCTGAAGCTGAATGGTTTTTTGGAATATTTTACCCATGGATACCAATCAGTCAGCTTAACAATATGACATGCTACTCACTGAAGGTGTGCCAAAAGGTGAGTGAGCTCTTGTGGGTGCAGTGAAACATAAGAGTCAAGAGTGAAGCACATAAGTTAAACTGTCTTGAGAATAGCAATTACTTGTTTAAAAAAAGAAAAAAGGAAGGCCAGATTCATATTATTCAACAAATATTGTGTTTATGAAAAAATTTAAAACACCAATATCCATAATAAAATTTTTACTCAGTGATCCCATAATCTATGCTAGATTGTGGTCTAGGCGCTCATAGCAATCCTATTGTTGCCTTCATTTTTCATAGCAACTAGTTAAAGCCTGAGGTCAGTATATGGTAAAACCAAGATTGAACCCCTGTTGCTTCGAGGAGAAACAGACTAATTATTGTCAATAATAAACAGATAATTACCACAGAATAAAGCAGTAAACTGTGGGAGTCAATTTAACTTCTGAAAATTTCAAAATAATATATTTTGATCTGAATTCTGAAAACAGAGATTGACCATCTTAATTACCTGAAAAGATCAATTTCTTCAAATTATCTAATATCCTTTATTAAAAACTCATCCAATTGGGTCCAAATTTGTTTGCCATGATAAAGCCTTGTGCCCTAGCGCTTAATACTAATTTGTTGAAACCACTTACTAGAAACTCATATTTATTGTAGTTCACTGGGTATAGGCTTAGCTAAATACTTAAAATTAATTTAAAGGATATATCTGAATTTTGATAAAATTTAAATTTTTATTAGTTTATAAGTTACTGAAGTAATTAGGAAACTAAAAATTCCTCAAGAACATTTTTTAAAACAAAGCTACTTTGTTGTCAAAAGCCCCAAATCATGTACTTATAATTTTTTAGTACATAAGAAACTTGATTAAAAATAGAATTGCAATATAAATATATATTTAATTAAAAATAAATTTAAATGATTATTTTGTGTACTTGTACATTTAAACTAGAAAAAAATTCAATATTGTATTTTCACATGTTTATTTCTCTTTCTACGTCAAACTGTCCAAAATTCACCATGAACACTCTATGGAAATCTATGGATGTGTATATTAGTATATGTTTTTATTTTTTGCTTGGGTTGACCCCTTTGCTTTCTTTTACTTCCATTAGAACAATTGGGGAAGATTGACTTTCCTCCTGGTTTCAAGTTCAGTCTTTTGTTGCTATTGACAATCCCAGCATTTTCTATGTTAATTCCAGAAGATCTTTGATACTGATGCACAACAGCCTTCTTAAAATAATTGCTCCCCCCCACAAACCCAATTCTTATCTTACCCCCCAAATTGCTTTCCTATGCATGTTATTAGGCTCAAAGTCTTAGTGCCCTTTTTCCTGCTGAGAAGTGGAAAGGATATAGGTCTGTGGATAAACTTATCACTGGGAAGAGAATATAGAAATGTAATCTCTTAACTGGCCCCCTGCCATTTGGCTATGTTCTGCACAAGTGCATCTGAAGACATTTACCTGACTTTAAAGCTCAGAACTTCATGAAAGCAGGTTAGCTCTTCTACGTTCAAATAAATGGGCTTATATCCTCTAAGCTACAAGTGATTCTTCTGATTATTAAACCAGATGTGCGGGTTAAAAGAAAAATGGCTTTAAAATAGTTTAGATTTATTGTAAATGGCAAGGAGGTGAGCAGTACAGATGGAGAGAAATGGCTGTGCAACACTTCCTGCTGTAAAAGAGCCTTGAACTTGTTGATTGAGAAGAAATAATATAGTGCCTTGCAAATAAACCATGCTGATGAATGTCTTCTGCTAGAACGGAGCTCACTGTACTTACTCTTTCTGTTTCATGTCGGCATCTTAGCACTCAGCATGAACTCCACTCCCGCTAACTGTTGAAATAACTTATTTCTAGTCAATAATGATTTTTCCCTCTCATGTTATTATTAAAAATAACAGGCTCACAATGTGTGATTGTATGGTGTACAATTTATTTTCTCCCTCTGTAGGAGTTGGATTTTCTTGTCGTTAGAGCTGAATTGTGTGTCGACACTGGTATGTTAAAACATCCAGAATCCTGACCAGAGGCAAAAAGTTGCATTGAAATATTATAACAATTGCAATTGAACAGTGGCTTACAATCTGCAAAGAGCTTTTAGAGTACTGTCTTGGAGTGTTTTGTCACCCTAAGGAAGATAATATATGTATTCTCATTTCCATTTTCGTAAAGAGTCGACTTAAGCAGAGGAAATTTAAGTGACTTCTCCGACATTATCACAAAGTGAACAATTGAGAGCACCCAGCTCACACCCCGAGTGCCTCCTTCCGAACCGAATGTTCTTTCTTACCTTCCTCTAAGAGTGAAATATAATTATCTGGAAATTGCTTGTCTACTTTTCACAATAGAAAAGAAGAAGCACAAAGTCTCATGTTGTTAGAGTAACTAAAAGCAGTCCAGAGAAGGTTAGCTATTATATATTGGTTGTTGCATTAGGTCAAAACAGATAGATACAGAGTGGTGTAGATAGTATTTAAACCAATTTTTAAAAATTCTGGAATGTAATGTTATTTTAATTAAAGGATAGTTGACATAAAATATATTAATTTCAGGTGTACAACATAGTGATTTGACATTCATATGCTTTACAAAGTGATCAGTATGAGTTTAGGCACCATCTGTCACTGTGCAAAGTTATTGCAATGTTATTGACTGTTTTCCCTAAGCTGTACTTTATATCCCTGGGACTTACTTGTTATAACTATAAACTATTTCCTCTTAATACCCTTCACGTTTTTACCCATCTTTCACCATGCAACCTTCTGCAAATATCAATTTGTTTTCTGTATCTGTAAGTGTGTTTGTTTTGTTGGTTCATTTGTTTAGTTTTGTAGCTTCCACAAGTAAGTGAAATGATGCAGTATTTGTCTGTCTTTGACTTATTTCACTTATCACGTAATACCCTCTAAGTCTGTTGATGTTGCAAATGACCATATTTTGTCCCTTTTCATGGCTGAGGAATATTCCATTTTGTGTGTGTGCATACATTTTTTTCTTTATCCATTCATATAGCAATGGATATCTCAACTGCTCCCATAGAATGGCTATTGTAAATAATGCTGAAGTGAACATAAGAATATATATATATATAGATATATATATATATCTATATATATATATCTTTTTGGATTAGTGTTTCCTTTTATTCAACTAATCACCCAGAGATGGAATTGCTAGATACTTCTTTGTCTCTTGTTATAGCCTTTATTTTAAAGTCTATTTTGTCTGGTATAAGAATTGCTGTCCCTGCCTTCTTCTTTTCTTTTCTTTTTTCATTTCCATTTTCATGAAATACCTTTTTCCATCAATTTAAGGCTGTGTGTGCGCCTTTTGATCTGGTGTGAGTCTCATGTAGACAGCATATATAAGGGTCTTGTTTATTTATTTTTTATCCAGCCAGCCACCCCATGTCTTTTGAATGGAGCACTTAGTCCATTTACATTTAAAGTAATTATTGATATGTATGTATCATACTTATTGTCATTTTAATTGTTATACTAGATTTATAAGTAGTTGGCCTACTACTTTTACTATATGTTTGCCTTTACTAGTGAGATTTTTTTTCTTTCATATATTTTCTTATTTCTAGTTTAGGTGTTTCCTTTGCTACTTAAAGAATTCCCTGTAACATTTCTTGTGATACTGGTTTAGTGGTGATGAATTCCTTTGTTGTCTGGGAAAAATTGATCTCTTTTTCAATTTTGAATGATAAGCATGACAGGTAGGGTATTCTTGGTTGTAGGCTTGTCCCTTTCATCATGTTGAATATATTGTGCCACTTTCTTCTGACCTGCAACACTTCTGTTGAAAATAAGCTGATAGTTTTATGGGTATTTCCTTGTATGTAACTAGTTGTTTGTCTCTTGCTGCTTTTAAGATTCTATCTTTATCTTTAACTTTTAATTTTTTAATTATGATGTGTCTTGATGTGGGTCTCTGGGGTTTCATCTTGTTTGGGACTCTGTGTTTTCTGTACTTGGATGTGTGTTTCCTTTATCAAGTTAGGAAAATTCTCAGCTATTATTTCTTCAAATAGGCTTTCCATTTTTTTTCTCTTTTTCTGCTCGTTCTCGGACCCCTATGATGTGAATGTTAGTGTACCTGATGTTGCCCCAGAGGTCCCTTATGCTGCCCTCCTTTTAAATTCTTTTTTCTTTTTGATCTTCCAGTTGGGGATGATTCCCACTACTCTCTCTTCCTGATTGTTGATCCGTTCTTCTGCATCATATGATCTGCTGTTGTTTCCTTCCAGTGTATTTTTTAGTTCAGTTTTGTATTTCTTCAGTTTTTGATACGTTCTTTTTTTACATTTTTAATCTTTTTATTGATGTCTCACTTGTCTGCAGAGTTTGATGAGCATCTTTATGACTATTACTTTGAACTCTTAATCATAGACAGCTTACCTCCACTTTATTAGTTCTTTTTCTGTTTTGTTTTGTTTTTCTTGTTTTTTTTTTTTTTTTTTGTTTGGATTATATTCTTTTGTCTCCTCATTTTGCCTGTTTGTAAGTCAACTACATCTCCTAGTCCTGAAAAGGTGGCCTTATTTAGAAAGTGTCCTGGGCAGTCCAGTGGTGGAACTTTCTGCTGTCACCAGAGCCAGGTGCTCCATAAGTGTTCCCTGGGTGAACTACTGTGGCCTTCTGTTGTGGTTGGGCCACAACGGCTATGTATATGCTGGCAGATGAGGCTGGTTGTGGCCCAGCTGGCTGTGAGGCGTGGCCACAACTGTTGCAAGCATGCTGGTGTGCAGGGCAGGCCTTCGGTATGGCTGGTTGTGAGGCTTATCCTTGACAGTGGCAGGCACACTGCCGTGTGCTGGTGCAGACTGAGGCCACTTACCAGGAGTGGCAGGGCAGGAGCTGCTTTGGAGAGGCCCCAACCTGGGTGAGTCCTTAGGGAAATGCCAGGGTGGGGTGAACAGTATTAGCAAGATTTATGGAGAGTGTCAAAAATGGCCCCTGCCAGAGTCAGACCAAATAGGTGGAAGGAGAGTTAAGAAAGGAGAAAAATGGCACCCACCAGCACTTCTGACTCAGGAGGAAGTCCCAACAGATCTCCGTTTCTCCAGCATATGCCCTAAAATTAGTCAATGTATCACTGCCACATATGACTCAGGTGTTTTGCAAACTGCTGCCTCAGTGCTGGGGCTCAGAAAGAGCACAGCCTGTTTCCTATAGTTCTTTGGCTCTCCCAGATGTAAGTCCCAGTGGTTTTCAAATTCAGATGTTGTGGGGACTCCTCTTCCTGGTGCAGGCCCCTGAGGCTGGGACGCAGACCCCTCGCACTTCAGGGGTGATCTCTGTAGTCATGATATCCCTCCCTCTTGTGAGTCACTTCTTGGGGAGTGGGGGGTAGGGTGGAGGCTGACTAGTCTTGGTGTCTACCCCTCCTACCTGTATTAATGTGGCTTTGTCTTTACGTACGTAGTTGTAGAAAATCCGTCCTGCTAGTCTTCAGGTTATTCCCAGAGAGAGCTGCTCTGTGTGTAGTTGTAGTTTTGGTGTCAGTGAGAGGAGGTGAGCTTGGGATTTTCCTTTTCCACCGTCTTGATCTCGAAGCCTGGATCTTTGCTCTTGAATATCAATTTAGCTTGTCCATGAAATGTTGTTCCTTGAAGCTGATGCACTGTCTATGCAACAAATGTGTCTCTGGATTGCCAAGTCTAAGCGAATTTCTGATTTGTTCAAAATCACATTTTATAGTATATATTTAAGAAAACATTTTTGCAAAGCTCTTTTATACTTTCCCTTCGTTTTATCACTAAGTAAGTAAAGTGATTATTAGAACTGAGCATGCTTAAATTCTTGTAGGCATATACACAAGTTTTCATTGTTTTAGGAACAGAGAGCATATAAAAAAATATATCCTTTCTTTCTCCCTTCCTTCTTTTTTCCCACAATTATTTATTGATAATGAATACCCACTATTAACCCAGGTATGGTAAACGATAGTCATTGCTTTTTACTTTTAAGCACCAGTTTGATATTCTATAATATCAGCTAAGGAGTTTCTCCCTTGTTTCATTTTAATAAACTATTGAACAAATTGTTTTCCCTGAAATGCCTGGTTTTCCTGTTATACCTGCAATCCTGTTTGGAATGAGTGATAACAATAAAGCAATAACCACCCATTCTTACATGCATCAGACTTGCCTCCTATAAGAGTGTTTGTGTTTGGGATAACACTAGGTTTTAGTTAGACACTGCTAATCAAAATAACATCACACGATGGGTAAAATATGGTGACAGAAATTGACAGAACTGTTACAGTGAATTTGTAGTTCCATTCTGCTAACTGGTTGCACTCAATTTAGCAAGGAAATTATAGGTTCACTTTTGTAGACTAGATGCTCCTGGATACAGAAAGATGTTTGTAAATAGAACACTCATAACTCCAAAATAAGGGAGTTTGCTTTTACACAAGGCTTTACTCCAAGAGAAAATATAGAACCACCCCAATGACATATTTTATGTATATTTTATTTTCTCTTCATCTTCACAAGGCAGGAATCAGGTCTATTGTCATTGCATGTATTCATGGTGCCCTTTGAGGGTTTTCTTACCCCTCAGAAATTCTGTACCTTTTGACTTTGGAGGTTCCATCACGAGCACTTAGTGTAGATCATATCACTGTTTACTTGTTTTCTCTCTTTATGATAAAAATGCATTTATTTGCAATATGTCTCGACTCTACCTTCCTCTGTAGTAAGCTGAATACGTTTTCCTGTCCCCGCATATCTGGTTTATCCAGTGATTTGGGCACTGAATGTAAGCAAATATAATTCCAGCAGAAGCTTTAGATATACTCGAGTGTTTCAACTTGGCCTCTTGTCCTTCTAGCATTCATCATGAGAAGAGCACACTCAACATTGCTATTGATCCCAGAATAGGAGACACTTGAGAAGCCCTAAATTAAATGTGTAACCTCCAGAAAAGACCAGCCGTGGCCCAGCAAGCCCAGAACACAATTAACATGCAGATTTGTGAGTGAGGGGGGGAAAGATGTTCATTCCTTTAAGCTGCTAAGGCTTTGTAATATTCTGTTTTATTGTATTACTTTAGCAAATCTAACGATTTAATACTCTGAGGAGCCTTCTTCTATGTGCTATTGGGAATGCAATTTCATTTTATTTTCTGTGATCTTTCAGTACCATTTTGAATTAAAACACCTTCACATGCCATGTGTTTGTTGCCAACGGCAAACTGCCCATCCTATATAAACATTTACGTTAGACTCCCCGGCAGGTTCTCCTAGTCATTCACTGCTGTGCTGGGGAGTATCCAGAAGCCATATAGATATTTGGAAAAAGACCGAATGGTAAATGTTTTTTTTTTTTTTTTTTAATTTTATTTTTTGATTTGTCAATTACAGTTGTCCCATTTTTCCTCCATTGCTCCCCCCCACTCCATTGCTCCCATTTTTCCTCCATTGCTTCCTTTTTTGAAAAAAGGAAGAGTGACTAGGTTAAAGTTGGCTTTAAGGATCTTCCCTGGATCATTGATCAATGCTTAGGCAGAAGTGCTGGGGTTGAAGATTTCTCTTCTCAGTTGAGATAGTATAAAGAAATAAATCTCATGCTTTCTTTTTCTCCACCACTAAAAAGCTAGTCTAAGTTCAGAGTATTCACTTTCTCAAAAGGGCAGTAAATACCTTTTCCACCCACTTACTCTTAAATATGTGACCCAGTGTCTTACTCATTTTACTTTGTAGTAAAACAGCTTTATGTTCTGAATAAAACATATTGAATGTCAGTTATTTCCTTGAAGTGTTTCCACATGTCCTGAAAGTGCAAGGAACATTTTGCTTCTCTCTTGTCAGAAGCAACGCCTGGAGGGCTGCGTCCCAGATGCTCTTGAATTCTCTGCTTTTTTGTTGTCCTTCTGCAGGGTGAGCAAGTGGACTTATACAGGAGAATTGATGTTTATGTCATCGACTTTGGTGAATTTATATTATTTTCTTAGTTTTTATCCCTTATGAAATGTTTCAAAATTACCAAAGTTAGTAATAACCTCTTAAAATAGTATTTTTATAAGCTTTTTTGATCGCTAAGATCAGTAAGTTGCTTTTATTTCTTCTTCTTCTTTTTTTTTTTTGACTAAAATGTGTAAATAGTATTCAAACAATGTTTGGTTATTAATCCAAGAAAGAAAGAAAGGAATGGAACAAAATACCTTATATTCTATGACCATACAATTCCATGGCCAATATAACTTGCCTATTAACTACATAAAAAAGTAAATCATGTTGTTCTTTTATATGTCTAGACATCTTTATAATTGCAGTTAGTTTTCAGGTGTTTGAAGTAAGTTGTATATCACACATATACTAGACAGATATAAAGGCATAATGTGACAAAATTGTGGTTATGTGTTGCTCTATAATATTGTTATAGGAAAATTATTAAACAATATCTTGGGGTTAATTTAGGGGTTCAGAGCTGCTAGGGAGGTTTCCCTATTTAAGTGCAAATTTAGCTTACTATTTGTTTTTTGTTTTTTTTTATCTTTTATTTCCAAATGACATCTGCAAGGGTGGGTCGTGGACTCACTGGTCTTCTCTGCCCCTTCTTCCCAAGAAACAGACCCACTTGAATGAGTTGTGTAGCTCAAGTCCAGTTAGAGAGGAATCCTTTTCTACAGCATGATGAAGACAAAGATGCTAATACCGAATGGCTGTCTTAGAATTACACATAGGTAGAGAATGAATATGTGAAGGCCATAATTTGAGTTGAATCAGTTTCCTTATATTAATTTTCACTGGGCTTTTAAAGACGAGTATCACATAAGAATAGTAATAAAGTATTCACAATCTAAGCATTTTAACTTTTCTATAGTTGTTAGGGCTCTCAAGTAAGTCATGTTCTAATTAAACATCTGTTGAACAAATTGGAACAGAAAGGACAGACTTTGCTTTTAATTAAACATCTAGATTTTCTTCAGCATTATTTTACATTTATTTTAGAATATAGAAATTATTACTCAAATTTGTTATTTATTGATTACTGTTTTTCAAATATTATGTAGTCCTGCTTACAAAATATATTATTCAAAATAAAAACGAAGCTAGAATCATTAATGTAACTGTTATGTGTAAATAATTTTTTAGGTTAATTCATCAGAAGACTGTTTTATTTAAGATACCTTACTGACTAGAATGAAGTTTTCTTTACATCATCTCTTCAAATCTCATGTGGTACATCTGGTACCCTGATGGTATCATTAATGTGTCACACATTACATTTACAATTAGGTTGAGAATTGTCTAAGGACAAATGATTTCCCCAAAGCAGGTGGGAAATCCTTAGGACACCATAGTTGAGGCAGACATTATGGTGGTCTCCATCAAGGTTCTTTGGAAAACTCCATTGTCCAGGTTTAAGCAAACTGATCCTCTAGTACCCACTGGGTTGTTCTATTTTAAATAGTCAAAAATTGAAATTGTGCAGTAAATTTCTTCCTTTTGGAGTCATATATATATGAAATATATCAAACAAGAAGGATATATTTATCATAACAAATGAAAAGAGAGACATAAGACATGTATAGAAATGACAAGAGGCAGCCACATATTGGGTCAAAGAAGAAATCACAGAAGACCATATAAAAAAATAATAAAAGAGTAAAATGAAGAATATTGTTATCAAATCAGTATGTGTGTGCATAGTGTTTGTGGTGGGAGGTGTGTGTTTGTGCAGGTTTGTGTGTACTTGAATTTTGTAATCCACCTCTCTTTCCTTCTTAGGTATGTGGTTAGGGAAGTTATTTACAGGAAAATGTATAATCAAATGGGTTTTTGATACTCTTTTAAAATGGTTGGCCCATAATGTGATTGATAATAGTTCTACTCCACCCAAAGTACAAAAAAAAAAAAAAAAAAAAAAAGCTTCAGTAAAGGTTGGTTTGAAAAACTTTGCTTAGGACAGAAGGTCTAAGAGAGACTTCTTCAACTGTAGAATGGCTAGCTGTGTGGGGTAAGCACTTGCCTATTGTTTTACTTAACAGTCCTCCTGCTTGGTCACTGGCAGAGAAGCTAGTAGATGGAGAACAGAGTGTATTTGGTTTTTCTCTTAGAAGACAGGCTTTTGGGTGTGATCACAATACAAAGACAGGAGGCGAAAGAAAGGAGGCAAAACTGGACTGGTTTTTAAGTGGCAGTAGGAGGCCTGTAGCAAAAGTAGCCTCATCATTTTCAGGTCCAGTGAAGACCTGATGGAAAGGGCAGGAAGAGATACAAGTGGAATTGTGTTCTCTACCCTGTAAGGCAAAATATGAACCATGGAGAGAGTGACAAAACCATTTCCATGGGAGAAAATTAGTTATAGTCAGACAGAGACAGATGTAAAAATGGAAAAAAGCTAATTAGAGTGGTAACGGGGGATTGTTGGAGCTTAATGATGTTACCGATCATATACTGTGTAGTTGTATGTGTGTGTGTGTGTGTGTGAGAGAGAGAGAGAGAGAGAGAGAGAGAGAGAGAGAGAGAGAGAGAGAGAGACATATTGAACACATCTTCTTGTTCTAAATGTTCTAAATTAATTCTAAACACTGGCTTATTATATTTTCTTTGTTACAGATATGTGCTTTATTTTTACCTTCCAAATACATGATAATCTGTGAAAGGTGGTGGTATTTAACTCTAGCATGTTGTTAACCTCCTGTACCAGCCTTCATTTATTGGGCTGTACCGTCTTATTTATTCCTTTCGTTGCACTAATGTGCTTTGATGATAAAAGCAAAGAAATACATGCAAAGATAATGAGCTTCTGGTCAAAGGTGAAAAATGCATGCTATAATCAGCCTACCTGACATGGCAATTGTCAGCATTGTATTAATTGGTTCTTATTATAGGATCAGACTCTATTGTTTACATAAAAACAAGATTATATAAGACATTAAAACATTTGGCACCTCTCTGCATTTATTTTGTGCCATAGGACATTTTTGATTTGGAAATCTAATTCCTAACACAATCTGCAAGATGAGCAGTTTCTGGATTTCAAGGGAGGCTTTGGGCAACTACTTGTTAACTTAACACATGACCATTCACTTGGATATTTTCAAAGACATTTTCTCTCAATGCCTCGGAGCTTTCACCTGCCAACATTTTTTTAACCTGTTTTCAATGGGAAGTTTATTTCACACTTTCTCATAACAACACCTCAATAGCCCACACGGCTCCAATTTGGTAGGTCAGAAAGCACTGCCCGTGTACTGCTTCGATAAGGAAAAAAATCCCAGAATGACAGTCTGGACTTTGTCACTCTGGTGTACTGAAGACAGCATTTTCCCCTCTCATCATTTATTGGGTATTGTAAGTACAATTATAGAATAAAGTTTAGCAAGGGAAGAGTCACATCAATTAGAGATTCTCAGAATTAGCCTATCCTTGCCATAGGAGTGTTTCACTTACTAAATAAAAAAATTAAGATGATTAAATCCTACAGCACAAGACCTTTGGTTTTTTTTTTTTTTTAAGAAAATATTGAGATTAAATTAAAATTAGTATGGTTCTTTTCTGCTGGGTTAGTGATGAGGAAGCTTGGGCTTGGTCCAGCATTCTGTTCTTTAGTAGTTGTTTGATTTTCTTCAAGTCATTTAACTTCCCTAAGCCTCGTTTCTCCCACACAAAATAGTGCCACTAGCCTCTGCTTCAGGTAACTCTAGACTGGTAGGAATCAAAAAGGTGATATTAACTTGAAAATCAGATAGCACATATAGTTTTAACTTCGTTACGACCAAAAAGCAGATAAGTCATCTGTGTCGTCTTATTTAACCCTTCAGATAAACCCAAGCTGTAGCTGGCAAGTGACAAAATAAGGATTCAAGTTGGATCACCTATGCTGTTTCTTCCTTTCCTAAGTTACAGGGCGGTGCCAGTAAATGAAAGAAAACGTGTCTCTAAGATCATCAGGAAGAGAGAATTCTGGGATGATGTCAAGTGACTCTCCTCCATTCTTAACTCCTGTTCATCTGCTTCTATGTCTGTATCTACAGCTGTGTAATAGGACAAATAGAGACATTTATTTGAAGAAGATACAAGATACAATGATCATTGTACATAGGACGATGATGCCTCAGTCCCCTTCAAAATAGGCACCTTACGACCTCATACAGTTCTCCCAGTCATCACCAGCTGCTCTGTTGTATTTTCCTGAATCTCATCAATGGTCTGAAATCTCTTCCCTTTCAAAGGTGATTTTAGTTTTAGGAAAAGCTAGAAGTCACAGGGTGCCAAATCTGGGCTGCAGCGGGTCTGAGTCACCTGGGTGATTTGAAGTTTGGTCAAAAAACTCTGCACAGGACATGATGCATGAGTGGGCACATTGTTGTGATGAAGCTGCCAATCACCAGCTGCCCAGAACCACAGACTTCTGAGTCATCTGAATAGTTTCCATGAAGGAATGCTCAAGCTTAACACAAAATTTGATGTAGATTTGTTGCTCAACTCTCTCAGTCATTTTGAATGCAATGGCCACACAGGACACATGATCACTCAATGGGATCTACTGCCCCCACTGACTAGTACAGTGAAATCATCACTGTTCACACATATGCATTCCAGTCCACTGTCCTTGGCTGTCAGGTTACATCGATGTTGTGCAAACTGTTCTCATTATATTTACAGTGGTTGAACTTTTTCCTGACAGACCTCATATATGTGCATATTTATTAAAAGAAAACCCAAGAGTTCATATTGATACCAATAATTCCAATCCAACGCCTCAGGTCTCTTTCTAGCCTATCCCTTTTCATGCTTCTATAACACTTCTCTAACATTGAGAACTTTGGCTCACCTTAGAATCAATCTCTTTACTTATTATGTGATCATTTTAGTTATTGGTTCCATGTTACTAATTTCCCAGTCAAGCCAGCCACCTCATTTTCAGGCCTCAGCACTCATTCTAAACTGCTTTCTAGGCTATAATGGGCCCATACAACCCCATTCACCTCCCACTTTCCCCTTTGGACACTGGTCACACCAGCATACCATTATGACCCACTGCCCACTGTCCCATGCCTTTGCTGCTAGGCACACTTTTGCCTCTTCACCACTCCCTTCCCTCACTGCCCTGCCTTCTTGGTCACCAGGAGCCCTGAGATCTCTAGATGATCTTCCCCATCTCCTCCCTTGCCTGCCTGCCACCCTGCTTCGTGGTCTCTGACACACAGATCCCTCCATGAAGGGGAGGAAAGAAAAGTATAAAGGGAAAGAAGAGAGAAGGGAGGATGGAGGTAAAGCAGAGAGAAGAACAGAGAAGGGGATGGAAGGGAAGAAGAACGGGGAGAGGAAATCAGGAAGGGAAGAATTCAAGAAGGGGAAAGACCTTAGGGAAAGGGGAAGGAGAAGAGAAAGGGAAGGTGAGAACAAGTGAGAACAACAAGTGGACCAGAAGAGAAAGTTGAAGATGGGGAATGTAAATATTTAAGCAAAGTCTTTGCCATAAATGTAGAAATATCTGCTTATTCATGTAAACGTCCCTGTGGCTTATCATCACACTTAAACTGTGATCCAAAGCCCTTATTTGGGCTGAAATTAGTCTCAATGTATTTACTTTTTTGCTTATTATAATCAGTCTCCCAACCCAGCTAGCCAATTGCATATTGCTTTTGTTTAACATGATATGTGCTGTAAATTAACAATTATGCATCTGTTTTGGGGCTATGGTTATTATCATATCAGAGCTTTTGTCATTCTTAAGTAAACCTTTAGCCATTATATATTATCTTTACTATTAGGAGAGTGATCCATCTGTTTCCTATATTCTTTACAGTATTCCCTCATGTATCGTGGGTATTACATTCTAGACCCCCTTGCAAAGTAGGAACCTTACATCTATTCTACACTTTTAAACCTACGTAACTTTAACAACATACGTATACAGTACCGCAAAATCCTGCGATATAGCAAAAAATCTGCAACAAATAATTAAATATAATATTTTTAAAAATCCTGCGATACAGTGAGGCCATGATAAATGAACCATGATATAGAGAGGGACTACTGTATATCTTTTTAAAAAAAATGTAGGCTAAAGTTGGCCTAGAATACAACTCCTGTGATTTGAATTTCAATTCATAGTTCACTGTGACAGTTCTCTTTAGCTTATGGTGAAAGCACTATTTAATCATTTGGAAGCCTAAAGTGGAATTTATTGAACTAATGTACCTGTCTCTACATAAATATAACCACCATGGTCACCCTCACCAGCAGGACTCTGATGCATGCATATATATCAACAAACATGGGAGCTAAAATAAAAAAAAGACTATAGAACGCAAGGTGCATGAGTCAATTGACTCATTGGCTGGTTAAAGTGTTTCACAATCTATAGTCAGTCCACCAGTATCCTTGATATGTCTAATGGTAACCACTCTTTGGTAGGTGCTGGGGAAATAAGATGAATGTGGCATGCCCTCTCATTAATATTTCAACATATCTTAAAGACTACCAAAAATAATAAAGAAGCAGCCTGTGTATGAGAAGATGCTTGGCTTTGTATCTTAAGACCTTTCTTTCTGGTTTTGCTTCTGCCCCATCAAGCCAAGTGCTAATGGTAAAATAATTTACATTTTTTATGTTCTAGTTTTGTTATCTTCAAAATAAGAAAAATAATATACTGATCACTAATAAAACAACAGTGTAGAACCATGAACAAAACACAAAATGGTATTAATTAGAAGGTGATTTCAGATAGTTTTGCATCTTGAATTTTATTCTCCGAGGATAACACCTTAGCTTATATAGCTCTTTGGATTTTGCAAACAACTTCTGCATGGGTCATCTCTTTTAATATCCAAAAAGGTTAGTATTAAAATAGGTCTCTTATTTTCTGAAATGCTAGGGTTGGGACACCCAAGGATTAAATACATGGGCAACAGAAGAACAGGACAAGACCCAGGTTTTCTTACTCCAAAACCACTGCTCTTTTATGCATTTTTATTCAGGGCATCATTGCTTCGTAGTGCAGATCTTAATACCACTGGAAATGAAAAGTCACTTCACCTAACAATTGTAGTTTAGTGGTTTTCTGTATTCCCTCAGGGAGAACTGATTACTCTGGAAGTACACAATTATATAATGTTAATAACCCTAATGTACTGCTAGCAATTTCCAAAAGAGTTAATTCATTGGCATTTTCAAAACTCAAATACAAAATTGAAATAACTTAATAATTCAGAATAATATATCCTATACACCTTTATTTTTAATACCCCTCTGAATGTAGTTTCTATTTGAAAATTCACGTTCCATTTCATATCCTTCCACACTCCCTTTTATAGTTTTGATTTAAATGTTTATCTGTCTGATTCTCTAGCGTTTCTTATTCTTTGAAGAGAGGAAACATGTTTTATATATTAATGGACTTGAAGGCAGCGAGATCTCCCTGATCTCTTATTTGTAAACACTGAGTTTTGCACCTAGGATAATGTTTGCACATAATGAAAAAAGTAGATACTATTTATTGGGCAAGTATAAGTGTAAAGATGCATTTCAGAGATGAACTCATTTAATCCTCACAGTCACTTTATGAGCCAGATACCATCGTTATCATTTCCATTATATAGGTGAAGACACCGAGGCTCAGAAAGTTTAAATAGTGGTCCCATGTTCGAAGTGCTTGCAAGCAAGCTTAAGACAGAATTTTAACCAGGCCATCTGATTCCCAAGTCTTTGCTTTTAGCTACCATGCTACATTATCTCCTATCATAGACAATTACTGCTTATTTATCAGATAGAAGAAATATTGCTTCAAATGGAAAGTACTCAAACAAAGCCAGGCTTGCTGGTCTGGTTTATGGATTTATTTGATCTAAAAATTCAATTAAAGAAAAAACTAGCAGCTAAAATGAATAGGAAAATTCAGATACTTTGTATCAGAATCAATAGAGCATGCACATCGTGCAGTTTAAGAACTGATCAAGTTCTAACCTAATGGAATGGGCAAAGTGTTGGAATCATATCACATTTTGAAGTCCTCCAGATTTTCATAGATGTTATTTGTTACCTTAAATAAAGAATACAATATCAGCAGCTCAAACCCACATCTCCTGAAAGGAGACTATTATCATTTGAATTTATTTTTGCTATTTTTATGAGATGCTTACTCTCCTTCTGAGAAACAGATATGCAGAAGTGATGTGGGGTCCCTTTCTCCAGTCATAATACTGTTGTTCTCCCCCAAGTTTCTTTGCCACAGTCCACACCCTGGCCTCAGAAGCCAGAAGAATTTAGTGTATTTCTAGCTATGGGATTCAAACAAATGGCTCAGGTACAAAAATGAGAATTGATGTCCAACTTGAGCGTTTCAATGGAAGAAGAGTTGAAATCTGCCTATTTTTGCATGCTGTTTATCACCTTGCCTTTGGGGGGGGGGGGGGCTTGGTTCCTCTGGGTTGTTCTCGGCCCCCATTTTCCTTCATTTTGGGGGAATAAAGAATGACTCGGAGTCTTTCCCTATGACTCAGGCATCCATCACACAGCAATTTTGATAAGTATGCTAGGCATGACGGGAAGGAATTATTTGACATTTTTTCACTTTGTGTAGTTAGAATGACCCGGGATTAGTCTCTAGTTACCTAGGTCTACCTTTTCTTCTTTGTGCTTGTGGAAAGGGCAAGATTCAGAAAAATCACAGTCCAATACCTGCCCTACGACTTGCTATTTTAACACCATAGTTACTTTCAAAAGCATGTTCTGAAACCCACATTCTGGGAGATTTCTAAAGATAGTCAGCTCTCGGGAATGATCCATCCCTGACTGCACACAGTTGATTATGATAGCCTTTATTGATACTAATGGTTTTTGTGATAAGCTCAATGCCGATGTTAATTTTCCATCTAAGAATAGATCTACCCACCAGTGACTCTACATGGCAAGGTCCCTGCTTCCGTAAGGAAAAAGAAATGTGTTGTAGTGAAAGCGCAGAATGGAATATATAGATTAAATCTCACTTGCTGGCCATGTAACTTTTAGGCAAATGATACCATCTACCTCTTCCTCTTTTTACACAAACTGAATCATACAATCTTTTGCTCTCTCTAGCAATGCTACTGTTCTTTATTTCGAAGTCAGGAATTAATTGCACATGCACATTATTGGAAAATGGTGCAATCTGTCTCATGCCTGTAATTCAGGTCAGGGCATTTGCATGAAATGTCTTTATGTGTTGATTTAATGATCATAATGTAAATTTAGAACTTGATTTCTAATGCCTTTTTAAGGCTTAATACAAAAATTAACTCTATGTTGTTCAGCTTTTTCAATTAGTCAGTGCCGCAGTTTGTTCACATCATTCCCTCTGGCAGAATAGTTTTCGTTGTCAACAAGGTTTTATGGGCAGCCCCCAAATCATCATGCTGTTTGGCACAAACTTTTAGGTTAATAAAAGAAATCTGATTTCCCTTGGTCTTCCTATACCTCAAATGCCTTTTCTGAGAGTCACATTTGTGAAAATAATTTGGCTCAGAAAATCTGTTTAAAAACATGAAGGTAACATGTCCCTTAGGTGAAGATGATTTGGAATATAGGGATCATGCAATTAAGTTTAATTGGATTAAGTAGAGAAGACTGACTTTCATAATTAATTTAGTCTCATGATTGGTCTTCGAAGGGACAATCCCAGATGAAAAAGATGATTGTGGTGAAAGAGCATGAAATGTTTCAAGATATAAACCAGATCACAGATGATCCAGTTATCAAAAAGAATAAGTGACATTGCTGGGTCAAAAGGTTGTTCCATTTTTAATTTTTTTGAGCTAACTTCATAGGTGGGAGGAGGTAGAAAAAAATAACTGATTAAAGCAAGGCCATAAAATATAAAATCTCTATACAAATAAATTATTTCCTATATATCAGCAATGAACAATTGGAATTTGAAATTAAAAAATCTAGTAACATTTACATTAGCACCAAAAAGTAAAACACTTAGGTATAAGCCTAAAAAATATTTACAGGACATATACATGGGGAATTACAAAACTCTGATGAAAGAAATCAAATAAATAAATGAACAAATAAGATATTTCATGTTCACAGATTGGGAGATTCAATATTCTTAATGTGTCAATTCTTCACAAATCGATCCATAGATTCAATGCAATCCCCAAGTCAGTATCAATTTGTAAATATCAGCAAATTAATTTTAAAGTTTATATGAAGAGGCAGAAAAGGCCAAGAATAGCCAATACAATACTGCAGGAAAAGACCCAAGCTGGAGGACTATAACACTAGTCCTCTTTAAGACTTTATATAAAGCTATAGTAACAAAGATAGCATGATACTGGCAAAAGAATAGACACAGAGATCAGTGAAACAAAATAGATAGCCCAGAAATAGATCCACACAAAGAGGGTAAACTAATTTTTGAAAAAAGTAGTTAAGGTAATTGAATGGAGGATAGTCTTCCACAAATGGTACCAGAAAAACTAAATACCCACTTGCAAAACAATAAATCTAGGCAAAGATGTTACAGCTTTCACTCAGATTAGCTCAAAATGTACCATGCAATGTCATAAGAGTTATGGAAAATAACAGAAAATCCTGGTGACCTTGGGTTTGGCAATGACTTTTTGATACAACACCAAAAGCACAATATGTGAAAGAAAAAATAAGTCGGGCATTATAGAGAGACTAGAAAGTAAAAATGTTGAAGGCATTATGACAGATGATTAACAGAATTGATCAAACCATTAACTCTTTGGTTTCAATCACAAAATCTCAAGCAGGAATAAAAAGCTGTGTCTAATCACATTCTGGTTAACAGTAAACACCAAAGACAAAGAAGTGATCTTAAAAGTAGCCACTGAGAAAAGTTATATTATCCTCAAAGAAATTTTAATTTTATTTAAAGTAATGATAGAAGTCAGAAAATATTGGACTATTTTACTAGCACTGAGAGAAAAAATATTGACTCTAGAATCAAATACTTAGGCAAACTAGCATTTGAGAATAGTATTGAATCTAGACAAACCAACTTGCATAATATTGCTTACTTTACTAAAATATTATTGCTTACTTTACTAAAGTGTCGCTGGTTCGATCTTCCAGTCAGGGCACATCAGAGAAGGAAAACTCTGACTCCAAAAAACCTCCGCTGCCTTGCGGCATACCTCTTCAGGGGAAAGGCTAAGGGAGTAAACCCCGACAGAAAATCCGGAGCCGGAGTCCCTAAGGCGGTTTGACGTTGTAGTCAACACCGGCAACTCCTGCGGCGCACCTGAAGCCAAGCTGTATTGACTCCGTCTTTCCCTTGGACACTTCAGCTGCGAAGAGAGGGGGGGTCTGCTGCATGGGCAACAGCAGACCCTCCATATCACCCTGCCCAGGCTCTGTAGCTTCAGCTTCACTGGAAAGGACACTCCAGCGTCATCGCAAGATGTCGATTCAACACGGGAGGAGACAGATACCGTGTCACTCCCGAGTCGGACTGCACAACCATTCTCGGCGGTGCAGATAGACTCTTAAGAAGCTACACCATCGTCTCTCGAGACGGACGGCTGCTGACGATGACTAAAATAACTTGTAAGAAGTCTACTTTATATAGAGAAAAATAAATGTAGAAGACAGGAATGCAATGTAAAAAATGAGAAATTAATTTATAAAATAGTACATCTAACATTAACAATATAAAACAATAATACCTAATTTGGAGGGTTAAAAGGTACAAATAAATATCAGTGAGCAATGAAATACAAAGACAAGGGGAAAATAGTTGGCTTTCTGTGATATTTGTATTTTTTTATGGAATTATAGAGGTATTTAATTACTTTTGAATTCTGTAGGCATACAAGCTAAAATTTAAAGATAATCACTCTATAAAAGAATAGAAATAGAGTATATGATAATGAAAATAATGGGGAGTTGGACTAAAAACAAATAACTTTAAAAGAAGATATGAAAAGAAAAATATTTAAATGACACAAAATATGTCAGTAGAAATTAGATATGCTATTTCAGCAACAATCATGAATGTAAATTGATTAAACTTGCAAGTTAGAAAGGCCAGAAAGCATACAGAAAAGATAACACAGCAGACAAACAGACCAGAAGAAAGCTTCTGTATGTATATTAAAACAAATGCTGTGAATAAGGTCAACATGCAAGAATAAAAAAAAGATTGTACAAAAAAAGATGTCAATTCTAATTAATTTAATGGACATAAGTAAAACCATGCAATCATTGTTTGTAGGAAATATAGTCTTCTCATATCCACATGAAACATTTATCAAAATTGACCAAGTACTAGGTCTTAAACATATCTTAAGAAATATCCAAGAATCAGTGAGTTCTTCCACCATAGGTCTATTAAATTAAAAATTCAAAAACAAAATGATAAAAAACAAACATATAGGAATGCAACCAAATTATATACAGCTCACTGCTTAGAGGAAGCTATTATGATAAAGATTATGTAAGCTGAACTAAATTTAGCAAAGTAACATATGAAAATGTGGATGAAAGAACAAATACTATATACCTTTTAGACATGATTATCTGTGTAGAAAAGCCAAGAATTTTAGAATTGATAAGATTACTGATATAAAATCAATATACAGTAAATTATTACATTCATACAACAGTACAATAGGAGTACCAAATGTCATTAAAAGAACTTTCTCATTTTATTTTTATTTTTTTGATTTTCAATTACAGTTGTCTCATTTTTCCCCCATTGCCCTCCCCCACCCAGCCCACCCCTTCTCCCACCATCATATCCCTCCCCATTGTCCATGTCCATGAGTCATTTATACACGTTCCTTGACCTGACCCTTCCCTTACTTATCCCTCTTCTCTCCCTCCCCCCTCCCACCTATTGACTGCTATTCTGCTCTTTGTTCTATTTAGTTCCTTTGTTTGTGTTGTTCTTTAGTTTCCTGTATTAGGTGATATCATATGGTATTTTTCTTTCTTTGCCTGGCTTATTTCACTAAGCATAATTCTCTCGAGTTCCATCCATGTTGTTTCAAATGGCAGGAGTTCCTTCTTTCTTTCTGCTGCATAGTATTCCATTGTGTAAATGTACCACAGTTTTTTGATCCACTCGTCTACAGATGGGCACCTAGACTGTTTCCAGCACTTAGCTATTGTAAACAGTGCTGCAATGAACATAGGGGTGCATAAGGTCTCTTGAATTCGTGTTTTAGGATTCTTCAGGTATTGTCCTAGCAGTGGAATCTCTGGTTCAAAAGGCAGTTCCATTTTTAGTTTTTTGAGGTAATTCCATACTGTTCTCCATAGTGGCTGCACCAGTCTGCATTCCCACCAACAGTGCAGTAGGGTTCCCGTTTCTCCACATCCTCGCCAGCACTTGTTTGTTGATTTGTTGATGATGGCCATTCTGACTGGTGTGAGGTGGTATCTCATTGTGGTTTTTATTTGCATCTCCCTGATGGCTAATGATGTTGAGCATTTTTTCATGTGTTTATGGACCTTCTGTATGTCCTCTTCGGAGAAGTGTTTGTTCACATCCTTTGCCCATTTTTTAATTGGGTTGTTTGTTTTCTTGATGTTGAGTCGTATAAGCTCTTTATATATTTTGAAGGTCAGTCCCCTGTCTGTGATGTCATTGGCAAATATGTTTTCCCATATGGTTGGTTTCCTTTTCATCTTGATGTTTTCTTTTGCTGAGCAGAAACTCTTTAGTTTGATGTAGTCCCATTTGTTTATTTTTTCCTTTATTTCTCTTGCCTTAGGAGATGTATCTGTAAAGATATTGTTATGTGAGATATCTGAAATTTTCCTGCCTATGTTTTCCTCTAGGACTTTTACGGTGTCATAACTTACATTTAAGTCTTTGATCCATCTTGAGTTTATTCTTGTGTGTGGTGTAAGTTGATGGTCTAGTTTCATTTTTTTGCAAGTCCTTGTCCAGTTCTCCCAGCAACATTTGTTAAAGAGGCTCTTCTCACTCCATTTTATGTTCCTTCCTCCTTTATCAAAGATTAGTTGACCATAGAGGCCTGGGTTTATTTCTGGGCTTTCAATTCTGTTCCACTGATCTATATGTCTGTTCTTATGCCAGTACCAGACTGTTTTGATCACAGTGGCTTTGTAGTATTGTTTGATATCTGGTGTTGTGATTCCTCCTGCTGTGTTCTTCTGTCTCAAGATTGCTTTTGCTATTCGGGGTCTTTTTTGGTTCCATATGAATTTTTGGAGTATTTGTTCTAGGTCTGTGAAATATGTCATTGGTATTTTAATAGGGATTGCATTGAATCGGTAAATTGCTTTGGGTAGTATGGCCATTTTGATGATGTTGATTCTTCCCATCCATGAACATGGCATTTGCTTCCATTTATTTGTACTTTCCTTAATTTCTTTCTTCAATGTTACGTAATTTTCAGAGTACAGATCTTTTATCTCTTTGGTTAAGTTTACTCCTAGGTACTTCATTTTTCTTGTTGCTAAAGTAAATGATATTTTCTTTTTTGTCTCTGTCTCTGATATTTTATTGTTGGTGTACAGAAATGCCTTAGATTTCTGTATATTTACTTTGTACCCTGCTATTTTGCCAAATTCACTTATTATATTGAATAGTCTTTTAGTGGAGTTTATAGGGTTTCCTAGGCATACTATCATGTCATCTGCGTATAATGATAGTTTTACTTCTTCCTTCCCAATTTGGATGCATTTTATTTCTTTTTCTTGTCTGATTGCTGTGGCTAGGACTGCCAACACTATGTTGAATAATAGAAGTGGAGAGAGTGGAAAGCCTTGTCTAGTTCCTGATTTCAGGGGGAATGCTTTCAGTTTTTGTCCATTGAGTATGATGTTGGCTTCAGGCTTCTCATATATAGCCTTAATTATGTTAAGGTATGCTCCCTCTATTCCCATTTTGCTGAGTGTTTTCATCATAAATGGGTGTTGTACTTTATCAAATGCTTTTTCTGCATCTATTGATATGATCATGTGATTTTTGTCTTTCATTTTGTTTAGGTGACATATTATATTTATTGATTTGTGAATATTAAACCATCCTTGCATCCCTGGAATGAATCCCACTTGATCGTGGTGCATGATCTATTTGATGTATTGCTGGATCTTGTTTGCCAATATTTTATTGAGGATTTTAGCATCTATGTTCATCAGTGATATTGGCCTGTAATTTTCTTTCTTTGTTGTGTCTTAACCTGGTTTTGGGATTAGGGTAATACTGGCTTTATAGAAAGAGTTTGGGATTTTTCCCTCTTCTTGGATTTTTTGGAATAGTTTGAGGAGGGTAGGAGTTAGTTCTTCCCTAAATGTTTTGTAAAATTTGCCTGTGAAGCCATCCAGTCCAGGGCTTTTGTGTGCAGGGAGATTTTTTATTACTGTTTCAATTTCCTTCTTTGTTATTGGTCTGTTGAGACTTCTACTTCTTCTTGATTCAGTTTTGTAAGGTTATATGTTTTTAGAAATTTGTCCATTTCTTCTAGGTTGTCAAATTTCTTGCCATACAGTTGCGGACAGAGAAGGAAAACTCTGACTCCAAAAAACCTCCGCTGCCTTGCGGCATACCTCTTCAGGGGAAAGGCTAAGGGAGTAAACCCCGACAGAAAATCCAGAGCCGGAGTCCCTAAGGCGGTTTGACGTTGTAGTCATCACCGGCAACTCCTGCGGCGCACCTGAAGCCAAGCTGTATTGACTCCGTCTTTCCCTTGGACCCTTCAGCTGCGAAGAGAGGGGGTGTCTGCTGCATGGGCAACAGCAGACCCTCCATATCACCCTGCCCAGGCTCTGTAGCTTCACTGGAGAGGACACTCCAGCGTCATCGCAAGATGTCGATTCAACACGGGAGGAGACAGATACCGTGTCACTCCCGAGTCGGACTGCACAGCCATTCTCGGTGGTGCAGATAGACTCTTAAGAAGCTACACCATCGTCTCTCGAGACGGACGGCTGCCGACGACGACGACAGTTGTTTGTAGTAATTTCTTACTATTGTTTGTATTTCTGTGGTATCAGTCATGATTTCTCCTCTTTCATTTCTGGTTTTGTTTATTTGGGTCTTCTCTCTTTTTTTCTTAATGAGCCTGTCTAGAGGCTTGTCAATTTTGTTTATTTTTTCAAAGAAACAGCTCCTAGTTTCGTTGATCTTTTGGATTGTTTGTTTAGTCTCTATGTCATTTAATTCTGCTCTGATCTTGATTCCTTCCTTCTTCTTGCCCTAGGCTTTGTTTGTTATTATTGTTCTAGTTCTTGTAGCTTTATGGTTAGGTTTTTTATTTGAGATTCTCCTATCCTTTTTAGATATGCCTGTATTGCTATGAACTTCTCACTTAGGACTGCTTTTGCTGTGTCCCATAGGTTTTGGGCTGTTGTGTGTTCATTATCATTAGTTTCCAGAAATTTCTTGATTTCTTCTTTGATGTCATTGTTAACCCCTTCATTATTTAATAGCATGTTATTCATTTTCCATGAGTTTGGGTGTCTTTGATTTTTTTCTCTGAGGTTAATTTTTAGTTTCAAGGCATTGTGGTCTGAAAAGATGCTTGATATAATTTCAATTTTCTCGAATTTGTTGAGGCTAGTTTTGTGTCCTATCATGTCGTCTGTCTTTGAAAATGTCCCATATGAATTTGAAAATAATGTATATTTTGCTTTTTTGGGGTGAAAAGTTCTATATATATCAGTTAAGTCCATGTGGTTTAGTGTGTTTTTCAATGCCTGTATATCCTTGGTGTTTCTTTGCTTCAATGATCTGTCTTTTGTTGATAATGGAGTGTTGAAGTCCCCTACTATGAGTGTGTTGTTGTTGATATCCTTCTTGTAGTCTTCTAATATTTGCTTTATGTATTTGGGTGCTCCTATGTTGGGTGCATATATGTTTATCAGTGTTATATCTTCTTGATGGATTGTTCCTTTAAGTATTATGAAATGTCCTTCTTTGTCTCTTTTTATTGCCCTTGCTTTGAAATCCTTTTTGTCTGATATGAGGAATGCTACCCCAGCTTTTTTTTTCAGGTCCATTTGTTTGGAATATTTTTTTATATCCCTTTACTTCCAGTCTATGTAAATCTTTTTTTTGAGGTGTGTTTCTTGTAGACAGCAAATATGTGGGTCCTGTTTTCTTATCCATTCCGTTACCCTATGTCTTTTAATTGGAGCATTTAATCCATTTACATTTAAGGTTATTATTGACGTGTATTTATTCATTGCCCTTTGTACCTCTGTTCCTCTGCTCTTTTTTTTTTTTTTTTCCTTCTTTTTTCTTAGAACATTCCCTTTAGCATCTCTTGCAATGCTGGTTTGGTGGAGATGTATTCTTTCAGTCTCCCTTTGTCTGAGAAACTCCTTATTTCACCTTCTATTTTGAATGAGAGCCTTGCTGGGTAGAGTATTCTTGGTTGTAGGCCTTTGTTTTTCACTGCTTGAAATATTTTTGACCATTCCCTTCTGGCTTGCAGTGTTTCTGTTGAGAAATCGGTCGATAGCCTTATCGGAGCTTCCTTGTATGTTATTTGCTGTTTTTCTCTTGCTGCTTTTAGGATTCTCTCTTTGTCTTGGAATGTTGCCGTTTTAATTATGATTTGCCTTGGAGTGGGTTTTTGGGGGTTCCTCTCTATTGGAACTCTCTGTGCTTCCTGAAGTTGTATAACTTTTTCTCTCATCAGGTTGGGAAAATGTTCTGTCACTATTTCTCCTATCAGTTTATCTATTCCTTGTTCTTCTGATTCCTCTTTAATTCCAATTATTCTGATATTGTTTTTTCTTATGCTATCCTGTAATTCCTTTACTTCTTCTTCATACTTTTTCAATCTTTTTTCATTTTGCTGCATTGTTTGGGAATTTTTCTCTACATTATCTTCTAACTCACTAATCTGACCCTCTGCTTCATTTAGTCTGCTTTTGACTGTGTTTTCCAGTTCAGAGAATGAATTCTTCATTTATTCCTGGTTCTTGTTAATAGTTTCTATGTTTTTTTTTTGTTTTGTTTTTTTTTTAATGCTGGTGTAGTTCTCTGCAAGTTCCCTGTAATTTTCTTGGAGCTGCTCGTAACTTCCTTGAAGGTTGTCATAGTTGTTTTTAAGGTTGTCGAGTATATTGAGCTTCTTCACCACCATAGTTTTGAATTCCATGTTTGACATTTTGGCTATGTCTATTCCATCTACCCCTCTTTCTAGGGATTCCTCTTTTCTTTTCATCGAGAGGTTATTTCTACATCTTACCATGTTGGATTTTTCTTGTTTGTTTTTGTTTTTTGGATTTGTCTGCTTTGACTTCTCACCTTTGTGGTATGAGATTCTTTATAGGAGATCTGGGGTTTTCAGTGGTGCAGTCTCTTTGATCTCCTGAGCCTGATGTGCTTGGGTTACCCTTTATGTCGTTTGTTTATGCTGTCTGGTTATATTTTGGATGCTCTTTGGTAGGATCTTCCTTCTGGCTAGTTGATTGAGAGTCACTCTATCCACTTTGTCTTGAGTTCTTTTGTGGAGATGCTGTTAAAGACATAAACACACAGCCCAGGCAGGAGACCCACACCCTCAAAAATATCCCGCATCCTCTATCCCGCTATCGTCAGGCAACGAGCCAGTATTAATATAAATGTAGAAAGATTAGAGCTTTTATGCTATAGGAAGAATAGATAAGAGTTGTTTTTAGGGAGGAAAATATGATTTTTGAGAGGGGATGATAGATTAATAATAGTTGAGACTATGCAAGACAGTAGGTAATATTTACATTGTATATTAATAACAATAGAAGAAAAGGAGGAAAGGATGAAGAATATAGTAAGAAAGTGGGATTGTATAGTATTGGATTTATATAGTAGTTATATTTTATTTATTTAGAGTGAAAGGGAGGCTAAACTAGACACACAAACAAATAAACAACAATTAAAGAGAAAGAACGAGAATGACAGATTGTATAAAACAGATTAGAGATATAGTTTTTTTTTTTTTCTTCTTTCTCCTTCCCTTCCTTTAAGGAAGAAAAAAAAAAAGAAAAGGAATGTTTTTACTCAGTTCAACCTTTGTGTGTTGTCTTCTTTTTCTGCGTCCATAGCTGGTCTAATGAGGCGGGTCAGAGGTTCCTGTTCTTTGCAGCAGCGGTGTGTGCCTGCGGTGGCCGGCATGGCGCGTTCCTTTGGTGCCTGTTGGAGCTAGCTGAGGTGCCTTTGTGCGCGCGCCTGTGTGCACACAAAGTGGCAGGAGAGCCCACCTTGGGCCTGCTGAGCCATGTTCTGGGAGTTGGTCTCTCACCGCCCAGGGCGGGGCCCCAGACACTTGGGCACAGTGGAAATGAGAGATTGGTGCCTATTGAAGCCAGCCAAGGTGCTCCTGCACTTGCGCCCATGCTCGCGCAAGGCGGCCAAGAGCTAGCCTCAGTCCTGCCCCGAGCTGCGCTCCCGGAGTTAGTCTCTCGTTTCTTAGGGTGGGGTCCCGGACACTTGTGCTCAGTGGAAGTGAGCATCCATGAGTCCTCTTAGGGTGGGGTCCCGGTGGAAGTGAGCATCCGTGAGTCGCTGCTGCCCCCTGTTCCCGCGCCGCAGTTGCCTGTCGTTCCCGCAAGCGCCTGGGCAGGCACGAGCAGAGCTGAGCAAGTGGTCTGTGCTCCGGCCTGGCGCCCACTGGAGCTGGCCACGGATGTCTGGGCACGGTCTTCTGCATGTCCAGTGGGCCCTCCCTGCGCCCATTGGGGCACTGATCCCATGTCTGTAGGGGCATGTCTGAGGGGCACCGGGACTTGTGGCCCCACGCACCTGGGCCAGTGAGTGAGAGCACTTCCCTATGCGCACCCTAGTGACCCAAGGGGAGGGTTGGGGTGTGGATGAGCGTGCCTCTGTGCCTGCGCTCCTCAAGAATGTCCTGTCACCCCCAAACTTTCCACCCCTCTCCACAGTTCACAAGAGAAAAATACAAAGGAAAATTATATTCTCACATGCACAGCAGCACGCTGTCTCCTGTCCTTCAGCACCAATGCCACTTGGTCGAGTCCCGTCTCTGCCAGCGGGCAGAGATTCGCTCTCCTCCCGACTCCTCTCCGGGGAAGCCTGTGGTGGCCAAAAAGCCTTTGTGTACTTCCAGCCGCAGCTCAGGCAGCAACCCCAGACAGGAATCACGTTTTGTCCCCTTTTCCTCTGCTATCCTCACTAAACAGGCTGTTCCCAGATGGATTTTCTCTAATCCAGCAGTGCCAAGGCTCGACTCCTGCCAGTGTCCAGCTGCTCATTGAGAAGTACTGTCTGCAATTAGCCCAAACTGCAGATGGGTCTCGGGAGCCTGAAAGCGCAGCCTCCCCTCACTCCTCCGCCATCTTCTCCGCGAATTTTTTCATTTTTTATTTTTCAAATCTTGCAACAAACACTTAAAAGGATCTAAAAACTAGACTGAGAGACAAATTATTTCATGTTATAACAAAAATAATTTTTAAATGTTAAAACATAAAAAAGACCTATGAATGAAGAGGGAGAGCATATATCTATGGATGAGAATACTCAATATATTAAAGATGGAAATATTCCCATTTTAATTAAGCTATACACACAGGGTGATTTTAAGTCAAGCTGCAACAAATATTTTTAAGAAAATTGACAATTTAACTATAAAATTTATATGGAATTGCCAAGGGCCATGGATAGTAAGGATGAATGCAGTGAAGCAAATAAGATGCGAACACTTGTTAATGTAGAAAATCATGACACTATATAAATACGGTATGTAAAATAATGTAATATTATCCAGATTAGATACATAGATTAGTGGAATATATCAGAGGACCTGTTATAAAATCCATAAATTTTTTCAAAGTTAGTAGATGACAAAACTGGATCATGGATCTGTATCCTTTTTTAAATTATTAATAAATCTTGTGAACAATGTCCAATTCTGGTAGTGTTAAAATATATGGTGACTGAAGATGATTTAACTTCGGGTGCTGAGCACACGAGCAATGTATCACGTATCATAGAAATGTACACTTGGAACCTATATCGTTTTATTAACCAATGTCACTTTAATAAATTTAATTAAAATGATGAAAAAATAAATGAACTATTATAGACATAAAGAATAAAAAAAAAAAAAAAACACCCTACCTTGTTATAGACCTTCTTTCTTACTGGAACAACTAGAAAACCTCACTAGAATATTTTTTAAATTAGTTTGGAGCTTTTGGAGAGCCATGAGGGGGAAAACATGTTATTAAAACCAGTAAGTTTACTGAGTTTTACTTGGCATGATGGCCAAGACCAAAGGAGATACACCTCTTTTCCACCAGTAATTTATACTTTTTTGAAATGAGCAGTTGATTTGCTCACAAGGAGCACTCCTGCTGTATGAAGCGTCATCCACACCAGGTCACTGAATGTCTTCTCTCGCAGCAAACCCATTCCTACTTGCCTTTGCCTCTTACATGGATCCTCAGTTAAATTAGCTGTGGCTGAAAATGCAGGTTTCATTTTCAATAATTAGCAATCTAAAGCCAACAGTTTTTTTTTGCAGGGAAAAAACTATTTAAGCCACTTTCTTGAGGTTCCTTGAGGGTTCAGTGTCTCTTCCTGAAGTCCAGTCAGCATTGTTCAAGCCAAGAAAATACAAATACAGTAACTTTTGTTCCTGTTCAAACTTCTTTATGACTAAAAATGTTTTTGCTCAGTTTGATCATTATCTTTGTCAATTCAGCTCAACAAACATGTTTTATGGACTCTTCTATGTCAACCAATGTCCCAGAATCCTGCATGGGAGGTATGAAATTTGTACAAGATAACTTTTACACACATGGGAATTGCCTGCATAGAAATCTAAGGTGTCAGCTCTCATAGGACCATACAAATGTAAGGTCTTTATGTAAACTTACTGGAATTTCTTGGAGGGTAAATTTCTAATTGAATATAAAAGTTGAACTTATTGTGACAAGCCTGCCAGGAATTAACATTAAATAATGATCTCCTGATATTGAATTAACACTTCCAAAAAAATCTAGAGCTGCAGAGAAGTGCAAGGACATCCTCTTTTCCCATAGCTTAGACCTTAAACTCTTTCTTGCAAGTAACGTCCTAGAATACACCACTTAGTCCTGATGCTGTGTCCTGTTTTTCTATAATTAGTCTTACCTTTGCTTATGTTATGTGTGTCAGAAAATTCTGTTGAAAACCTCTCTCTTTCTTTTTTTAACTTGTTTTTTGAAGCGTACACTATGGAAATAATGCCAGAAAAGTTTCAGAGAATTAAATTTACCTGCTGGCTATTGAGAAACTTGATGGATATCACAAAGTGAAATCCAAAAGAATGTAGCAGTCTAACTATAAGCTGTTATACTTGGCATGTAATTGAGAAAGGTTATAGATATGCATAGTGATACAGAACATGTTAGTTTAATCATTCATTCATTCATTCACAAACCTTTATTAAGCCACTTAGAATGTGTATCAAGCTAATCTTGCAATGATGAGGAAGACATTTTTTTTTTACCCTCAGGGTATTCAGTCCTGTTGGAAAACAGACAAAAAATATCCACCAGTGATGACAGTAAAATGTGATAAATGTTTCAGAAAACTTTGTACGTAAGTGGTGCTATAGACTGAATGTGTCGCCTCAAAATTTGTACGTTAAATCATAACGTCTAATGCAGCGGTGTTTGGAGGTGGAGCCTTTGGGAGGAGATTAGGTCATGAGGTGGAACCCTCATGAATAGCATCAGTGCCCTTTTAAAGGAGACCCTAGACTCTGCCTGGCCCACTATGTGACATTACAGTGAGAAGGCCACTGTTTATGAGCCAGGAAGCCAGTTTTCACCAGACACCAAATATGCTGATGCCTTGATCTTGAACTTCCCAGTCTCCAGATCTGTGGGAAATATTTGCTGTTTATGAGCCACCTAGTCTGTGGCATTTTTGTTATTCCTGCCCAAATGAACTAAGAAAGTTGGCTCTAGCAAATACAGACAGGGGCTGAGAGGGAGGTTGGAGAGACCCTCCAGAAAGGAATAATGGTTTAGACTTTGTCTTAGAAGAAAAGTGTGAGTTATCTAGGCTGTATGTGGTATGTGAAAGGTGAGGCTTTGTGGGGACAAATGTTCATTGATATAAAACAGCGTGATGGAAAAAACTTGCAGGCAGTATGGATTGGCACTCTGTTAGAGGACTTCCCACAATAAATTGAAATGACTTTCATCACTGCCCTTCCTGACTGTTTCACCAGCCTGGCACTGATCCTAAGGGTAGTAGAGGTATCTCTGGTATAACACGGTACTTCTATAAAGCAGTTTTGCTCTAACACAGTATGACTGTAGAAGTTATTCAAGAATTGCTGGTAGAAGAAGGAACTGATGAAGCAATTTTGGTGGAAATGACATCTGGAATGTGCCAAGATAACTTAGGGGATGACAGCACGGATGAAAACAAAGTTAAACAGTTTTCGCTAAAAAGCATAAAGAAAGGCCTAGACTTAGCCAAACAGTTAGAGGCATATTTCTTAAATGAAGATCCTTGCACTGAAAGGAGCACAAAGTGTAAGAGAGAACTTCAAACGTGCTTAGCACCATATAACATTTATAAAGATCTCTCAGCTAAAAGCCAGCAATCTAAAATAATGGATTTTTTGCAAAAAGTAGAGCATAGAAATCAAGATAATGCTGAAGAAAGTTCAGAGGATGAGGATATCTTGTCAAAAAGAAAGTGCATTCAGTTAATGGAGCTTAGTAGTGATGATGAAGAAAACATTACTTAATTCATATTAATATGTAATACTTTTGATGAAAATTGCTTAAATAAAGATATTTCTCTTAATTATAAAAATATAATAGTATGTTTTTTTTAATCTTTGGAAACTAACCCTTTTTTTTGGTACAGTTCTTTGTTTCCTATAACATGGATTCACATTACACGACATTTGTTAGGAACCTGACAACCGTGTTATATGGGGGTTACATCTATCTGTAGGGGAGGTGGTACTCATTCTGCTGTATCATTTTGATTGATTTGGTCAATACCCTTTTACTCCCCCTTAGTTGTGGCTTACACATGCAGCCTTCTGTGGGCTCTTGAAGATACTAATTAGCTCATAGGCCAAGATATACCATCCCAGCACTAATACCTCAAGGTAGGCAGATTGTTGCAATTCGTACTTCAGAGATTCCCTTGGAGTCAGGCGAAAGCCAGACTTCCTCTAGCAGTTCATTTCTGCATAGCTTCTTGCATTTTCTGGCATATGTCCCTGATACTTAACGTACTTTTTCCTAAAAGCATTCTTTTATAAATCACTTTAAAAAACAAACAAGCACCCATCCTTGGCTCTGCTTCTGTGGAACTCAGCCAAGAGGAGGGGTGGGGGGTGGGTGTTCTGTGTTCCGTTCACCTTGTGTCAAAGTGTACCAAAAGGGGAGGCATTGTTGTAAGCACTGAAAGGTGAATTGTTAAATGAATGGACCTGAAAATTGCATTTGGTGGGATGCAAGCACACATGATAATTTGAAATAAGCTAACAATGAACATTTATGAAATATTTACCATGCTCTAGGCATTTTGCTAAACTTGTTACATGTATAATCTCATTTAAGCCTCTAAAGACCCCATCAGGCAGAGTGAATATTATCTGTATTCTACTGATGAAGAAAACCGGAGCTCAGAGAACTTGATTCTCTTGCAAAAGACCACCGAGCAAGGATGACCTACATTTCCATTTTTTGTTTTTGGTGCTGGTAGGAATCTGATAATTTGAATTTTATTAATTAAAATTTAATTGATTTTGGAAAAGAGTTCAAAACCCTGAGTGGTAAATGTATAACATTTTTCGAAGGCTCTAACAAGGGAGCTAGATACATGGAGTTATTAAAAGGACACTTTAAGTTTACTTACGTAGAAATATTTGATTTATGCTCTAAGAGTCATACAAAAAAAAAATTGTCCTCTCCCACACATGAGGTAAAACCACATTGTTCACGGGCAGTATGCTGATCTTCAGTTTGGCATCTGGATTATGTAAAGCATAATTGGATTTACCCTATGCAATTAGAATTGGAAGTTTTTGCTGCTGAAGCACTACGTTGCAGTTTTTTCTCGGGAATGAGTGTTAAGCATTTTGTTTGGTACTTGGAAAATCTGCCTTGACAGTGCTTCATAATAGAACCAATTATCAGGTATGTTGTTACATGTAGCCTTCCAGACCCCAATTTAAATAGAAAGTAGTGACAATTTCTTTTGTGAAATAGTCTCCGTAACACTTAAAATCAACCATAATGTGAAGACCTACATGCTTATCAAGGCAACAACAAGGGACCGTAATACTTGTTACATAAACATGTGCTATGAGGTTGTAATGATTGAATTGCCAGTCAAGAGAATGACAGATAATGTATTAAGACTCTCTTAAAGCCAGTTCTTGCTGATTTTTTTTAAAATTGCTATCAGCACGGTTAAACTTATACTACACTTGTAAAATTTCTCTAAAAGAGAAAAATTAACTTTATTGAGGGAAGGCCAGTATACTTTAACATACTCTAAAACAAAACATAGTTCAATCTTTTGTAAATTAACTTACGTGAACATCCAGCAAATCATCCGTTCACTAGGGAAGCAAGTAGAAATGCATAATGAGTATGTAAACTTAAATTCAATAATGAAATGCACTACTATTTATCTATATCATGTGCAAGTAATTTTCTCCTGAAAATTACTAGATGATTTTTGTGTATAATTACTTTTATGTCACAAGGGAATATAGCACTGAGGAATAATTTTCAGTTGCATATAAGTAAGCCAGTGCTTAAGAATTGTTTGACCTTATTCCCTGAGATTTGATTCAGAGGATTTGAAGTGACAGCCAAAAATCTCTGTTTGTATATTTTATTTTTATGTGATTGACATGCATAGCTATATTTGGAAACTAATAAATTAATGCTTATAAATTTATAAATATTTTCAGATAAGTTGATGATAATACATTACATATTCTGACTATGGCATAGTTATTAACATATCTTAAAGTAATTATTCTTAAAGTTTGAATTTTAGAAAAGTCTTTCCTGTTTTTATTTATATAATTAATAGACTTTGAATATTGATTGTTAGGGCCTTTTAAAATAGCATCTTATGGCTGAAAACTATCCCAAAGTCTCAGCATGCCTATTCTGTCCATCAAGACAAAACTATATTCAGGTTTCAGGAGAATTAATCATTGATGGGAGGAAATCCCATGCCTATTATAAGATCCTGAGTGTTTTCATGAGCTGAAGTGAGGTGGCTAAAGAAAGCAGGAGAAAATGCAATTTATCTTAGTGCAGTGGGCATACAACTGCTAGATGTTTGTATCTTGGCGTACAGGAAAACATTTCAGGAGTTTCAGGGATACAATAGGTAGTGAGGGATTCAGTACCCAAATTCTCAGCAAGCATATTTTGTCTACAACTTAGGTATCTATGAGGACCTACACCATTGTGCAGACTCACATTTTCTATCTCCCCTTTTAAAATTACCCTTCTCGCACTTCACAATGCAATCGAAAACCTCTAATCTACCTCTAATTTATTATAGTAGATTGTGTTGGACTATAAATATCTCAGAGGCACCAAAGGAACAATTCACAATATTGATGTAGGTGTTAAGAAAATGAATGATTTAAATGACTGTGAAACAAATGTTTTTACAACTCAGCCATTTTTCATTTTTTTCTTTACTTTTTAAAACTGACATAAAATGTCCTGTTAGTTTCAGGTGTACATTATAGTAATTCAACATTTATATACATTATGAAACGATCCCCACAATAAGAATAGTTACCATCTGTCACCATACAGTGTTATTATAATATTATTGACTATATTCACTATGCTGTACATCACATTTTCTTGATTTATCTAAAATATAACTGGAAATTTGCTTCTCCTAATCCTCTTCACCTGTCTGCCCCCCCCCCCCCCAATGCTCCTCCCTCTGGTATTCACCAGTTTATTTATTTATGTATCAGTGGGCACTAGGATGATTCTGTATCTTGGCTACTGTAAATAATGCTGCAATAAACATAGTGGTGCATACATCTCTTCAAATTAGGTTTTCCTTTTCCCCTTCAGATAAATACCCAAAAGTGAAATTACTGGATTATATGATAATTCTATTTGATACAACCCCCATCAAAATATTAATGGTGTTTTTCATAGAACTAAATAGAACAAAGAGTCCTAAAAAAAATTTGTATGAAACCACAAATGTCTCCAAATAACTAAAACAATCTTGAGAAAGAAGAACAAAGCTGAAGGTATCATAATCCCTGGTTTTAAACTACATTACAAAGCTATAGTAATCAAAACAATATGATACTGGCACAAAAACAGATTAATGGAACAGAATGGAGAGTGCAGAAATAAACCCATGTATATCTGGTCAATTAATCTATGTGAATAAAGGCAAAAACTTACTTTGGGGACAGACAGTCTCTTCAATAAATCGTGCTGGGAAAATTGAATAGCTACATGCAAAAGAATGAAACTGGACCATTATCATGCAACATTTACAAAAATAAATTCAAAATGGATTAAAGATTTGAAAATAAGACCTAAAACTATTAAACTGACAGAAGAAAACATAGGTAGTAAGCTCTTTGGCATTGGTCTTAGCAGTATTTTTTTGGGGGGGGGGGAGTGGAGTATTATTCTTAGGCAAGGGCAACAAAAGCAGTTACATCAAATGAAACAGCTTTTGCACAGTGAAGAAAACCATCAACAAAACAAAAAGGCAACCTACCAAATGGGAGAAGATATTTGCAAATCATATATCTGATATGGGTTTTATATAAAAAATATGTAAAGCACTTACACAACTTAGTATAAAAAATAATGATTAAAAAATGGGCAGTGAACTTGCATAGACATTTTTCCAAGGAAGATATACATGAAAATAGACACACGAAAAGATTCAATTTGCTAATATTTTGTTGAGGATTTTTACATGCATGCTCATGGGAGATATTGATATGTAAAGCTCTCATGAAATGTCTTTGACTTTGGTATTAGAGTTATTATGCTCATCTCATTATATGCATTAAAAAGTATTCCCTCTGAAAGAACTTGTAGCAAATTGGTATGATTTCTTCCTTAAATCTTTGGTAGCATTCACCGCTGTACCCCATCTGGGCCTGGTACTTTCTGTTTTGGAAGGTTATTAATTTTTTATCCATTTCTTCTATAGATATAGGCCTATTCAGATTGCTTATTTCTTTTTGTGCACATTTATTCAGGCTGTCTTTCCAGAAGTTAATCATTTTTTTCTAGGTTATCAAATTTGTGAGCATAGAGTTTTTTAAAAATTATTTATTGTTTTTCTATTACAGTTTTCCCACTTTTTCCCCCATTGCTCCCTCCACCCTGCCCACCCCTTCTCCCACAGTCAGTCCCCACCCCGTTGTCCATGTCCATGTCTTGACTAGACCCTTCCCCTTCTCTTCCCCCTTTTCCCCCTCCCCCATCCTCCCTGGTCACTGTCAGTTTGCTCCTTATTTTCATGCCTCTGTTTAAATTTTGCACGTTTGTTTGTGTTGTTCATTAGTTTCCTGTATTAGGCGATATAATATGGTATTTACGTCTTTCTTTGCCTGGCTTATTTCACTAAGCATAATTCTCTCTAGTTCCATCCATGTTGTCGCAAATGGCAGGAGATCCTTTTTTCTTTCTGCTGCGTAGTGTTTCATGGTGTAAATGTTCTGCAGCTTTTTGACCCACTCATCTACAGATGGGCACTTAGGTTGTTTCCAGCACTTGGCTATTGTAAACGGTGCTGCTATGAACATAGGGGTGCATAGGTGCTTTTAAATTGAGGTTTCAGGATTCTTCAGGTATAATCCTAGCAAAGGAATCACTAGATCAAAAGGCAGTTCCATTTTTAGTTTTTTGAGGAAATTCCTACTGTTTTCCATAGTGGCTGCACCAGTCTGCATTCCCACCAGCAGTGCACCAGGGTTCCCGTTTCTCCGCATCCTCGCCAGCACTTGTTGCTTGTTGATTTGTTGATGATGGCCATTCTGACTGGTGTAAAGTGGTATCTCATTGTGGTTTTTATTTGCATCTCTCTGATGGCTAGTGATGTTGAGCATTCTTTTACTTCTTCATTATCCTTTTAATATTCACAAGATCTGTAGTTATGTTGCCTTTTTCATTTCTGATAATAGTATTTTATATTCTATTCCTTTTCTCCTTAGCCTGGCTAGGAGCTCATCAATTTTATTTGTGCTTTTTGCAGAACTAGCTTTTGGCTTTATTGCTTTACTCTATTGATTTCTCTTTAATTATATTAATTTCTGTTCTAATTCTTATTACTTCTTTTCTTCTGTTTATTTTGGATTTAATTGCTCTTCTTTTTCTATTTTCCTAAGGTAAAATAAGATTGTTAATTTTTAGATCTTTCTTCTTTTCCAATATATGCATTTAATGGTATGTATTCCCCTTGAAACCCTGCTTTTGCTTCATCCCACAAATTTTGATAAAATGTTTTTATTTTGATTTTGTTCAAAATCTTTTAAAATATCTCTTGAGATACCTTTCTTGATCCATGTGTTCTTTAGAAGTGTGTGTTTAGTCTCCATGTATTTGGGAATTTTTCAGTTATTTTTCTATTACTGATCTCTAGTTTAATTCCACTGTGGTCTGAGAGCAGACATGGTATGATTTCTGTTATTTGTTAAAGTATATTTGTAATTTGTTAAAGTAAGTTTGGTGGCTTAGAATGTGATCTATCTTGGTGAATGTCCAATGTGATGTTGAGACAAATGTGTGTTTTGCTGTTTTTGGATGAAATAATCTTTAGAAAATTATCATTAAAATTTAATTATTAGCTCTTGTTAACATGTAAATAGACACAAGTTAATACTAATATTTTAATGTTATACATATACAATCATGTATCTAAAATATTGAGTTTTATTTTATTTTTTGAAATTATATATATATTTCCTTTCCTGCTCTCATATAAAACAACTTTTTGTTTCAATTAAGTAGATTGAAGTTATAAAATAAAATTTGTCTACTAATTTTAAAAATAATTTCTGAAGAGTAATAAAGTGGGGCCTTATAATCTTTCATTATTTTTTAAATATAGTGCATATAAGCTGTCTGCCCAATACCCAAGTAACTTAACTGCAGCATAAGACAAACATCAAAATTTTTATAGGAACACACACACACACACTCAGAATTTCAACACCAAAACACCAAATTCTCAATTTCACTCAATAAAATTAACAAGCATGAAAAATAAGAAAATATTAAATGAGGAGAAAAATCAGTCAGTAGAAGTACAACTAGATTTGACAAAGATAATAGATTCAGCAGAAACAGAATGATAAAAAATCTATTATGAAGTTATTCTATATGTTTCAGTGAATAGAGGAAAACATAAGCATGCTAAGGGGAGAAATAAAAGCTATAAAAAAGATTCTGATAAGACTACAGGTGAAAAATAAAATATCTGAGGATGAAAACTATATAGGATCAAGAGGAGACTAGATACTATATATATTAGAGACATAGAAACAGAATATATACAAAATGAATAACAGAAAAAAGGACTGGAAAATAAAATACGCAAAGAAACAGCAAGCTGTGAAACTGTGTTAAACAACCTAATGTCCATGTCCTTAGAGTTTCTCGTAATTGTGCAAGTCAGCTGGTTGTGAATGCGAGAGGTGGCTGGTCTAGAATGATTTCAGTGGAGATGACCCATCTCTGGTTTACGTGGTCTCTCTTTCTCCAGTAGGTTAGCCCAGGCCTGTTCAAATGATAGTGGCATGAATCCAAGAAAGTGAACGGAATTTTTCATATCTCGCAACACCCACATTTGGACTGGTGTCATTCTTATTTTAGACCCATTATTTTTGCCAAAGCAAGCCCAAGGTCAGCCCAGATTCACTGAGGTGGGGAAATGGACTCCAGCGCTTGATGGCAACAAATTGTAGGAGTTGTAGGTAAAACAAGGGAAGATCAGGGGCGTTTAAAAATAACCTATCACTATCTGTTTTAAAATAAGTTATCATATATGTTTTAATAATAATCACCAAACTCATGTTATTTTGAATGGCACTTTGTGATCTTGTCCTTATTCTCCAGCTTCTGTTTGAAACAGTGAATAGGAGGCTCAGACATTAAAAACCAAAAAAAAACAAAAAAAACAAGACTTGGTTTCAGTAATACTTTAATTTTCTGAGAGTTTATCCTGTGAATACATTTCCACTTTGAATTGGCACTCTTTTTTCCCCCCATATTTTCCTAATATTTTATATACTTCTATACTTTGAGTGTAGTAGGACTCTGAGATATGTTCTAATGTTCATAATATCTAGTTGTTTTGTAAACCAAAATTATGTCTCTCTCATACCACCATGCAGCCAGTATTTGATTTGGGAATAATTAGAAGGCATTTTACTTTCTTTCCTAAGCAAAACCACTTTGAGTACTACAGACATTAATTGTCTGAGCAATAACATGCCAGGGTAATGCGGCAGTGAGCTGAGAGCTCATGATGCAGATCTCCGAATGCCAATCCCCTCTAGGCTTGCTTTGAAAAGCTCCATAAATACAATACTATCATTCATGCACTATAGAAAGATAAAATAGAAGAGCCCAAGAGTTTCCTATAATTATATAATTTATTCTCTTTATCTAAAAATAAAGCCAGTTAGAAAAGGAGTTTGAACATTTGGAAGAAAATAGCACATTTAAAGACCTAATTGGTTCTTTAGTAGGAAATTATTTTCAGCAACTTGGTATAATATTTCTTCATTGAATAATCTAAAATGGATAAAACTGGCAATTCACAAATGCTGAATAATTTGCCAATGTGGAAGAATTAACAATGTGGTATTTTAATTGTTATTTTAATATACTAATTGTTTAACTTTAAAATATCTGTGTGACAAATATTACACTCTTACTGAATCTAATGGCCTAATGGATCTAGATTCACATTTCCAACTCTCAGATGTGTGTGTAGTAGACGTTCATTGGCTTAGCTACACCGTCACCTTTGAATATTCTCTCTATTTTTGTTAATTGCCCAGTTTGTGAATCTTGTCTTCTTCACAAAGGAGAAAACAAAAAGTTTGCATTTCCAGGCTCCTGTAAAACTAGGATTCACACATGTGAGCTAGGTTTTAACATCATATAAACTAACAAAACAGACTCAACATTGAACACCATGAGAGAATAAATCTTCTAACAAATGTGTTGTAAAATCCACCGGGTTCTTTAAGGGACACAGTAGTATAGGTGTTGGCTTTCACTTTTGATCATTATAGGTGCCTAGAAGCCATGACATGTATTACTATTAGCAAATCTCCCATGTGTTTGGTTGGTCTGCCAGATAAAATATAGGATGTCCAGTTAAATTTGAATTTCAGGTAAATAATAATTTCTTACTACAAGTATGCCACAGATATTGTCGCTTTTACTAAAACAGGTATCTGTCATTTTTCTGAAATTCTATTTTAATTGGTGCCCTGTATTTTTATTTGCTGAATTTGGCAACCCTATTGTTTGCGCACTTTTGACTGCTTACTTGCAGAGTGGGTTTCTACTCTTCCTGAGACTCTGTGAGCTACCTAAAATAATTTTATAAAATTGCTTTGGGTTTAAACTAGCCAGAATTAATTTTATTACTTATTATATAAAGTTGTAATGACAAAGACTCTTTGATATAGTATAGAAGGAACCTAAAGAGTTGTAGAAATAGGAATACCTGAATAAATTTTGCATGTGCAACCCACTTATTTTTTTACAGAAGACAATAAAATGCTCTCTCCATCAAGGCAATGGGAAGTACCTTATCCAGTGAGGGCATCATTGAGAAGAGCTGTAGGCTACTCTCCTTAGTAGGCCAAAGGTACTGTTAGCAACCTATGCCTTGAAATTGGCTTTATGATTTTAATGGCGAGGATAGACTTTGAGGTGACAGAGGCCACTGTAGCTCTGAAATCTTGAATAATTACACCCATCTGGCAACTTGTGTTAAGTGCTACAAAGTGGGTGTAGTTATGCAAATAGGTTTCCGATCCAGGTTGGCAACCAGAATGACCTTATCCACAGTGATCCTTGTCTGTGGCTAATTTACTGTTGGTATCTAGCACCAAAAGAAATGTGACATGAGAAAAAGAAATGTCTAAGCAATTTCTTTGTGCAAAGATATCTATCTAACTAGACTCATTATCAAAGAGTCAGAGATTGCTGAGATTTTCTTGCAGGCCGTTTGGAAAAGAGCAGTTTGAAAAACCCAAGAGCAGAAATCTAGAATTATGTTGTGCAAACATTCTAGAACTCTTCTAGCTAGCTTTCTTTAAAGAGACCCGTAGCTAGTGTAACTGTATCCAGAGAAGAGCCAACTGTACAGGACATTGAGCCTGACACTGATTCTGAACTAATACTGATTCCTGGTTTAATTGTGTAAAACTGTGATTTACAGATTTCTGGGGGGCAGGTGGGGAATGGAGTCTGGCCCAGTTTGGTATATAAATATATTCTGTAGTTATATCTCAGTTTCTGATGTATGGTTAGAAGAAAGATAATCAGCAACTGACAGTGCCTATCTGCATTGGCTCTTTGACTTATGGGATGGTATAAGCAACCAAGTAGAAACATCTGGAGTGTCTCTTTTTATATGAAAACAGTAAAGGAAAATCAACACTGTACCCCTGATAAAATGTAGAGATTGGTACCAACATTAAAAACTTGAAAGTAGCTGAGTTCATTATTCTGTTCATATTCAAACCTCCATTACTCTGAGAACTGGTAGTTTTTACTACCTTGTGCAAGGATACAACACAGTTCTATTTAATTAGCCACTAAAACTTCTGCCTGGTTATTTCAGACCTCCTGGTACTGGAATTAAAAGGAATAAAAAGATTATTGTGTCAGCTTGGTAATTGATTTTGATTATCAAGGGGAAATAGGCTTTTTATTAACCCAGTCTGAGAAGAAAAATTACAGATAAATCCAGAGGATCCTCTGAGGTACCTGGGAGTACTGCCATGTCCTTTGTGAAAATTAATGGATAGTAAGAGCATCACAACAAATGTAAAGTAATAAAGTACTTCCTTAGAAAATTCAGTTTTGAATTACCCTTACAGGTAAATAACATTGATCAACTGAGACACTAGCTGAGAGCAAGTGAACATGAAATACATATTGGAAAAAGTAGCCTCAATACCAATGATGGATTTTTAATCAGTTGCAGAAATAAGAAATGTGGTGTTTTATCTACCTATCTATCTCTCCATCTGTCCGCCCACTTACCTGCCTACCTACCTACCTATTCTTCCATCTCTCTGTTTGACTCTCTATATCGATGTTTAATTTTCCACATTTTCCCCCCTTCTGTTTTATAGAGTATCTGTTATGTAGAATTTAACTTTATTTCATCTATAAGTTAAAAAATATAGAACCTCAGTTATCCATGAAGGATACAATCCAAGATCCCCAGTCGATACCTGAAACCATGGATACTACTGAACCCTATAGATACTATATTTTTTCCTATATATTCATACTTAAGATAAAATTTAATTTGTTCATTAAGCCCAGTAAAACGTTAATAGCAACAACAATATACTGGAACAATTATAACAATATAGAGTAATAAAAGTTATATGATTGTGTTCTCTCTGTGTCTCTGTCTCTTCAAACATTATTATTGAACTCATGGGGTTCACTATTTGTTATGATCCGTTCAAGAACAAGATATAGTTGTCACAAGGCACACAAGGCAGTTTTATGTACTCGTGGCAAGAAAAGGGAACAGGAGATTCATACTTAAAGCTCTTTCATTGCTTATGTACATAATTTGATGAATAACATGTTAATCTCTTCTGGACATCCTCTTGATAAAGGGATAGGAGATTCTTGAAACTAGACAAACATTCTGCCAATTCTATAGAAGATAATAAATAAAACATTTGCATATACATATAAAGCAAAAATAAATGATTTTAAAGATTAAATTGATAGTGAATACTTAGAAAATTTATTAATCTGTGCTTTGTAAAAGATTAAATTAAAACCAAACAAACATGATTTTGAAAGGTATTTGACTTTTCTTGAAAGGCAAACTCTGAAATGATCTAGTACCTATATCCATGTGGTGAACATACAGTATAAGTAGACTCCAGGTATTCATAAAGGTGGTTGTGTTTGTCAATTGCTCCCGCTGGTGTCACAGTGCATCTTCAGTGTACTGTAGCTGAGTAACTATTTGAGGGGTTGAGGAGGAGTATAATGGCATGTTGGTTATTTAATATTTTAAGTTGAACTCTAAAATTTAAGCTAGATGGTTTGGTTTCAAAAATTTACTACATTTATGGTCCCATGCACCCTCTATTTGCAAGATTTACTCACTCTGCCTGGTGAAAAACAGTGAACCTCAGAATAGTCTATTGCTTTTGAAGAGAACAGTAACACAAATTCTTGCATTTGACTTTACATCATTTCTCTCCTTGATAAATTCCAAAGTGTCCTGATGATTAGACCCTTTAGAACTTCTCAGGATCCCATTTTCCAGGCCAAATTGCAGAGAGAACTCATAAAATGAAAATTCATAAAAGAAATAACATTGCACTGCCAATAGTCAGTGGGAAGGAATGGCTTGGCCAGCAGTGCAAACATAGGAATGGGTATTTTAGAATACTGTAAGTGTATTGTTCCCAAACAAAAACCAGCCATTGCAACAGAGATGCAGGAATCTAAAGATAAAGAACGTGTTAAAAGGGCTAAATTGACATTAAAGGTGAATTTTAAGAACTTTAAATAGCTGTTTATTTAGTTAATATTTTAAATATTTTAATTAAATCAACGTGGCTCAGGGTTGAGATCTTCCCTAAGGATGCAAATTGCACACAGAGAGCTCATCAAATTGATGCTCTCTGGCTCTTTTTCATTAATGAAATCCTGTACCTATGCTTTCACTGTTATCTGATATTCCTTCTGGAAAAGTGCAATTAGGAGGGCAAAGTAGCATAGTTAGTGCTTAAAGGTCTGCCACGTTAAAAAAAAAAAAAAAAATCCCTTACTATTTCCAGCATGACAGTAGAAAACAGATCTAGGACCCATGAATGGCACTGAGAAGTCAGTCATATGTGGCCTGATGTTAAGGATATAATACCCTTGGAATTGCTCATTAGCTGGAATAATGTGCCTTTCAAGGTCATAAACCTCCTGTCAAAGACATGCTTAGTATGTGTAAAATTTTCTAGTTTTGAATTATATGGGGGCACTATACAAGTATATTAAGTCAAAATTTCAAAGGTATATTTTTGGTAGGATTAAGCTAAATATGTACAATGTTAATGGATGCTACAAAGCATTCTGATTTTTTAAGCATTAAACATGCTTTATTTATAATATTAAGCCGATTAATTTTAATGAAGTGTCCTTGGATACCATTATTTTCATATATTAATCTAATTTATAACTAGGACAAGATGGAAACCAATGTATTTAAAAATTATTTTTATATGCTTAATTTATAGTAGTATATATATTCCCAATCGTATTATGATGCATTCAGACATATACACTTATGGAGCTTCTACATTAGTGTAAAACCAATTTGTCATAGAGACCTTTAAAAGAAGGGCCAGAGTAAGCTAAAAAGAATAAATTAAATGATAACAAGGCAATTATTAAAGGTTATTTTTCCTCCTTGAGCTTTACTTTTTTTTTTTTCCAATAAGTTATTCCATTAGAGCTCAATTTCTCCTTCAACTTGGTGATTCTTTGATATCCCAGAACTGGATTCCATTTTTATGTGACTCTTCATTGAACAGAATAAGATGAGAGAAGGATACATTCGATTTGTCCGTGAACTGGTTTTCATCAAAGCAGAATGACCGATGCATTTACTGAAAAAGCCAGAACAAACTTTGATCAGAAAACCAAAGAAATAGGAAAGATTAACTGTAGACAGATTTGCCTCTCGAGGCAAAATTCTGATGAAGACAGCAGAATTCTCACACATTTGTAGATACTTCTCCCTGATCAAGCTATTCATTACTTTTTGTGTTAAAATCAGTAAAGATAGAAAAATGAAACACTTGATATGGTTAGATGTCTTTTTGGCAAATCTAAGTGAAATCAAAGGCAGTTATACTGGCCTGTTTAACAGGGAATGCAATTTAATAATTGGAGGAATTATGTCTCTGTGACTTCTCCATATTTTTATCATTGCTAACTTTAAAAGAAATTATCAATGACTATATAAAAAGTGAAACTTGACCTTGTAATTTTATAGTGACACATATTTCAGATTGACAAATGTGGCATTAAATTGCTTGTGTAGGATGAAACTTAAACAAGGAAACAATGCCTTTTTTATGTGGTAGAATTTTTGTAGAAAATGTAGTATTTAATTATTTGCTATTGTTCAACAAACACTTTTACAGGATATACTCTGTGCCACATATTTTTTCAGCTTGGCTTTACAAAGATAGTGCATCTGATACTCCTAATATCCCTATGAGATTGTTATTATTTTTAGTACCGTTTTACCATGGAGAAAACAGAGGCACAAAGTGGTTAAATAACTTGGTTACATTTATAGGCTAGTAAGTGGCAAAGCTGGGGTTCAAATGCAAGCAGCCTGCTTCTAGAATTTCATCTCTTAACCACTGCACTATGTTCTTCCATTACATTTAAGCATACATTGAATTTTATTGAAGCCCATTAAAAATCTAGAGTAATGTTTACTCATCACCAATAGTAACAGAAATTTTAGACTAGTTCACAAATTGAATTTACCTCCTCTCACCCTAATATATTGCACTGAAAAAAGTCAAAATTAATTGCTTCTTTCAAAGATGATTGTGAAAACCATCAAACACCTGAGACAAAATGCTGAACTCTGAGGTAGAAACAAAGATCACAGTTTGATTAAAAATATATATTTCTAAGAGACTCACTCCATAAGCTTTCAGGATTATTACTTATTCTTCCAAAAAGACTATAGATCATTTAAAGTATTATTGTTTTTGATGTTGCTGTAGGTGATACAAGAAGTAATTTTTGAAGAACTTACTGACTGGTTAGGTAGACATATTTAACTGCTCAAACACTTAATATTACCAGCAATGGAAAAGTAAGGAATGATTTACAAAGGTTATGCTTGATTTGAATTTTCATACATTTCCTGTTAACCTATAGCAATAAGACCTCATACGCTGTGACATGACATTTAGATACATTATGTTTGCATTAAATTCATCATGTACATAAAGAAAAAAGTCAAATGATTGGAATCAATTTTCAGAGAAAATTCATTAATTTTAGAATATTATTGGGAAATGTCACTGTAGTAGATACTGAAGACATAACTTTGAAATTAAATTAGCGATGTAGATAAGCACACTCAGTTATCAAATTCAGTTTGAGACTACAGTATTCCCTCACTTATCGTGGGTATTATGTTCTAGACAGCCCCCCACCCCGTGATAGGTGAAAATCTGCAGAGTAGGAACCTTACATTTATTTTAGTATTTATATATATTTTAAGGCTTATAAACCCTTCCCACACACTTATAAACCATTCCCAGTCCCTTATTAACCTTTCCTACTACTGTACTATTTATAACACAGAAGCTACAGAGCCTGGGCAGGGTGGTATGGAGGGTCTGCTGTTGCCCATGCAGCAGACCCCCCCTCTCTTCGCAGCTGAAGGGTCCAAGGGAAAGACAGAGTCAATACAGCTTGGCTTCAGGTGCGCCGCAGGAGTTGCCGGTGTTGACTACAACGTCAAACCACCTTAGGGACTCTGGCTCCGGATTTTCTGTCGGGGTTTACTCCCTTAGCCTTTCCCCTGAAGAGGTATGCCGCAAGGCAGCAGAGGTTTTTTGGAGTCAGAGTTTTCCTTCAGCTTCACTGGAGAGGACACTCCAGCGTCATCGTAAGATGTCGATTCAACACGGGAGGAGACAGATACCGTGTCACTCCCGAGTCGGACTGCACAGCCATTCTCGGCGGTGCAGATAGACTCTTAAGAAGCTACACCATCGTCTCTCGAGACGGACGGCTGCCGACGACGACTATTTATAACATACTCATTTTCTTAACATGCAGTAAATTAAAGAAGAAGTATAGGAATTCTGGAAAGTGAGAAGTGTATTTATATACAAAAGCTTAAGTTGAGTGTTTTACATTTTCTTGTGCCTAATTTACGTATTAGAACTATTCCATTAGATTTTAATAAAACAATATACATTATTTATTGTATTTATGCACATTTTATTAATTACTAGGGCTCCACAACAAAATATTTTATGCTGGATGACATACAAAACAATTTATGTTTTCATAGTTCCAGAGGGTAGAAGTCCATGGTCAAGGTGTTGGCAGGTCTGTTTTTTTCTGAGGCCTCTCTCCTTGGCTTGCAGAGGGCCACCTTTGGGCCACGTCCTCACATGGTCTTCCCTCTGTGTTTGCACACCCCTGGTGTTTGTTTATGTATCCAAATTTCCTCTTGTTATTGGGATACCAGTCGAATTTCATTAGGATGCCTGCCCCTCTGCCCCAATCATGACCTCGTTTTAACTTAATCACATCTTTAAGGGCCCTATTTCCAAATGCAGTCACATTCTGAGGTTGAGGGTTAGGGTGTTAACATATTTTGGAGGCCACAATTCAGACCATAACAGCTTTTATATGCTCAAGGATGTATTAGACTCTGTTTGCTGGTAATGCAAATGAGAGAGAAGACAGGAATCAGGATTTTCAAGATTCGTATAACATAAGATAAACACATTAAGCATGGATCACGCATCAGTAATGACTAAAATGAGTTATAGGACATCTTATTGGTACATTGTAGTTTTGGGCCGTTCTTTCAGTTATGGAGTACAATTATATGTGGGTTTATGGGATGCTATTTATCATTTTGATGCATGGCCACAGAAACCTAATGAAAAGAAAGGAATCTAAATTAAAGCAGAAGAGATTTTAGCTATGTATAAAGAAAAATTACTTAGGTCACAAAATACTGGGAAAATTACTTGAGAAGTTGTGGAATTCTTATATTAGTTTTTCAAAATCATAGCAAAACATCTATCAGGAAGCTTTATATATTTATGAGCTCTATAGATTATCTCTACTATACATTCTTTTAGACACCTCAAACATTTGATTATATGAATATTAATATCCACTAGTAATGTTTGATTAATGCAAAAATATGCCATCGGATATGTCATTTGAATTTCTTCTGATCCATTCTGTTCTCCATATTTTCTTGAAAATAAATGTTCACTAACCTGCTTGGGAAATTCCAAAAACTCACATATTCCATGATGGGGGCAAAACTTTATCAGGTACTCTGTTGTCTCTGTAATGTGTTTCTACTTTATCTCCCATTTTACTAAACAATAAATAAATAAATAAATAAATAAATAAATAATAAATAAATAAATAAATAAATAAATAAGGGTCAAGCTATGAGGACAATTAGCCTGACTGGAATCAAATACATATGAAGCGGGGAAAGTTTCTGAATAAGTTGCACTTCCAAAAAAGCTACCAACCTGAATTAAAAGATATTAGGACAATGTGGACAATGAGTTTCATTCTTCCTAAAGGAAGACACTGAAATTAACATGATATGGAAAACGCTGTAACCTCCCCTCCTAGCTAAACAAAAGAGAGCATATTTGGAAGTCATAACTCCACGTACCAAATATACTTGCCCTTTCTTGGTCACAAATATACTTGTATCCTTTCTCTTCATGCAAAGTGCATGCAGAACTCTCCCACAGGAAGAGAATCTAAAAGCCCCATTGAATCTCAGCAATGGGCTAAAGACCATGCAGGTAGCTACAGCCCTTATTTCAGCTACCTCTTGAGACGATATATGCATGGCCCATGGCCATGCACAGTGACATTGGGATTGCCTGAGGGACTGCAGCTGGAGGAAGTGGCCAAAGGGGGCAACAACGGAGACTACTGTAATGGCATAAACAATAAAATAAAATTTTAAAAGAAAAATAAACCAAGATTCTATCATGCACCTTGATAACATTGATAAAATAGACAAAATGCAGTAATGGTTCCTCCCATTCAGAAACAGGAATAACTGGAGGCAAATAGCAGTTACTTGTCCATAAAAATGATAAAACCTTGCTCTTGTAACAGCCCATAATCTTGGGAAGGGGGAATGTTTCTTGATAAGGCCTTAGTTCTAGTGCATGAGAATAGTCGGACCCTCCCCTTGGTTCTTGATCTTCACCCCAGCCTCTAGGAAGTCCTTTCTTTAGGATTAAAGGATGTTTAGTACTAAACTAAAAGTTATCATTTAGGACCTGAGAGATGTTTCTATTTATTTATTTTTATTTATTTATTTATTTCTATCATGTAAACTTGGCTGTCCAAGGTTATTCTCTACATCTCAGGGGGTCATAATGTCTCTTAATTCAGGCTGGTAGCTTTTTTTTTTTTTGAACGGCAGCTTACTCAGAAGCTGTGCTAGCTTCACATCGACTTGGTTCCAGTCAGGCTAACTGTCCTAACAGCTTGATATATATATATATATTTAAATGAATGCTCTAAACTAAGATACAGATTATTTGAGTTTATTAGTCTTTAACGGTAGCAACACACCCTCAGTGTATTTTCCCTGAGACATCTAAAAGGATTTTAAGGGTGAATTAAGCATGCCACTTTTTTTTTTCTTTTTATTTTCTGTTTTTAATAAAGTCACTGGCAACCACATCCTGGATTTGGTGTTTGTTCTGCAACAGAAATTTAATTTATCTTTTACATCTTTTTCTCTACAAACCCTGAAATTTCTGGATCCTCCACTTTTCCACTTCTTATAAACCAGTCAACTCTTTTCTAAGCCAACCTGTTTGTTGTAGGAGCTTGTCAAATAGAGCTAATAACGACTAAATCTTATTGCTAACATTTCTTATTCCAACCTCTTTATAACAGAAACTCCTTCACCCTGTCACCTGCCATAATCATCGCTGGTGAGACATTCACAAGCTATTTTGCATCTTTGTAACATGGTGTGACCGTAGCAAAGTTTCAGTAACAGTTTTGGTCTTATGTTCCCCCTGACGCCATGAGCGGTGCCATGTTGTCTAGGCTTATCTTATGAAGGCATCTCATTTTTGTCACCTACTTGATTAGGTTATGCTTCATTTACAAATCTCCATGGCTTATTAATATAGGGGTGTTGTTTCTCATTCATATTGCATGTGAGTAGATGGGACTTTCACATATCTTAGTTTCATATGTCTCCTTTCTGGAACCTGATGGGGAAGAACAGGCCCTTCTAGAGATATGAAATTCTCATGGCAGAGGGAGTGAGCAAGAGAATTAGCAGAAATACCAAATGGCTAGTTAAACTTCCACTTGGAATGGACTTGCATGATTTCTGCCCACATTTTATTGGCCAAATAAAGTCAAATGGCCACACCTGACGATGTGGTCATGAATTACACTTTTCCCCCAGGAAGACTCCATAAATCACATGGCCAAAGGAAGGATGCATGTTTCTCTTACAAAGACGGAAGCAAAATTTTCAGTGCAAAGGGATTTGAGGGCCTAAGGACCAACAGACAAAAACCAGCATTTGATTTTTAAAAATTTCTATCAAAATTAAGTCTTACCAATGCTGATTGTTTTGCAAAATGCTTCCACAAAACTCCGTGTGATTTTTGTAATTGGAAAACATTTGGAAAATCAATTTTTCAGTGAGTAGTTTAATATGTAAGTCCATTTGAGAGAGGTCTTGGTCAAGAGGCAGTCGGTTGACTGAACTAGAAAAGATCACAGAATAGTGTTTGGCTCAAGCCAATTTATTTTATTTTACTGCTTCCAGTGCTGGGTTCATAAATATTCATGACATCTGAGCATGGAAAGGAAATAGGTTCTGCAGAGCTAGTGTTATAAAGCAAGTACTTCCTGCCATATTTTCTCAAATAAAAACTGACAAAAGCTGTGATTGTGTTTAGATTCATGCTAATTATTTTAACAGAAAAAGAAAATATAAGATTATACTACACTTAAGGTTAAAAAATAAGGGAAAAATCACTTCTCTATGCTGCCCATTACAAGTTACTTTCTCCCGAATCTCAGTACCGATTGGATTAAGCTTCTCCATTGGGTTAGTGCAGTTGCAGCAGATTCTCTTTGACGGTGAGATACTCTTCGAGGGCCAAGGATAAGGGGCTCACTTCTTCACTCTGTAGATAAAGCCGTCTGAATGAAGAGAGTGGTTAGAGTCACCCCCTTCAGGTGCTATACCACAATTTGTGAGAAAGACAGCAAAAGCAAAATAGGTTGCCAAAGAAGATGGACACAGAAAGTAGGAGATCTAATAGAATTTTGCACTTACTAAAAGATAAAAATTGAAAGCAACATGTTGTGATGGTAATATATTAATTTTATAGGGTTGGTATGGATTTGATGAAATGGTTATTTAATTCATCAAATTGCAAATGACATATTGATGTGCTTAATAAGCCTAACCTCTCAGCTTATATACCATGCAGTTGCTAAAATGCTATTCATATTTGGGTTTATTTTTAGCATGGGTGGGCATATATGTAGTCTGTTTCTATTCATATGGACTGTGGATAGCTTTTAAGTATTGAAATGTTTTTAAAGTATCAAAATATTATTATACTAGTTTATAGTCATTTCCTTCAGCTCCTTGAGAATGGAGTGATGAAGTCCAAAATAAGAAAGAAAGAAGGAAGGAAAGAAGGAAGGAAAGAAAGAAAGGAAGAAAGAAAGAGAGAGAATCATCACAAGTAGAAAAACAAACAAAAAAGCATTGATTTTTACTTGTATCTCCTTCTAAATAGAATGAGAAGTTCTGTGATAAGCTGATCACTTTCCCTTGGAGAAGTCATATGCAATCAATCACTTGGTAAAAGAAAAGAAAGTGATGTATTTCTAGAACACCCTAATCAAATATTCTATCATTTAAGAAATATAAAGAAATTTTTCTACTTTTTTGAGGGGATTTTAATTGTTTTTAGAAGAGAAATAAACATTATTTTATGAGGTACAATTATCACTAGGTATATGCTTTAATATTCTAACCATATGTTAATTTTATTATGTATTATATTATCATTATTCCTTATTATAAAGATAGTGGAATTATTTCTGTGTAGTATTAACTGTGGATATATATATTCTACAGGTGGTAAAATTATATTAATACAAATAGGATATTTTGCTTCTTGTAAATAACTCCTATCAAGTGATATTTATTTTTGTTAATATTACAATTGCAAAATCAGCAGCTTCTTGTGTAAAGAACTATTCTGTAAGGGATTGGGGGGCATTTACTTGCTGCATTTGGTGGTTAGTAGTGGTGGTTAGGAAATTATTCTTCTTGGCAAGGAGGGTAGAGGAAAATATGGCATTAGTCTATGGTTGCCTATCTTAACATGCCCCCAATTTCTGTTCTTTCTCTTCCTCTTTTTCATCTTCCTTTTACTCTCCTTTGCTTTCAGCTCCTTCTCTCTAACAGAGAAAAAGAGAGAAAGAATATATTATGTATGCATTTTTTTAAATGATCATCACATGAATGATTTCTCCACATCCTCATGAAAGATTACTTAGACAAACAAACAAGAAAACCTTATTTGCATGTGCTTGGGAACAGTAAGGAAGACGTGATTATCGGAAGTGTTTCAAACTTCACAATGGTGTTTTTGTGCTGGCCAGTGGTTTCTTCTGAGTTTCTTCCTTCAAAAATATTTGGGGTTTAAGCTGTTCATTCATTTTGTATCAGATACAGTTAAAAACACAGTAAAGCTATTGTTTTCTTGTTTATATTTGTTTGGTTCCTACTTCATTTAGCCTTCAGACACAGAGGGAAATTAGGTTAAGCTTCTGGACTCATACAAATGTATCTATGGCTTAAATCAAATTAGTATTCTTATAGTTTAATAACAATAATAATGATAGTAATATTAATTGAGAACATTTAGTTAGAGCCAAGCAATATTCTGAGGGTTGATAAATATCGACACATTTATCCTTGCAATAATCCGGCCACATAAGGAGGTATAAGCATTTGCATTTCACAGATGAGAATACTAAAGAAGAATTTGAGTAATTTGCTCACAGTCACATGCTGATAGGTGGCAGAGCTATGACTTGAACCCAGGCATATTTTTTTTGCTCTAAAGTCCATCTTCTCAGTAACTACTCCTTTTTCCATGAAGATACGTTTACTCTGGACTCGCCTGCTTGCCTAGTAAACTCTCTTTATGATGTCTTGCAAATCAAGCAGCAGCCAGGGTCAAGTTTCAGGTCTCTCTGACTTCTGTGGTCTAATTTTTTCTACTTCTATATCCATCCATTAAACTGAGCTCTGTACTACAAGACACTATACTTAACAGAGTCTCATAAGCTCTATTATAATGAGGTTGTTTATTGTTCAGAATTGCTCTTTTCTTCCCCCTACTTAATTGCAGTCTTTGGAGAAAAATAAAAGTTTCTTTATTCACCATGGCTTTTGTTTAAGTACTAATAGCATGTTTAATGCCCAATATGTATTTATCCACCATCACCGGGGAAGCAGGGATTCAGATACATCATTGTACAGTCCTAAATATATGTCACCTGATCCTTTACAGGAAACGTGCTGGCCTTGATGAGACATCGAGGCTGACTCCTGCATTTGCAGACTTTCCTCAAATGATCACCTAACACATGTTCTGATTCTCATTGTTCCAGACTACATCTAGAGTCCCTCCTTTCTACTTACTTTTCTCCCATTATCCTTGCCTTGTTTTGTCCTGAGTATCTTTAGCTCAAACAATAAATCCATGTATTAAAATGCAGCTTTCCTCGGGGAGGCAGTGGATGTGGGGTTACTTGCCTTAGAACCGTTAGGGAAGGGCTAGAGCATGTGGGAAAACAAGCGAAAGGTTCCAGGCTGAGTTTTCGTAGCAAAGAGAGTTTCAGGTGCTATGCCTGTCTCTTAAAGAGAAAAGTGGAAATTTACAAAATGTAGAAAAATAAAATGTACATTTTTGTTGTTAGTAGATCCAGAACATATGAAAAGAATTGTTTATATTCCTATTAAATTTTAGTAAACTCTACTACAAAGAAAATAAGCCTGTCACAGGGTTATTTTAAAGATTTCAGTAATCCTGAATAAATTTGTATTGACTGGCTACCAAAAGAACTTTGAGCCTTGACACATAGTAACTAACTAATAGTCTAGATGGAGCTTAAGACTGAATTTTATTAGAAAATTTTCCTTAAACACATAAACTATAGATGATAAAATTTAGTAATTAGGGTTTAGATGCAATTATTACTATAAAAATATATTGTTAGCAAGGAAGAAATGCTGAACAAAGGAAATAATGTAATATTAGATGATCTTGCATCCAAAACTTCACAACTTAATATAAAAATTAAACCTTTATTAATATGAGCGTGAATTGTTATTATATATATTCCAAATAAAATAAGTAGCTAAAACTAGAGCAATTCAAAATTTGTGTCTTTCTTATATACATACAGATGTTAAGATTTACTTTTAAGGCCCTGGCTGCTGTGGCTCAGTGGATTGAGAGTCGGCCTGCGAGCCAAGTGTCTCTGGTTCAATTCCCAGTCAGGGCACATTACTAGGTTGCACATCAGGTCCCCAGTTGGGGGCACGAGTGAGAGGCAACCACACAGTAAAAAAAAAAAAAAAAATTTACTTTTAAAAATATATTAAATGTTTATAGATTTAAAACGATTTAATCAGAAAGTTATGGCCTTCTTTTGGTTTTGGTATTTTTTTCTTTCATTGAATTGTCCCTCCAAGTTAGGATAATTATCTCTAAATAAAAATGTATAGTGTATATATATATTTTAAACTTTGACATGTGACATTATTATGATTTACATTTTGTTATTATATTTTTCATTGGTAAATGGCCAGTTCTTTTGTTTTCCTGGGATGAAGTTCATTTTTCAAATTAATATCTCGTGACTCTTTCCACAACCCTCGGCTCATTTACTCTCATTTTTCCAATGTCTATGGCCACATATGAGGTAACTCAGGACAGAGAAAAAAAAATAATAAATCTCTCAAGGGCACACTTGACCCAAATGTTAATGTCCAAATGTTAATGACAATAACAAAACGTAGATACTCAGGCTTCCACCAGTGTTATACAAACTTTATTTCAAGTATTTTATAAACTATTTTGTTATAAACTAAAGTATAAAGATGTGTTATACTTTTTCAAGGGCATTATTTTTTAAAATAATCTTTGGAATTGATGATAATAAGTAATTTATATGTTATTGATCAAGTTGTTAGTTATGTTCCCCTTATACAAACATATTTTAGCCAATGCACTCATTTTTATAACATTTTACCAGACAAAAGTAAAAGAGGAAAGAGTTTGTAATTCTGGAAGATGATCAAATAATAAAAAGATTCTTATAATACTAGAGTATTTTTATAATTATTTTTATTATATCACAGAAATTGCAGAAACATTGTCTTTTCCATGTCCTCGGTGAGTTCTCTATATGGAATCTTATTTTTTGATTATTGTACAAAACAAACTGAAAAAGTAAAAACTATTAAAAATCATGTAACTGTACCTTGTTGGCAGGATATTCCATAAGCCATGGTTCATTAACAATAACTCAGTTCCTCAGTGATGGTTTGGGATGGGTTCTAGGAATTACATATGCTGATTCATACTCATAAGGAAACAAAACAAAAAAATGTATCCCTGTTTTAGAAAAAACAAAATATTGATTAAAATGGAAAAATAGTTATTTAAATACATCTCTTTAATCTTAAACTTTATTTTGACAAGTTGTCCCTAGATTTTCAACTGGATTTATGTAACTACATTTATATAAATGAAAAATTTGATTAAACACCTATATGATGGCCAAGAAACTGATTATGTCAATGACAGTTGGAACATAGGCACCCACAGCTTTGGTTTTTTCATTATCTGGTCTCTACCTGCATAGGCAACTTCATTGCCTGATGCCTTCGTCTACAACTGTTCCCTCACTTATCGTGGGTATTACGTTCCAGACCCCCCCGTGAAGTAGGAACCATATATTTATTCTACACTCTTAAACCTACATAACTTTAACAACATACATATACAGTACCGCAAAATCCTGCGATATAGCAAAAAATCCACGATAAATAATTAAATATAATATTTTTAAAAATCCCATGATACAGGGAGGCCGCCATAAGTGAACTGCGATATAGAGATGGACTACAGTACTTCCCTCTGAATATACATTAGCAATATCCCCACAGACGTTCAGAATTTGCTTCATCCCTCTTCTAAAAAGTCATCACTAGATGTCATCACTCCCTCTCTTCAGCCACACTGTGAACTGTACCCAATTCTATCTTCTCATTAGTTTCATAAATAGTGATCTATTGGATGGGTTTATTAGAGTTCGTACTCCCTAGGACATTGCTGGGTCACATTCTTCACCCCAGCTAGACCACACTAAGTGTGATGTAATTTATTTTAATTGAATTTCCTAAAGAGAAGAGTTAGAAGTGATTTTTTAAAAATCACTTGAGAAAAAATAAAGGATAGCAACAAGTTGGTATTGATATGAAATTTCATTCTAAAGAAGAGAAAATAAACTAAACAAGTTTTAAAGAAACAGCTATACCATTGTTACAGCAACATTGCAAAGTGAATTCTGTCTTCTATACATTTCCTTCTAATTCTAACACATAATAGTAGAGGCTTGAAAACATAGTATCAAATGTTAAATTAGTCAAGTTATATTTGATTCCTTACTATGTTGTAAGTCCTTTGGTAACATGTGAAGTGAAACATTTAAGTCTCCAAGGAGATGTATAGTTGGAAAAGATTAATGTGTAGCAGAAATGTAATGAGAGAAAAGTGGGAACAGCTATTAGTTAGGAGTAACGAGTTTTTTAAGTGCACAGAGAAAGCTCCTAGAATAGTTAGAAGAGGAATGACTTGTATCCTACCAAGAGAACCTGGAAAGGCTTTGTGATGGAGTTGTTATGACCACACACACCTCTCTGGGCCGCAGATCCTGGTCTGTAAAGTGAGGTCAGCAATGGCGCCTGCCTCGGTTTTGTATTGAATGAACTGATACATGTATAGCTTTTAGAAGAACAGTTGGCCCATAGTATGTGCGCAACCAAAGCAGCTGGCATCATTATTACTACAAGATACAGGATTATTCAAGATTTAAAGAAAAACATGGAAAATTAAGATATGCAAAAAATTGTATTTCAAGAAATGGTGAAGGATATAGTTGATTGGAATATAAGCTAGGAAAATGGAAGAAAACGTCTGAATTGAGAAATCTGGCTTGATGGGAACACAATTTATTGTAAAAATGTATTTATTTTAGGTAGCGGAGACCTGCAAATGTTTATAAACTTTGACTGAAGCTCTTCATTTCCTCTATTACTGTTCTTCTCAAGGTTATATGTGTGTAAACATCACTGGGGAATCTCATCAGATTCTGATTCAAGAAGTCTATGATAGGTCCAGAGTTTCTGCATTTCTAGCATCCTCCCAGATGGCACAATGTTAACATTCTTATCATCACACTTCGAACCTATTTATTTACTTGTCCGTAGCCCCCTTCACACACGTACCCACACACAAGTGCTAAATTGGGGGGAGAACAAACTGTATCTGTCCTATTCATTGCTGTACCTCCAGTGCCTGATGCTTTCCAGTGCATAATAAATGCTCAAAAGATATTCAATGAATGAATGAATAAAAGACTGGGAAAAGGAATATAAGAACATGAAGACATGGAAATTGTAGATATATATGAGAGAGGGATTGATTAAAGGAATATCTTTGCATGGATGACAAAATAGAGCAAAGGAAAGAATACAGATGATAGGCTAGTTTTAACCAGGAAAATATAAAAAATAACTTTCACTAAAAAAAAAAAAAAAAAAAAAAAAAGAAAAAGAAAGAGAAGGGAACTCTTTTTAAGTAGAAGGAAGAGAAGAGAAGGGAAACCTCATAGAAGGTCCTGGATCAGCATAGACAATAAGATCCAAGATTCTTATTGCCTAAACCCATCTACAATGCAGGAAGAGGTAAAATCATCTCGAGTTTCATGGTGTGACTCAGGAAGCTAATCCCTGCCTAGCAAATAACTAGTGTTGAGATTTTTTTTTTTTTAATACGTATTTTTAAGCTCACTCCAAAATCATGGAATTTATGATAGCTTTAGATGAAAGCCCCTGGAAGACCTTTTAAAATAACCTTTCAATGATTTTGTTATCTAGTCTTTAGCAGAGCAGAAACTCAAAGTTATAAATGAATCTTTTAATTATTTTACATTTTGCCTCATTGCCTTAGGAAGAGTATTTATAATTTAATACATACTTTTGCTAATACATTGTTGATATGGTTCCAGAAATGAAATGTTCAAACCTAATAATATTAATTCAGGAAAAAGAAAAACAATAAATTAGGGAGAAAATTTAGAAACAGAAATGTTTTTTTACAAAATTTACCTTGAAACAGATGCCTTCTGTTTGTGTTTTCTTGACATGTGAATGCCGGTCTTCACTAAACAAACAAACAAACAAATAAACAAAAACCATTATTTGTGAACACTATACAAAAAGATGCCATATTGAAACAAATAACCCACCTTGTTGGAACAATATCTCTATTGCTCTATTGCATGAAACCAGCCTGATCTTTGAACTTACATTCTTCTAAATTTAAAGCAAATAACCTAACCAATGGCAGTTTAGATGGCTGAGAATGAGTGACTGAGCAATGAATTGCCATAGCCCTATTTTTGAGGATAGTTAATGATATTGATCCAGCAACACTTAAATTGAACCTGGAGGGAAGTAAGAAAGTTGTAAAATTAGTATATTTCTTGTTGGTTTAGATGAATTAACAAGTTCCTGTTTTTAAGAAAATGCCAAGATAATATATAGATATTGGCTCAATTAAAATGCTTTAAAGAAGATAAATTCAGGAAAAGTATAGGCAGTAAAATTAAAAATTGTGATGTTTGAATTAATTGATTTAATGTTTTATCCTTCTAGCTTCCTAAAAAGGAGAAGTCATTTCTTAAAATACTGGTGCTATATTAGATTAAATATATTTTTCTTTCTGGCTTTACTGAAAGAATTAGATTCACACTAATATTTAGGATTCTAGCTCCATTTGTAACCTAAGGACATTTAATTCAGAAAGTCCAATTAATGAAAACACTGGCCTTGCCTATGGAGTCATCAGTGTGGATAACTTCCTTTTCCTTTGTTTCCTGTTCTTTTTTATTTCTTCTTGGCCAATATGTCAGTTTTCTACTCCTTACGACTCAATGAGAAAATGCTGAACTGTGAATAATGCCATTTCTAATCTTTCATTGATTTAGTTCTCACATATTGCATCGGTAAAAATATAATTTTGTATTAGAACCTATTTTCAAAATTTTCATTTGTTCAGAGAATGCTTGGTCAAATTTAACTCTACACTTAAATTTAGAAAGCAATTAAAAAAATTCCTCAATCTCTGTAAGTATGAGAAATAAAAGATTTAAAAAATCAGTAGATTAGATTGATCATAGATCATTTTAATGTATCCAACAAATTGTTCAGTTTTAGTCTTGTCTGTTATCATCAGATGCTTCATAAAACTGCACTGTTTTAGTTCTTTACACTGATGATTTTATCCAGGCAAGTTTTTCCTTGCCAAAATTCCTGCTTATATTTTTTTCATATTTTGTTTGAATTTGTTGAGTGCTATTTTGGGTTTAATGTTTCCCAGTGTGAAGTACTTGAATCATTAGTGAAGTAATTCATGTTGAAATGTACCTTTAAATATATTTAATGTTTTAAAGAATACTTAGCATTTAATTAACATTTATTTGCCTCTCAATATTTTCTCTGTGCTTTTAGTGGTTTTGAGTGATGGTACATAAGACCAGTTTTTAAGCCATTGTCAATATTTTCCTGATATAAAGGGAGTAGTAACTTAAGTAGTATTTTTTTCATTTTTGTCTACTGAAAAATATTGAATTATTGTATTAGTTGCTAAGGCTGCTATAAATATATTACAGACTGGTGGGTTTAAATAATATAAATTCTTTCACAGTTCTGTCTGCTAGCAGTTCAAGATCATGGTGTTGGGAAGGTTTCTTCTGAGGCCTCTCTGCATAGCTTCCAAGTGACTTTTTCCCCCCCTGTGTCCTTGTATGTCTTTCCTCTGTGCACATGTATGTCTGCACCCTAATCTCTTCTTATAGGGACACAAGTCATATTGGATCAGAGCCCACTCATATGACCTCATTTTACCTTAATTACCACTTTAAAGGCCCTGTCTCTAAATACAGTCACATTTGAGTTACATGGGGTTAGGACTTTTAACTTAGGAACCTTGAGGAACACAATTTATCCAAAAGGGAATCTAGTCTTCTTTTAAAATATTCACAAAATCAGATTACCTTTATATGCCCCAAAATATTGACTTAGTGGTTTTGACAGTGCCAGTAGGTGATTCTGAGCCTTTGTCAATTCTGTAGGAACAATCTGAATGTTGTATAAAGCTTGTTATTGACTCTTATCTGGTATTAATGGCTGTGTTCGCTCCATGACAGTAAAATCAATGGGTACACAGTAAATCTCTAAGAAACATTGAGGTTACAGCTAAATGAAATTTAATGTTAAGTAGAATAACATGTAAAAGCAAAGTGTCTACAATGTAATTAAAAATTAACTCTGCTTTCCTGGTTATACGTAATTAATTATCCTTTGGAAGAGCTGTTCAGAGCTGTTCTATTTTAAAAGCAAGTTATGTTTTACATATACCCTCCTTCTTTCTCTTTTAATTTCCAGAAAATGAGCCATCCTTTTAAAAATTGTATATTTTAGATCTTATAGGAATGTCTCATATAGATACACATAGAATTCTTTTTCTTGTTTTGTTTTCTTGGACAAAACTAGGTTTTTGAGTGAACTTAAGAATACTGCTTAAAAATAAAATTGGGGTTTTATTAATAAAACTGTAATTGATCTAATAATCTTTAAAATTTGTCCATAAATAAAAAAAGGAGCATAATTTCTAATATACTTTATTTCAATGCTGTTCAAATTGTGTCTGAAGCTTTTCCTGTCCCTGAAATTTATACTGGCTAGCAACAAGAGAATACAGAAATTGAGAGTAAAGAGTAAACATCAAAAAACTTTTATAACGTTTGAACAGGTAAATATTGTCTGTTGAGTCTACAAATAAGAATGGAGGGGATTAAATTTTGAATTCTTTCTATTTTTATTTTATTTTGCAAGTAATTTTTTTCTTTAGGCGTTTACCCAAGTACAAGTTTGTGAAGGACTGAAAATTACAAACAAAGCAAAAGGAAACAAAAGGCATAACCTTTAACCCAGAGAGCATGAGCAGCACTACTCTCAGGAGCAGGGGTAAGAGCTCTAGGTACGATTCAGGCAGACCTGAATTTGACCCTGCCTCTGCCAGTCAAAAGCTATTGGGATTTGGGGCAAATTATCTACATTCTCCAAACTTGTGTTCTCACCTTTCAGGTGAAGATGATAGCAAAATATTAGAATTTTGTCTTTTGTAGTGCAAAGGCTCTAAACCAAGGTATTTCAGCCTTAGCACTACTGACAATTTGGGGCAGATAATTCTTTGTTTTAGCATCCTTTGTGTAGGGCATTGTAAGATATCCAACAGTGTTTCCTGTTTTGCCCACACTAGATGCCAGTAAGCACCCCTCCAATCTTGACAGTTGACAATGTCTCTAGACACTGTCAAATGCCCTGAGTTTGTTGGGGGTGGGGGTGGTGATAAACTTCCCATTTGAGAATGACTGGTCTAATCTTACCACATACGGAAAACTCACATATGGTTAACTAACTCTTGTTACCTTATTAAGAAATGTTAACATTGTGATGAAGACCAATGCACTGTATCTTAATAACTTCGACAGCCATTTTTAAAGCATGAATTAGATTTTATGTTTTGTTGACTTTAAAAAATTAACTGCTGCATTATTTTAGATTGAGAAATAGATGAAGGGATGAAGATGGATTAGCATTTGTAAGTATACACACACACACACAAACATATATACTAACATATAATATACATTATAATATAGTCACATATAGCTTTTGCTGAGGGAATGACAAATTCACTTCTTTCAGAGTTAGATTTAATAATAGCAATATATGCATGTTGCATAGAAAATAAGTAAATATTAATTACTATTATTATTATTGTTTTACTATTATATAGTAAGGGTTACAGTTCTTTTAGATATGAAACAGTGAAAGGAAGAGGAGAAAAACTTTTTTTGGTTCATATTTTTCTTATAATACATGTTGATAAGCCAGCTGTGCATATCTCTCATTTCTAAATGATATGAGAATTGAAAACCTGAGGACAGAATCCAATGCCTACATTGACGTCTGTTCATTTGTATGCTCTTTACTCTTGTCTACCTACCACCACAGCATACATATAGAAGTGCTCAGTATATTTCTATCGAATACTTCTGTTGCTTTACTAAAGAAGGAAGTGAAAAATTAGAAAATTGATACCTCTTCTAACCTTTTGGATTAATTTGTTAAACAATTTGTAGTAATTGTTAAATTTTTGTTAAAAATAAGTGGAATGAATTTTCAACTCAATTGTGTGTGCCAACACATAATCTTTAAAAAATAGATGAAGACATTTCTTTGTGCATTGAGCACATTGATTGAAATGATTACAAAAAAGTGCATTTTTTTGCTTTCTGAATTTCCTATTAACCCTTTGATTTGAAATATGTACTAATGAAAACAAAGAAACAAGTGCGATTTTTTAAACCAAGATTCTCTGTGAGAGAATCAAATGGATACTAATGCCGTGAATACCTGTCATATGTAATTACTTAGCTTCTCGCCTTGCATCTAGAACAGTACAAGTTATGTAACAACTTTGGCAAATGGAAAAAATATTTTCATCATTTTCTGTGTTATCATTCATTGTTCAGATGAGAAACTTTAGATAATTTTCTATAGGGCTTCTCCATATTTCTGTATTTGAATAATTGTCTTTATTTAATCAGGCTTGAAGGGAGAAGCCTCCTAAAATACCAAGAAACAAAGACAATGTGATTGTTTAGTTTATTAATCAGAAGAAATGAGCACAGGGTTTTGCTTGTAGGTACTGTAAAATCAATTCTCAAAGAGAAGCATAAGCCAAACAGTCATGGCAAAGTTAGAAAACTATATATGCTGAGAAGAAGGAAGAGAAGGCAGTAGACATCAGAAATATTCAGGAACATCAAACTGACATTGCGAAGAAGAAACAGAATTAGAACAAAGCAAAAATGCCCAAATACGGAAACAGTAGAAAGCAGAGGTAGCCTCTGGAGGACATTTAAAATTCCACATTAATATTTAAGGTAACTCAGTATATAAATAAAAGTATATAGAGCCTAGGGGGACAATTAGTGTAAGGACTAGCCGAGTTCCAGTGTTCTCTACTCTCTAAAGGTATTATTTTGCTATCAAATGGGCTGTATTAAAAGGATACCAAACAATAATTTGTATCCACTTGAGGAAAGTTGTACTGTAATTTTGGAACATGGCAAGTTAGGCTGTGATGGTGCAAATTCCTATAATGTGAACATTGATCCATATATCATAGAAACAGAGTCCAAAATTAACAGCTGCAGTGGAAAAACACATATGTAAACATGAATCCTAAGAAGAAGAATATAAGCAAGATGAGAACATTAAAGGAGGAAGTAGAGACTTATATGTAACTAAGCAAATAAATTCCAAGATAAGAAGACAGAACAAATAGTTAATCATGTTTTCATAAACTTGAAATTACTGAGTTCTATGTAATGTTGATATATATGATTTTGGACAAGTTAAGTTAGATATGCCTAATGTAGTGGTCAAAGAGAGAGTCAACTTAAGAAGGAAAGTTTGGGTTTGAGATACAAATTGGGACTTATCAGTATAAGGATGTATTTAAGACCATTGGCTTAGATCGGGTCATCTAAAGATATAATATAGATATCGAAGAGGAAAAGGGCAAAGCTAAATTCTAGGACGCACCAATATTTCAAGATCAATGAAAGAAGGTAAAGCTTGTAAAGACTATTTTACAAAAATAGAAAGAAAATTAAGAAAATGTGGCATTCTCAAAGCCTAGTAAATTTGGTAATTCAGAAGGAGGAGGATTCAACTGTGTCAAACTGTTTTGAGGAAATTTGAGGCCTGATAATTGGTCCTTGAATTTGTCAAGTCAGAAATTGCTTTAGATCTTGACCAGAACATTTTCAGGAGTTTGATGGGGATAAAAGACTAAATAAAGAAGATTAAACATACAATGAAATGAAGCAACTAGAGAAACCAATAGGCAATAATTTTGGGTCAGTGACTAGAAGATAATCAATAGCCAATAACTTTGGATCAGTTACTGGAAAATAAACAATAGTCAGTAACTTTGGGCCAGTAATTGGAAGAAACATGAGAAATTAAGGAAAATTTTAATAGCAAAAGAATGGAGCATGCCTACATTCTGACAGAAGGGAAAATCAATAATATAAGGAGTGGGGAGCATATAACCAGTGGAGAAAATTTTTCAGATTGTAAATTAGGGAAGAAATGTTGAACACCATTTGTGGGTTTGACCTTAGAGCATCAAAGGGACAATTCATCAACTCAAAAGCCAGAAATCTAGAGTATTTAAGAACAGGTGGAAGCAGTCTGCTGTTTCCTCAGCGGAGAGTCAGAGACAGAGGGTGATGTTGATAGTTTGAGAAAAGAGTAGAAAATATGATTTTTTTTTTCTGAAAATGAGAGAGCAAACTACTTAGGAAACATTATAAGAATGTTAGATTCTGAGGGCCCAGCTGATATTTGGACATATAAACATAAGCGAAGTGTTACTGGAAATGGTAAACTTATTTCATGGGTCCATGCAGTGAATGAGATGTTTCTACTTTCAGACACATGACTTTGGCTTTGTTTCAAACTTAGGTAAAATATTCACCATTCATGTTATAGATGGTTTGAACTGAAGAAAAATATTTATCCTTCTATCCCCCATATGTATATTAGGGATAATGTTATCTCTCTTACAGGGTAATTTTGAGAATTAAATGGTGTAAAACATTTTTGCACAGTACTGGCAATAATAAGCATATTCATTTTTACTGGTATTGGTATTATTTCTGTTATAAAACAACCAATAACCACACCTTTTCTTGACCAGGTCAAGGGGTTCAATAAAGGTGTTGTTGTTGGGATTGAAACTGGCAATGATAAACAGAAAACTCGCTTATGATATTTCAGCCAGGTAGGACTTCATTTTTCTAATCAGTATGATGACAGTTAGGGGCTAGATCAACACTCAGGTATGCAATCAGTCCCAAAGCTTCTTCTGTCTTTTCTATTGCCATTTTAGTGTATGGCTTCTGTGGTCAGAGCTGCAAAATGGTTACTATCTATGTAGGCTTTTGGTCAAAGTTCCAAGTAAGGAGTTAAGAGAAATATAAAGTATAAATGGTTAATGGGTGGGGCAGGTGACAGTGAGAGAGAGAGAGAGCGAGCGAGAGACAATTAACCTGTTCACCTCCTTTTTCTTCTCATCGGCTTGAACTTCACAAAATGCAAGGTAGACTAGAAAGGTATTTTATCAGGATAGATTGTACCCTGAATAAAATTGGGGTTCTCTTTTCAAAGAAGCATAGAATGCATATCTGTTAGGCAGCTAACTTTGTCCACTACGGAGGGTCAAAATGAGTCTTTTCCCTGGGAAAGCCCTCAGTTTGTGGAGGAGACAAACATATAAACCTGCATGCACAAACAGAAATGTGTACTGGGCCAGGCAGAGAATACAAATGAGTGCCATGGATGGGACGACAAACTACAGAGCACATGTCACACATAGCGATGGCAAAAATTACCCAGTTCCAGTGGATCGATTCTGTGAGATCTGCAGACTCAAAGTGCTTCGCTCTTTCCACAGAAGTGCAAATCTTGATTTCATGTTAATTCTTCCCCTTTTTTAGATTATTATTTTTTAATGTGCAAACCAAACAAAAAACTGTCTGTGGCCTAGATTCAGTCCAGTATACCTCTGAGTGGTACATTTTGATATTTTAAATTATGATAAGGGCTTCAACATGGGGAATGCAAAGTGATGTGTAAGCCTCATAAAGAAGAGACCCATAATGAAAGACTGCTTCCTTTTAATGTTGCATGAAATGCAGTGTACCGTAGAATCATGACCCTTTACGACGGAGGGCCATAAGTAATTATTCAATTCATCTCCTTTATTTTTTATGTAAGAAATTGATACCCAGATAAATAAAATTGACATCAAGGCTACACAACAAAGCTTTAGAATCCAGGTCTCTCGAATGCTGGACCAAAGCTCTCTCTACCTGAGCATGTTTCTTCATACAAGTCCGACAGAGGGGTGAAGGAGAGCTGACAAGGGGATTGACTTAGTCCATTCGGCTCATGGTGCAGAAATAATAGATAATGTTTTAAACCAGCGATTTTCAACCAGTGTGCTGCAAGAATTTTTAAAACAGGCAATTCCTGACTCCTTAGTCAGGGGCACTGACCTCTCTTCCCTTAGATTGTCAAATAAAAAAAGTGACAACAGCCAGAACAACAGCAGCCATCTGGTGTGAATGAATCAAAATTATACCTACTTTTGTCAGATCAGCAAAAAATATCTATATTTTTTGGTGTGCCTCAGAATTTTAGTACTTAGTTTACATGTGCCATGAGATGAAAAAGGGTGAAATCACCATTTTAAACACTCCTGTCCATTCACCGTGGTGCTAAAGCCAAGGAAGAAGAGGTTCTAAGATTGTGAAAATAACTCGGTTGAAGGCTGTTTCACAGCCTTTGAGTCAATAATTAATTCTGCCAACAGGTAGTCATGTTACCTTTTCTCTGAAGGTCATGCAGTTGCTCATCTTTTACAAAGATTTTATGAGAACAAAATAAGTGACCCTAAATAAGCTCACATCAAGGACTTTCTTAATGCAATTGAACCTCTGCACCCGTTTCTTTCCAAATGGTCCTAGCTCGGAGAAGATCTGGTGGGAGTCCATAGAAAAATACAATACTGGAGGTCTTTGAATCATTGAAAAATTTATAAAAATTAAATTTCCGAGGATCTACTATTAGCATAAGAAAATTCAGTTTATTTTACTGGGTTTGCTCAAGCAGGCAAGGCTGCAATTTAGAAATATTTCCATCAGAATGTCTTAAACGTAGAAAAAATAATTATTTCCAGGAATTGAGTATAAAAAGTTTCAATTCAGAATACCTCATTTTTTAGAATATTTGGAGTTACTATTGTTTGTCACTTCCTCTGATTAACCAACTCATTAGACCTCAACGATGTGAAAGTTAGCTTTATGCCTTTCCTTAACATGGCAGGTTTTGCCCTTAAATCTATTCATAATGTTTCACAAACAAAAAATTTAGAGGATACCTTGCAATTAGTTAAGTACATACTCATTTGTTGAAGCTGAATAGTTCTTCATTTCTAATTCCTAACTCAGTTGGAGTCTATGCTCTTTATGTGGTTCAATGTAATTTCTTATTTAATTCACCTCTTTTCAACTTTGTTCTTTACATGAACTGACATTAATATAACTTGAAAGTTCACTTGTTGTTCCCTCCTGTAACCCTCCCAGTGTGTGGTAGGCATAGCGCCACCCAATCCATCCCAGAAGATGGATTTCTAGTTGTTGCTTTCTTTTTCAAGTTCTGCAGGGAAGAAGACCCCATAAACTCCCTTGGTAACCAATTTTAGTGTTCAATGGAACATGTCCATTCATCTATAATAATATTTGTAATTATACAGCACATTTATTTTGAATAGTTCTTGGAACTTTAAAATAGTATTTCAATCTCCAAGCCATTCCTAAAAGTAGGTGGTGAGCTTCGTTATGCTCCTAGAAGGCGCAAACAATGTATTTTTGCATGTTAAACTCAGTGCTCAGGACATTGTGAAGGCTTTAGAGGTGTTTGCTAATCAGAATAGTAACTTTACAGATGGATGAAATGAGAGAATGTGGACTTAACTGCTCTCCCAGTGTCTATAATGGGGGGAGGATTGAGAATGTCTGACTTACATACACTGAGGGCTACAATATTCTTTCATAAGCTTTTACTCCTGTTTTTGATGCTTTAATTAGAAATTAGATACTTTAATGATGACTCTTAACAAATACTGCTGTCCAGATAACTTCTACACAACTGATATTATTCAGTTAGTTATTATGAGTTTGAACATGCTGTGAGTGAGATACGAACTGTAAGTGAAATAGACTTCAGTATGATCACTTATCATTTGGGTGTCCCCTTTTCTCAAGGGATCTGCTGGCTATATCTGGTTCCTCATTATATATTCCATATTAAATATTTGATAAGCCCTCTCCAAACAGAATTCTGAAACTTTCAAACTTTTGCCAATTAAAATATTTCTGATTTGTGTTTTATGTCATTTGGGTCCTGGTATGTCTTTGTAATGCTATAAAAAAATGCATTAGAAATTCCTGATATGTCTTGGCTCATGACATACATTGGCATTTTAGCAGGGACCTTTTGAGAGCATCGTGGCTTTGCCCAGAGTAAAAGGAGAGATTTCAGGAAAAATTTCATAGGTGAGTGGGAAGAAATCATTTGGGGCAACTATTTTCTTAAGGTCCCGTTAATTATATTGTGTCAATAGTAATCTACTCATTCATTGAGTAGGAATAGTCATGGGCAGCTATATTCATTAATTTGGAAGACTTTAAATTTTTATTATCAATTAAGTTGTATTGCATTACTAAGATCAGTAGAATGGAAGCCGTGTCACGATCAGAAGAATCAGTGGGTGTGAAGTAGATATACCATGTCATGTGAACCTTGTAAGGTGTCAGATGGTTATCAGATGAATCATTGTGATCACTTTGTCAAGTGTATACATGTTGAATACATGTTGTACACCTGAAATGAATGTAATCTTGTATATTGAATATTTTAATAAAAATAAAGTACATATGACAAGTTAATAAATAGAAATAACTTGAAAGCAAAAATCATAATAAAGTAGGTACAATTATGTGGGATTGGGCTAACTCAAATTATGTGACTCATAAGTCAGTTTATTGGCTAATATTTTTACGTGTGGATATTGTGTTTTCAAAAGCAAATGCTCTGAGCAGATTCTCAAAGCAGGTCTACATCTGAGATGTTCTTATTTAACCTGGTTTTCCACAGCCATTTGCAATTTTAAGATTAAATATGACTGGCTTGTGGCTGAGTGTGTGAATATATTTAGATGAAATAAAAATAGAGACGAGAGAAAGAAAGAGCAAGAGAGTTTATGTGCTCAGGAGGGAGAAAGACAGAAAGGGACAAACAGAAAGACAGAGACAGGGAAACAGGGCGCAGTTTTAGAGCATAACTGACAAGGATGCAAATGGCATTACTTTTACCATCTCACTGGGGAACCTGTTATAATACTCTTAAGTACTGTTTTGAAGGAGGTCCTGTTACTGGATAGAAAATAAAGAGTCACTCTCTGATGCTATGAAGTATCAGAGATTCTTACTGAGAAACAGGGACAAGAGGAGTTTCATGCACATGTTATTGAAAGAAAACATTCATGATCTTCTTCCAACTGGTAACCACGTGAAGTAGGGTGTCCGTGGAAGAGTTTGCTTTCATGCCTGATTGGGAGTCTCCAGTCTCTGTTCCCAGGGGTCGAGGAAGGTTCTCATGATTCACAGACACTGAGCCCAGAGAGCAGACCATCTGAGGGAGTCTAATGGCAGTGAAAAGACTGAAAATATCAGAAATGCTGAATAAAGAATGCAGAAAATAACAAAGCAATCAAGTATTTTTTAAATAAAAAAAAGCAGAATTACTTTTAAAATATAAAATTATAATCATGGGCATATCTCACATTTAAGGTCAGTGCTAGCATGGATATACCAGTGAAGAACTATTGTCAGTGAAAAGGCAAAGGAGCCTTTATTGCCACGTCACTGAGCAGTGGTACTAAGCCTGGCATACAAGCAAAGTGTGCCGTCAACTTCTCTATGTAATTACCAGATTCCAGAAGGAAGAGAACATGTTGTGCAGCGTATTGAAATCTATGCTGTAAGAAAGTTTTACATTCTTTCACCTTACTCTTAAATGGGTCATTGAACATTCATTCCATATAAAAGATTGCATATATTAGCAAAATACATGTAAAAATATCAGATAGAGCACTTACAGGCTTCAGAAATAAAATGTATTCTATTTTCCTAATTATATTTCTCCCTTGAAATATCCAACTGCCCACATGTATGTGTCAGTGACATGGTACTAGTTGAAATGGTAGGAGTTGAACTTGCATGGATATTATTCAAATACTGGGATGCAGGTGTAAGTGGAAGCATTCCATCTGATTGACAATCTTGAAGCTGTGAGAAGAAAGGCGAGCTGTCTGTTCTAACACTAATGAACTATTTGGCTAAGTAAATCAATTCTTTATTTACAATGCAAAGCAGGTTGTCTTTAAGATCATATTCATAATTAGATGCTGTTAATAATATGTAGAAATTCTATATGCATTGCCTAAGGCAACCCAATACATGATGACCTCAGAGAAATAAGGTTCAAGTATCAGACAAGGACTTTCATGACAAATCCAAGTTCTGTTACTTTCACTCCTATGACCTTGGCTAGATAATTTAACTCAAATAAATTTCAGTCTATTATCTAAAAAAATAGGAATACAGTTTCTTACCTTACAGGGTTGTTGTAAAGGTGATTTAGATAGTGTTAAAAAGGTATAGCTTGTGTCTATAGTGTGGTAAGTGTTCTATAAATAGATAGAAAAAATTATCTAAAATACAATGCTGCAAAAGGTTTTCCTAAGCTGTAAACACTGTGCACTAATAATAAGTTTTGTAAGATGAAACTTCTTTAGTGATAAGTCAGAGTTTGTATACTTGTAATTGGTTTTACACAATACCATATATAACAACAATAGTAGGCATTGTAGATAAAAATCCAATGGCTCCAAAATTCCCATTAAAAATACTGCAAAAATTAAAATATGGAGAATTATGGACAGGTCTGAAAATATGCTTTCAACTATAATGATTATTATAATAACAAAAAGAATTATGACTTTTATATGAATGTTGTTTTACATTTTTGAATGCCTTCTAAGTACCCTAAACTTATTCTTCTTTAATGTACATGGGTTAGAATATTCTAAAGTCAAGATTTTAAAGGACGTGGTTAATATGAGGTCTGTCTGGGAAAGTCCAGCCTTTGTTAATATAATGAGAATGGTTTGTACAACATTGATGTAACCTGGCAGCCAAGGAGAGTGGACTGGAATGCACATGTGTGAACAATGATGACTTCACTGTACTAGTCAGTGGGGGTGGTAGACGCCACTGAGTGAGCACATGTGCTGTGTGGCCATCTGTCACATTCGAAATCACTGAGCAAGTAGAGCAACAAATCTGCATCAAATTTTGCATTAAGTTTGAACATTTCTCCATGGAAACTATTTGGATGATTCAGGAGGTTTTTGGGGACAATGTAATGAGTGCAGCACAAATAAAAATGTGGCACACAGATGCTTCAAAGATGGTTGAGACTCTGTTGAAATGACCCATGCTCTGGAAGGCCTGCAACAAGCAGAGCACCTGAGAAATGTTGCCTGTGTACGGGCTGCAACCAACAAAGATCAGTGGCTGACAGTGCGAGAACTAGAAGCTGATCTGGGGATTCCAAAAACTACTGTGTCTGAGATTTTGACACAGGACCTTGGCACGAAACATGTCATGGAAAATTTGTTCTACAGCTTCTGTTGCCAGAGCAGAAAGAATGTTGTGCTGCAGTTGCTAATGACTTGATTCAAACTGCTACCAATGAAACAGATTTTTTCAAGAAGGTCATGAATTGTGAGTCTATGGCCATAATCTGGAAACGATGGCCCAGTTGTCCCAATGGAAGTTGCCTGGTTCTCCATGACTGAAAAAGGCATGGCAAAGTCACTGCAAGATCAAGATCATGTTAACTGTGTTTTTTTTTTTTTTCTTTATTGGGAAGGTGTTGTCTATTACAAGTACGCTCCTCCAGGCCAAACTATTAATAAGAAGTACTACCTCAATGTTCTTCATTGGTTGAGAGATGCAATATGATGGAAACAGCCTTAGCCATGGGCAACTGGTAATTGGCAGCTTCATCACAACAATGCATGTGCTCATGCATCCCATCTCTTGAAGTTTTTTGGTGAAAGATCAAATCACCCAGGTGACTCAGCCCCCCTACAGCCCAGATTTGGTGCCCTGTGACTTCTGGCTTTTCCCAAAACTAAAATCACCTTTGAAAGGGAAGAGATTTCAGAACTTTGATGAGATTCAGGAAAATACAATGGAGCAACTGATGGAGATTCCAACAAAAGATGTTGAAGAGTGTTCTGAACAGTGGAAGAGTTGCTAGTAGAACTGTGTGAGGTCCCAAGGTGCTTCCTGTGAAGGGAACTGATGTACAATGTTTCTTGTATCTTACATCATCTTCAATGTCTCTATTTCACAGTGCAGTATTCCCTCACTTTACCCTGGCTGGTTTGGCTCAGTGGATTGAGCATCGGCCTGCGAGCTAAGTGTCGCTGGTTCGATCTTCCAGTCAGGGGACATCAGAGAAGGAAAACTCTGACTTCAAAAAACCTCCGCTGCCTTGCGGCATACCTCTTCAGGGGAAAGGCTAAGGGAGTAAACCCCGACAGAAAATCCGGAGCCGGAGTCCCTAAGGCGGTTTGACATTGTAGTCAACACCGGCAACTCCTGCGGCGCACCTGAAGCCAAGCTGTATTGACTCCGTCTTTCCCTTGGGCCCTTCAGCTGCGAAGAGAGGGGGGGTCTGCTGCATGGGCAACAGCAGACCCTCCATATCACCCCGCCCAGGCTCTGTAGCTTCAGCTTCACTGGAGAGGACACTCCAGCATCATCGCAAGATGTCGATTCAACACGGGAGAAGACAGATACCGTGTCACTCCCGAGTCGGACTGCACAGCCATTCTCGGCGGTGTAGATAGACTCTTAAGAAGCTACACCATCGTCTCTCGAGACGGACGGCTGCCAACGACGATTCCCTCACTTATTGCAGGTATTACGTTCTAGACCCCCCTGCAAAGTAGGAACCTTATATTTATTGTACACTTTTAAACCCACGTAACTTTGACAACATACGTATACACTACCGCAAAATCCTGTGATTTGGTGAAAAATCCATGATAAATAATTAAATATAATATTTTTAAAAACCCCGCAATACAGTGAGGCCGTGATAAGTGAACCGTGATATAGAGAGGGACTACTGTACATGGCTGGATACTTTCCAGACAGATCCCGTAGACCAAAGGGGTCAAATACAACAACAAAGACAGAGACTTCATGTCATATTATTTTTTTTGTAGAAATCTTTAGTGAAGTAATTAAGTTTATTGATACACCGATTTTTAAAAGTTTCAATTGATTTATTAATTAATCCAATAATTCAACAAACATTGGGTGACTTCTTTGTTGAAGGTATGCTGATCCAGGTAAATGGGGAAGGTGATGGTGTGAGTGAAGCTATACAGGGAAGAGCAGCACCACTATAGGAGCATATAGGGGAGCGTATAGAGAAGAGACCTTCCTTTTTCTCTGTTCAAAGTACTCTTCATGTCCAATGGCAATATTATAATTTGGAGCGACTATCTCATGTTATTAAGTTCTGACTTTCTTCTGGAAGTGACTTTTTCCTTAGCTTTATGATTTTTGTTTATTTGTTTTTAGTTTGGTTTGATTCTTTTTAAAATTAAATTTATTGGGGTGGCATTGGTTAATAAAGTTATATGGGTTTCAAGTATACATTTTTATGATACCTCATCTGTATATTGCATTGTGTGCTCACCACCCAAAGTCAAAATTCCATCACCATATATTTGACCCCCTTTACCCTTTGCTAATCTCTGATCTCTCTTCCCCCTGGTAACTATCATACTGTTGTCTGTTTCCACTTTATTTTAAAATTCCCAGTCTCTGTCCTAGTTACTCCATGGGGGAATTCTGGAATGATGTGTTTGCTAATCATCGTAGTCCCTGGACCATTTGAGGATTAGGCCGTTTCCCCATCCTCCGCATTGTCTGTGGCACATAGTTACCTCTTCCACAGCACGTTTGGGGCTGGTGCCAACTCTGCCATGTAAACATCTTGCAAGTTAGGGTCACGTTGTATTGACTGCTGCATCCATAGTGCTTGTCACACTAGGAAGTAACTCACATTCACCAGTGGCAGGAAAGAGCAAAAAGTCATTATTGGGAAACACAAGTCTTCTCATTTCTGATCTTTGTTTCCTTGGATACATTAAACATTTCAGTAAACCTGCCTTTTGTATTTTTCTTACATGCTTTTCTAATTTTTTAAACTTTTTTTTTGATGAATAAGTCATTGGCTGAATGATGTGTGAACACATTTTGCACCTGCATATGTAAAATGGTATTTGTCAGAGGCCATTTAAAAAAAATAAAAAACCAAACCAAACAACCAACAATTAAACAAACATAAACACCTAAATATGCAAAAAGCTTTTTATATGTATCAGCAGACGGAACTGTCAGCTGGCCTGGGATGGTTGGGAGCTGGTCATCAGACTGCTCTTCTGTGCCAACAGCTCCCATTGACATCTCTGGTGCCATTTGCCCTAGGTTATGTGGTCTTTGTTGTGTGTGTGTATGTTTCTGGGTGCCCAGCTCTTAGGTTTCTCCACATTTGAAGACTGAGCTGGGGAAACTATACTTTTATCTACAACCTTTCCATCAATTTCACTGCTTCTGGGCCCATGTCTTGCTGTCCGTTTGTGTGGCACAAGGCATGTCAGAGAATTATGCCATTCTCGGGTTCTGCAGAGCGCCCAGTTTTCTTCTTTGCGCTAGGCGCCTCTGATCTTCGACTTTATTTGACTGGTTACATAGTCATCAGTATTCTGCACTCTCTCTGGGTCTTCAATATATTTTAATTTCTTAAATTCTCTTGGACAGGGGTCCTCCTACGTTTCTAGACCTCTCTGCTCTGACAGTTTTGTAAATTTTATTGCTGGTATTAGATTATTATTATTTTAATAGTTCTTGGGGATGAGATAAGTCAAACATCTATGTTGCTGAATCTTATATATTAGTCTGGAATTCTTACCCTTTCTTGAAATTATATAAATATTTGTTCAACATTTGCAATATGTGGGGAGATTATAATAAAAATCACAAATATTATATTGAACATAAAAAAAGAAAATTTTCAATACTTTGATCATAACTGAGAATTTTATTTTATTTATAACTTTTCTCAAAGCTTTACTGCTACTAATATATAGATATTAATAGTCATTATGCACAGCAGAGATGGAGGAGTACAAATTAAAGTTATTTTCAAGTTACTTTTTCTATCTTGCATATTGACTAAATTGGTCTCAAATTTCTGTATTTTTGCTTCAGTTTTTCTTTTATAATTTTCTTTTATAAAATATAACACTCAAGTTCTTAAAAGGTATCTTAAAGGGCAAGAAATGTAGGTAATGAAATAAATCCTATGATTTTGGGAATAACATTATGCCATCCAATGTTTTCAGAATTTCAGCTTGCCTGGACTATTTTCTGGAGACGCAAGTTGCTGAAATAAAAATTGGAGACCCCCCCTGTGCTTGTGAGTACAGTTTGCCCTTTGCCCTTTTACCCCACAGAGACTGGTTGGAGCCAACAAAGTGTTTGTTTGTGTGTGTGTTTGCTTTTAATTTACCAGCACGGGCACAATCTCCTTCACTGGGAAGGAGACCAGTTTACAGTTCATGTAGCTGTAAATTTCATTCTGTGAGAATCAGAGGTGGAAATCAAAGCTACCTATGCTTTAGTTCTGACTTATTCCCCTGGTGTTTGCGTGCTGCTTCTCACGGGATGTCCCAGGAAGCTGACAGCGGTTGTCCGTTTAACCTGGCTCTGAGGCACCAGAGAAGGAAATGTGGCTCTTGCCCTTCAGTTTACTTCTGCTGCTCCGGTTCTGACGGAAGTGACAAAATGCTTCCACTTTGTCAGTTTATCTCCTTCAAATCTCCCTTTCCTTCTGAAACTCTGGCTTTCCGAAGAGCTTTCATGTCTTTTCATTACTGTAAAACAAGCATAGTCATGGGGCCCTTGTGCATTTACCCACCCTGTCCTTCTTCAGGGGACACCCATGAGTCCTGGTTGTCATTTCCACCTGTAAAGAGTTCTCTTATCATTCAGTGTCCAGTTAAATGTTTTTTCTTCATAACAAATCTTCTAGTATTCCTAGCCAGAAATAACTACATACTTGCAACTGTCATGGCAGTTTTAGGTAGAATTTATAATTTTGTATTATAACCAAATGGAAAGATATTTGATTTCCTGTCCTAGATGACAAGTCCTTCCCTTATCAGGATTTGTCTCATTAATTCTTACATGTATACTATACAATAATAGTAATAATAATAATAATAACAATTACACTAGGAAACATACTTTAATGGTTTCTTCATGCAGACATTTTCTAGGAGCTCTATACACATTGTCTTGTTCAATTATCATAACCCTGTGAGTTAGGAACTAACATTCTTTTTTACATATGAGAAAGCTGGGACCTAGAGAGGTTATATAAGTTGCCAGGAGTTTTACAGATTCTAGACTTCTGTAGCTCTTTTCAAACCCAGCTCTACCTTAATTTGACTGGATATATGTCCCTCATGAAATCTATAGACATATAGGACTTGCACATACTAGATAATTAATGAAAACCCTTTGTGTAAAACTATGAGTGCCATAGTGGCTTTTTTTAAAAATTAGCAATTTAAAATCATTTTTTTTCCAGTGAATCAAGCTAAGTAGATTTTACCTAGTTTCTGTAACATTTCCACTTTGCAGCGAAGCACCCTGGGTACACATTCACATCACAAACAGAGCCATCATCTGACACCCTCGAATAGCCTTGCTGTCTCTTTATTTAGCATATTCCAGTGCTAAGACCCACCTTTTATACTTTGTAAGGTAAACCCCTCCTGATAGCACTCCTCTAAACAGGATTTGGGGGAGGTATGATTTTGCCAGCAGAAATCATCATCGCATTCTTAGGATATAGAATTTCCATCTGTAGCAGAGATCCATGATAAAATTCACTTAAACAAGGTAAAAGTTCATTTTACACTCACATTAAAGTGGAGCTGGTGGTTTTCAGAGAACTGCGATCCTTCTGTCCCTTCGCCCTCCCATTTCTCAGGGGTTGCACCAACCTGCGTAGCTCAGGTTGGCTCGCCATCATTTATGCACACCAGCCAGTAGTGGTGTGTGAGGACAGGGCCACACGCTTTCCCTTGAAGGGCACAATCTGGAACACTGACCTGCCACTTCCCTTAAAATGCATTGCCCAGAGCTTAGTCAAATGGCCATTCCTTGCTACAGGGGATGACAGGAAATGTAGTCTTTATTCCATGTGACCATATGCTGAGCTAAAGATTCTCTTACAGTAAAAGAGAGCTGGATATGCATGCACTGGAGGATAAAGAGCGGTATCTCCCACAGACTTGATCGTATTATACTTGGTTTTATATGCTGAAGAAACTGGCTGGAATCTCTACCATTAATTTTTTCCTTTTATATATTAGTGGCAAATTTTAGATGTAACATAGAACTTAAATCAATGGAAAAATGTATATTATTCTTTCCTAAGTACATATTAGATATTTTTAAGTTTGATTAGCAATTGGTATCTGATAACATTACCTAATAAATGTTTCCATGCCTCCAATTACTTCTTCTTTGACTGGCTACCTTGGTGCATATTCATTAACCTTAACCCTATTAATGGAAATGAGAAATGCCAAAAACCATGGATAATGGCATGGAATAAAATTTTGTCAGCATTACAAATACACTGTATGAATAGAATGACTTTGACATGTAAAATAAAAGATTTTGTTAAAGCTATTAAACTCTCTATTCAATATTTCAGTAAGAAGGATCAAATGAGTAGTCTCTTTTTTTGTCTAGGAGGAAAGAAGAAAAAATGAATTTTGCACTATGATCTGTAGAATTGAGGTTTGATGGGCAGGTAGAAGACAGTTCAGAAACAGGAAGGAACAGTGGGTGTATTATCTAGGGATAGTAGAAAAGATTGTGAAGGGCAAAGGGAAATTTTTAGACTTGCATGTAACTTCACCAAAAGTAAATGGATAACATGATATACTTAGAAACGTTTTCTACTCATAATGAATTGCCTCTTAGATCTGTTTGTTATGAAAGTTTATTTGTGCTCATGCCTGATTTCCTATTGCTACATGATTTAATTCAAATGGTGCACATCACAGCACCTCTTCCAGTTCATTTCTCGTGTACATTTATTTGGTAAATGAATTACTAAAAGGTCAGTGACAGGCTTTTTCGATATTGTGCTATAGGAAAACAGGGGTGGGCAAAGTAGGTTTATGGTTGTGAGTATGCAAAACAGAGCTTATTCTTGTATTATTATTTATTAATTATTAGATTATTTATTTGCATTGCAACTGTAAACCTACCTTTCCCACCCCTGTATCCAGTTAATGTGTGATTTCAGAAGTGAGATGACATTACTTATCCATACCCATCTTTTAAGAAATATCAACATTTGTTTGGAAAATGGATATATTTTACTGAGGAGAATCAAACTTGGACACGTAAACCTTATTCTTAATGGTGATTCTGAAGAGCTTTTGACATTCTTTATTTTCACTTTCTGCTATGCACTGCCTAATTCACTTCTTTCTATGAGTCTGGTTACTTGGCAACAACATTCTTTCTCCCTAAATCTTAGCAAGTACTTTTAAAGATGATATGATTGTGAAAACTGTAACCTGGAAAATAAATGGACTAAGTTTTAATAGGGTAGGACTAGTTACAGTAAAAAACATGGTCTATTTTAGCTATTCAGCATCACAGAATCAGGTTAAAGCGGAGGCCTGAGAGATTTGGGGTCAGGATCCCACATGCAGAGGGGCAGAGAGAGAGATTGTGTTAGTTTTCATTTTCATTTCAATTTTTCATATCAGAATCAGAGCATGCAAAGCATAAGGAAGAACCCAGAGGCAGCAGACGGGTTTGTTCCTAACAGCATTGCTTTAATATGAATTCTAGCACTGGGTGAGAGTTCACACACAGTTTTCTGAACTTCCAATAAGTAACACTGCAGGCTCACTTTTTAATTTAGTTGTTTAGGACACAGCATCTTTGTCTATACCTCTGCTCCTATAAACAATAAAGGTAGGATACCATAATTGATAGTCCTACCTGGACCGCACGTTATAGAAAAGGATTGATTTCCCAAAAGGAAAGCAGCGTGCCAAATAGGCTCCTCTCACCACACGGTTCTATCTGAATGTCAAGTAGGAATTTCGCATTCACAATGTCTAAAACAGAAGTCTTGGTTTTGTCTCCCAATCAGTTATTCAGGACGGAGATAGAAACGATGTCTGTGAGTCTCCTCTTTCGCTCTTACTTCACGTGCAGTATATTAGCCATGCTCATTCACTCTAACTTCAAAACAGGTCCCTGATCTTACCACCCCTCACCACCCTCGTCACCATTTTGCTAGTGGAAGCCACCGTTATTGCTCATTTGAATTCCCACAAGAGCCTCCTAATTTTTCTCCCTCCGTCCACACTCTCTACTCTTTTCTTCACCGAGAAGACAAAATGATCTTTGGGAAAAGTAAATCATTTCTTAGCACCCCCTTGCCCTAACAGGAGAAATCCAGATACACTTAAAGAATAGATGCGGGGAGGGGGGGGCAGGGAAGAAGTGGGGAACAAACAGCAATTGTCCACTGCCGGGTGGAAGGAAAAAGCCAGTATCATCTACAGTTTTAATGATGTCTGTCTGTCGAGTTTAGAAATGCTGCGTTTATTGTGCGGGGAAATATTGGAAGCCTCAGAGTGTCTGGTAAGCTGACGGACTTCCCTAATGAAGTTATATTTAAAGTCAGCAAGACGGAAATCGATACATTGTTATTTAATTATTTTTTAACACAAAGAACTGCCTTGAGTTCAAGATGGGATTGTACAGTGTTTTGATTGGGTGGCGGGATAGAGCACACATTCAAGTGTTTTTGCTCAGGAGTAGTTTCAAGTTCTTTGTAACCAAAGTAACTGAAAGAAGGATGAGAGCTCATCTAGAAAAGCCACACTGTTAACATTAATGTAAACAAATATTCGTATATGTTTGGTATATGCAGGGAACGCCAGAGCAAGCCCGGGAGAGGGATTTCGAGAAAGGCTGCCATTCTACTTGGCGACAGTAGATGGCAGTGGTGTGCCAGAAGAGAGCCTGGGAGGTTGTGACTGAGGCCTGCAGGAGGTAGTTTATGCAGGTGCATGCTCAAAAAAGACACTGTTTTGTCTGAGGAACAGTAAATTGTATTCATAATTCACACATCATTATTAATTCATTTTGTATTCATTATCATATGGCAGATTCATTTGGCATTTAGACAGATGCCACAGTGTAGGTACTTACGGGAGCTATCTACGCAGGTTCAGAGCAGGCTGTGTGCAGGGTTTCATGGGCACATAAGTGGAGAGGAAAAATGCTCTTTTTTTTTTTTTTTCTAACCACAACACAATTTGGCTGTAGATCGTACCAGGAAGTGCCCAGCTAATGGCTCTCAGTGTCTAATTCTGTAACTATTCTGGGTGTCTTTACTTCTCTTTGCATATTTTTGGCAGATTAAGTCTCCCAGTTTGGAGAGCTCCGAATGAGCTAGAAAATTTAATAATCTACTGCTGACCCAGCCACGGGGGGTGGAACAGATAATCCCTTCATAATGGACCTCAGAAAGCTGGTTTGTGGGGCCAGAGACTGGAGGCAGCATGGTAGTGTGGGAAGAGAGCCTCTGGGACAGGAAGAAGATGGGTCCTGGCGTGGGTTCTGCCACTAACTAGCTCAGGGACTTGGGGAACATCAATTAACCTTCCCAGGTCTCAGGATCCTAGTCTATAAAATGAAGGGATTGCATGAGATCATCCCCAAAGTTCCCTCCTGTGCTAAAAATAGCAAACTTCCCTGGAAGAGTTTAGAAACTCTCACACTTCTTTGTGACCTACTTCAGATCAGATGAATTGTAAAGCCTGCTCTCCATGAATCGTAAAATGTATATCATTTGTGAGTAAACGCACCTCAAGTGGTTACGAGTGTGATTTATCGCCAGTGGGTGGTGCAGAATCGCATGGAAGTGACAGTGCTTGGGCTAGAAGCCTTTCTTAAATCTCAGAAGTGACAGAAGGAAAACTTTGGGAAGGAGGCCTGGCTGCAGGACTGCTTTCTCACAAATGAACACAATTTGACAAATTGCATGTCATGCCTGGCATACACTTCACAAATGTGCAGAAACATCTCCCAACTCGAAACCAGATTTTTCTCAGTGCTGAAGTCACTCTGGAAATGAGGCAGATGCTGCAGATGCTCAGAGGGGGTTGTTAACTCTTTGAGGAGAGCAGGCACCTCTCTCCACTGCAGTATGGAAATGGAGTTCTTCAGTAAGGCTTGCAGGCTCTGCTATGATCCCTGATTCACACAGGAAATGGTGGGCCAATTGGTGAGTCCCCAGATAAAAGCACTGACATAGAGCAGTGAAACACATCTAGTAGATAAAGATCTTCAAGTTCATTATGGAAAAACTAGTCAATTATAATTTTAAAACCTTGGACAGGGCTTCAGAGGAGGAGTAAATTCTTTCAAGAGCAACTGTCAGAAAAGGGAGAATGTTCTGTCATGGGTCTCACACTTCCCTCTCTTCAGTAATGAATGGGTGAGTGAGGCGTGAAAAGAACTGTCCCTCAGGCACCAAAGTTGAGACTCATTGTTTAGTCTGTTTATCCAAAATCTGGCAGGGGGAATCCCACTGTTTCCTCCTCTGCAGGGGATTCTGAGCTCTTTAGTGCTATCCAACGCTGGTCAATTGGGGTAAATTCTAAGAGTATTCCCTTAGATTGCAAGGGCTAAAACATGAGAAGGAGCTCATTCTACAAGTACTAAGCAATTACTATGTGCCCAGAGCTGTGCTAGTGCAGGAATACCAAGGTGTTCAGAAGCAGTTAGGAGAACAGATAAAGAAATAATCAGAAAATCACCAGGTGGTGTCTTTAGAGCTGTTGGGATTAATGAGGGAGGAAGGACATTTGGAGGGGCTGCAGAGGACTTCTAGAATAAAACAAGACAGACTGCTGAATAGTTGAAGGCTGGGTAGGAGTAATCTAAGTTAAAAGTCAGGAGAAGCGGTGTGTGGAAAAGCATACGAAACTAAGAGAACACATGGTATTTATTGAACACTAATTAGCATGATAGGGCAGAAGGGAAAAGATGCCTGAGGTTAAGTTGTGGTAGGTGTGGTTTGGGAGGGAGATGAGGCCAATTCTTGAGGGCAACTCCCTGGGGATGGCGGATGCATTTAAGAGAGACAGTTCCAGTTTTAAATCCTTTCTTGTCATGTCTCTGAAAAGTTGTTTAATGCTGAGTTACGGTTTCCTTATCTTTACAGTGAGGGTAGCGATGTCAACTTCAGAGGCTCATGGTGAGGTTTTGAAATGGGACTCTGCTGATTATAAAATAAAGATCAACAGCCTAGCTTCAGAAGGAGGCGTGAGTTTGGGAAGTGGGGGCTTGGATCTCTGTCAGTGGTCCTCAGCACCCTGTCCACAGGGTCCTCAGAGTGGAAACTCATCCAAGCAGGGCTTGCTGTTTTCTACTTCCTCTCCTGCTGCACCTTCCCTGAGAGAATGTGGTTGATAGCATTGTTAGGTATCTGACTTTTTATAGGCAACATGCCTAACGTGAAGACAGAGGAAATCTCTCCTAACTTTCCCAGGCATGCCCCCTTAATCCTTCTGGATTCAAAATAAAGGTTCTGATCAACTAGAGCTATGGCTGCCCTCTCTGTAAAGACCAATAGGCTATGTAAACATCTCTGTTTCTACTGCCTGATAACATTCCCACAACACCAACTTTATGCATCTTCTTGGACCTCTGACACACAGTTAGCTTGTGTCCCAGATAGTTAACAAATGAAGAGGTTATACATTAAAATAACTCCTAATCCAAGCTGCAATCTTCTACGAAATTCCTTTTCTATTTCACGTTTTGTCTAAAATCCGACAGGTTAGGCTATCCAATGTACCATGCAAGAGGCATGGCAACGTGTGAAAATGGCAGGACAAAATTATTTCAAGTAATACAATTCTAAAGATGTCGTAAGTTACAAAGCTGAATATTGCCTGCCATTATTAAGTTCAAAAGAGGCAATCTAAGTCCCCACATTTAACCTCCATTCTAAGTTAAAACTGAATACAAAGTTTTACGTTAAACCCAAAAGAAACTAGAGAAATGCGATTCTTTTTTTTTTTTTTTCCCCTCTTCAATTCCTTTCTCGACTCAATCTCAGTCATATAGGATTTAGTCAAATACTAGGGAGGAGAGGCTCCTTTAGCACCCGAATTTGGGCCAATTTACTGCAAGTGCTCATTTAGGACCTCTGAATTTCAATACTTTAGTCAAAGGTTCTCATGTGTCCTAGTTTTAAAAAATTCTAAAAATAGGCCACACAGGATTTTCACAGCACTGGTCCCAAACACTCAAATTTTAGAGCGCACAGCATCCTCAAGAGTTATGACAAGTAAATATTATTCTTATCACCCAGTACTTAGTTCAGTTCAGACCCAAATTAATTCAAGTTTTTAAATTTACAAACAAATCCCGTCTTGTTAAAGATTGAAAACAAAGAGAAGAGTAAGTCTGGGCATTCTCCATACCAGAATCTCCACCTAGTCTAGTTGTCCGAAGTCTGAGACCTGCGAACTTGAAGCCCACTCTCTGACAGGTTAATATTAATTATAGCACTATGCTTATCGGATAGGGTGGGGAAGACCCACCTATATAGACTGACTTCCGTTTCTTAGAGTGATAGTGGAGACATTTCAGCTCTCAAGAGTTTGCAAATTTGTATAGTGGTACCTCAATGAATTCCTCCCCCGCCCACCCCCCGGCTTCCATATTGTGAAACCTATTTGATTCCTCTTTGGATCTCAAGCAAAGCTCGTTCTGCTCATGCTTGTTTCATCTGCAGAATCAAGAATCAGCAGATCTCTCACCTCTGACTCTCCCTTATTCACCGGAGCCCAGGGAATGCTAAGACCTTGCCACATGCACTCACCTCATAACTTTCCTCTCCTCTTCTCTGCTTCTGGGTTTTTCAGAATTGAAATATGACAGCTTGCGTGTTGATGGTAAAATACATTTTTTCTGCTGCTTCATCCTTTTCTGCACTTGTAGACTATTCCTCCGATGCTTTCATGCCCTCCTGTTTCTCTTTTCCAGAAAGTCTGCCTGGGCTTATATATTTGTTTGTATTGACTTTTTTTTTTTTTTTTTTTAATCATTAACAACATACCCGATTGTTCCAAATTTTATACTAAGTATTTTTAAATTGTGAAGACTATTTTTTTAGAGCAGTTTAAGGTTCACAGCAAGACTGGGGGCAAAGTACAGAGATGTCCCATCTCCCTCCTGGCCCCACACATGTATAGCCTCTGTCAACACCCTTCACCAGAGACACATGGAACATTTGTTACAATTGATGAACCTGCTGGCACATCATAATTAGTCAAAGCCCGTAGTTTTCCTTAGGGTCCACTCTTGCTGTTGTCATTGTATAGGGGTCCACCATTTTGATATCATACAGAGAATTTTTCTGCCCTAAAAATCATTTGTGCTCTGCTGATTCATTCCCTGCCCCCCAGACCCTGGCAACCACTGATCTCTTTATTGTCTCTGTAGGTTTGCCCTTTTGGCATCAAAAACTATGTAGCCTTTTCAGATTGGCTTCTTTCACTTAATATACACTTAAGATTCCTTCATGCTTTTTTGTGGCTTTGTAAGCGAGCAGAACAGAAATTCAGCTGCCTGCCGCAACGAAAGCTAACCTCGTGAGGCCGGTGCCGCACAACCTGGGAGAATGTCTCAAAGACCATCTCCATCTTCCTGCTCAAGCCCGGGGTTCTTATAGGGATCTTTCAAGCTTCTGGTGCACTCAGGGCCCAATCCATGCATATTTCCAGCTCTCGGCAGCTCAGTGTAAGAACCTCCTCCTGCTGCCATCTTGGCCAATGGCGGACGACTCCCTGGCGCTCGGACTGGCTGCTGTCTAGGTTAACAGCTTGACATCCCATTTCTTTTCAGCACGGAATAAAAATTTATTGTCTGAATATACCAGTATAAATATAAACCTACTAAAGGGCATTTTGGTTGCTTCCAAGTTTTTTTTTTTTTTTCAGATTTAATGTGTTTTATTGATTAAAATATTACATTTGTGCCAATTTCCCTTCCCTCTGCTCCCCTCCACCCGGTGGCCCCCCTCCCTCCAGTTGTCCCCCCCTTTTAGATTATGTCCATTAGTTGTGCATACAGTTCCTCCCAACCTCTCTCCGTCTATTCCATTCCCTCCTACCATGATCCCCAATTCCTATATCATCTCCCTCCCTCTCCCCACTCCCCCTCCCTGTTGACCTCCCCCCAATATGCTTCCCGTACCCACAGTTCCTTTTCCACTCTCGTTGCCTGTTTAGTTTGCCTTTGTTTCATCTCCCTAGCTTCTGTTTTTTAAACCAGTCCCTTTAACATCTCATATAACAGTGGTTTGGATCTAATGAATTCTTTCAGTTTTATTTTGTCCTGGAAACACTTTCTCTGTCCTTCTATTCTGAATGACAATTTCGCTGGATAGAGTATTCGTGGTTGTAGGTTTTGGATTTTCATTACTTTGACTATTTCTTGCCAGTCCCTTCTTGCCTGTAGGGTCTCCCTTGAGAAGTCAGCTGATAGTCTAATTGGGACCCCTTTGTACATAATTCTTTTCTTCTCTCTTGCTGCTTTTAAGATTCTCTCTTTATCTTTAATTTTTGACATTTTGATTATAATGTGTCTTGGAGTGGTTCTCCCTGGGTCCAGCCTCTTGGGAACTCTCCTTGCTTCCTGGACCTGCAAGTCTATTCCCTTCCCCAAGTCTGGGAAGTTCTCCTTTATTATATTTTCACTCAATTTTTCAAGTTCTAGTTCATCTTCCTCACTCTCTGGCAAACCAATGATTCTTATGTTGGGCCTTTTATAGCTGTCCCAGAGGTTTCTGATCCTCTCATTGTTGCTTCCCATTTCCTCTCTCTGCATTGGTTGACTGCTTGTTCCTTCTCCATATTCCAGTTTGTTGAAATGAACTCTGGATTTTTTTTCCTCACCATCTGTCTCGTATGCGGTTTTGTTCCTTTCGTTATGAATGTTTTTCGCTTCTTTCTTATCTTTTTCCTGCTCTTTTGTGAATTCTGTAAGCCACCTGATAACAATGGCCCAGAACTGAGCCTCTGACAGGTTTCTTATCTGTTCATCTGTCAGGTTCTCTATCTGTTGCCTGGTGAGCTGCGCCACCGGGATTTCTATAGTTGTCTGCCTCATTTTGACAGATGCGTTTTGTTTTCTTGGGCCGGCTGTAGGGGGCAGTGCCTGTGTATGCATCACAAATCAGCGACCGGCCGGCGCCTGCCTGTCCGCGACCTATTTCGCAGCCCTGTGGTGCTTTCTGTGGGGGCGGGGGTCCAAGATGGATTCACACAGTTATTCAGCTAGGAGACCGGGATCCGTCCTCCCGCCCCCCTGGGCCTCACTGTTCAAGGCGATGTGGTGGCTGCTCTCCCCAGCGCTGGGGTCGCGCACCGCCAGGGGCCCGACCGCAGCCGGGATTTCTTGCCGCCCCGCCGCGGTCTCAGGTGCGACCGCAAACAGCGCCGCCCTCTTTAACTCTTACCTGCCCAAATGGCACCGCTGGTTTATAACTTCATATGTTGGGCTTCCGTGTAGTTTTATTTTCTGGAATTTCTAGTTATCCTTTGTTTTAAAGTAGTTGTATTCCTCTCTAGTTGTAGAGGGAGACCTAGCGTGTCCGTCTAAGCCTCCATCTTGGCCGGAAGTCAGCTTCCAAGTTTTGTCAGTTATGAATAAAGCTGCTATGAACAAGGATTTTATGGGGACTTCAGTTTTCAGCTCTTTTGGGTAAATACCAAGGATCACGATTGTTGGATCACGTGGTGAAAGAATGTTGAGTTTTGAAAGCAGATGCCAAACTGTCCTTGGAAGTGGCTGTGTCATTTTGCATTCCCACCAGGAGTGAATGAGAGTTCCTATTGCTGTGTATCCTTCCTGGTGTCACCGGGGTTCTGGATTTTGACCTAATTGGTGTTTTTTGGTTTTCTCATTGTTTTAATTTGTATTTCCCTGATGATACATGTTATAAGTACCTTTTCACATGCTTATTCCCCCTCTGCATATCTTCTTCAGTGAGGTGTCTGTTAAGGCATTGGACCACTTTTTAAATTAAGTTGTTTGTTTCATTATTATTGAGTTGTAAAAGGTCTTGGGATATTTTAGAAAACAGTCCTAATCAGCTATGTCTTTTGCAAATGTTTTCAGCCAGTCTATGGCTTGTCTTCTCATTCTCTTGACATTGTATTTCACAGTGTAAACATTTTTAATTTTCATAAAGCTCCACTTATCAATTATTCTTTTACAAATCATGCTTTTGGTGTTCGATCCTGCTGAACATTCTTATATGCTCCCGAAACAAATTGCTTTCCTTTCCATCACAGATAGGATAAACCCTGCTTGTCATGTTTCATTCACTCTCTTTTTAGATTTCCTTCCTTGCTGAGGTCAGACTTTTCATTTCTTGACATAGTCCTGTAGAATTTTTATGGTCAGCCTCTCTAGTAAGCGACAGCATGCCAAGCAGATGTAATCTGTTACTGGGCTCTCTCATTCTGCTTCCCCGTCCTTCTGTGTTTGTTTTAAATATACTCTTTGCTTTCCCTTGAGTCTTATTCCTAGCAGTAAGACCTTCTTTGGTCATTAATCCATCCCTCAGGGAGTAGACTCTTCCTATTCTTCTCTGCTACCCCGTTCTACTTGTTACTTCTCACTCTGTCTTATGCATCATGCCCATCTATTCCTCTTGTTTATTGTCTATCTCTCCTTCTAAGTTGCCTGCTCCATGTGTATAGGGATCTGTGGTCTTTGTTCCCTTTACATCCCCAGAAGCAAGAACAGTGCCTGGCAAATAGTAAATGCTCAAAAATTATATTGAATCAGCTTTTGAGTGGGCAACATCTATATTGTCTTGAAACAAAACTGAAAAGGCTTAAAGTTGTTTATAATCTATTTTTCCCCTCTCGTATGTTCAGGTAATCTGTAACTGCTTCATGTGGCTACCCCAGACTTTATGAAATGGGTTTCTAACAGGTGTGGCTACAGGCTTTTCATCTGCTGTCATAAGATGACACTTCTCAATGCTTTGCTGGATATGAGCTCCTTGCAAGGAAGTCACTCAAGTTCACTGTTGAGAGATCTCATGATTACTTGAGGAGAAGCATTTGGTGTATATGTAGCTCATTTTACATTTTATTTACTTCTGATCTGGTAGTAAAATCCCTTAAGTTACATCTTACGTAAGTCCCTTTTTTTCTTTATCCCTTGAAAATCTGTCTTTTGCTTTTTCCAAAGGTAAAACTCTATCATGAACCATAGCCAATTAAAACATTTCAATTACTCTTTATTTTACTGCATGTTTTTCTTTTCTTTTTCTTTTTAAATTACCTGTAAATCTTTTGCTGAGATAAATTCAGGTAAAATATTTTATTGCTACAGTTTTAGTTTTAACATTGTGATAATCTTCTTCAACGTGCCTTAAGTTTTAGTTCAAATAAAAGCCATTTCCAACAATTTGCCTCTTCCGCCTGTTCTTACTTACATGTTAATAAAAACCACCATCATTTTGTGCATCACTCTGAACTGGACCCTGGACATCTTATACCATGTTCACAGCCCATTCAGTGACTAAATCAGAGTCAAGTTGAGAACCTGCAGTCGGAGGTGGCTGTCAGAGACTGCAGACATGCCACACAAGTCCAAGAGATTAGCCGCTGGCACGTTTTTGGATTTGGATGCCCTTTCAGGTGTTTCAGGAGGAGAGAATTTGAAGCGGCCCAACTAAACACTGACAATACAAAGACTAAAACCTCACCGGTCATTTTACAGCCCACAAGGATATTAACCGCCTTTGCAGATTGATGCCTCAGCCAGCTGATGATGAGAAACACTACATGGAACAAGAATCATTTCACCCCTCAGTGCCTGAGGAGCCTGTCTCAAGCGAGCCTTAACCAGAACTAAAAGACTCGCTTTCCCTCGGTAATCTAATCCCTATCTCATTCATGCCTGCTTAGATCAAAGTTGCACCTGCATCAGTCAAGGTCAGCACAAAAGTCAGTGTGAGATGTGCTTACTGAGCCCTATGCTACTTATAGAATAGCTGTTAAACACCATAAACATGTGCTGCAATAAGCTGCTGTGACAAGCTGCTGCAATGCTAGAAGGTCAAGGACCAGAGCCACACTTGAAGCATCCATTTATCCACATGGTGGTTTGTTTCACATAATTCCAGTCTTGCTGGTTCTTTCAAGGTCCTGGTCAATGCACCAGTATATTAAGAGTTTAGGGTCCCAGTAAATAATGTCTTTCCTTCCTCCTCTGCTAGGCACAACTTTGAGAAGGTAGACATATCCATTGCCAGGGGAATATTAAAATTTTAATATTATTGAAAGACCTGGATTGGAGGAGAGAGTTAAATTGTGTGCTCATTGTAGCCCCTTAAAATTCTATCCTTAGTTTATTGACTTTAGCTGCCCAAAATGATAGGCTACCTTGCTAAGGAGAGAGATTGCCTAAGGAACAGAGGATATATATGTACACGAGAGATAGCCTTCACCCAGAACAAACGTGGGACTCTGAGGCACACACGTACTCTAATGCTAATGAACAGCCAGAGCAAGGGAATGTGTGAGCAAGGGTCAGCGTGTCCCATGCTCTCATCTCTCCAGGCTCAGCAGTGAGGCTGCCTTGGTGACCAAAATGAAGACAACACATATTACCAAAGAGCTGAAAGTCTAGTGGGAGAAATAGATACCAAAAATTTAAACCAAAATTCCAGATAATAATAACGTGTAAGAAGGTAAAGAAAGTTTTTTGTTTTTGAGAAAGTGACATTCAAGATATCTTGTTAAGTTTGGGTAGGAAGAGATATTCTACTTAACATAGAGATTAAAGCAGAGGAAATGTTTGTGTCAGATTATATAGGGAAATGATACATTAGAAAGTAAACCACATTAAATGTATAAAAAACAGAGTTAAAAACACTGCATGAAGTAATCTGAATTTATAAAGATAATTAGGTGGTATCATTAAAACTTCTTCATACTGGGACAAGAAGGACGTATCACTAATATGAATTGGCTCACCCATTGGTTTTACACAGATGAAGGAATGCTGTAAGCATTTGAGCTTGGGAGAATGACAGTGAATAAAATTAATACAAATGATCTATGTATTTCACATCCAGAAAGAATAGAATTTTTTGTTTCATGTCTGTGAAAGTGGAGGCCTGTGATTTTGTTCTTTATTGAGTGATAGGTGCAAAGCTTTTCCAAGTCCTGCTGGCTGGACAGATATGGCATTGTGAAAGTCACACCATTCCAAGAAATAAGTACCCTAGGTTTAGATTCTGGTTTACCGCCTACTGCCTGTGTTATAATGATCAGGGTACTGAAAACTTCTGAGCTGTTGTTTTTTTTATTTTAAGATGAGGAGGCTAATGCCTACTTTGATTTCATTGATTAATTCAGTACTCAGAAGTTGTATGATATCAAGAAGATTTTAATCTAGTGAATGTATAGAAAGATAGTTGATGCACAGAATAAGCACAGTGTCCACTTAAGTTAGGTTCAAGAGACTTCTGGCCTTGAATGTTACCATTTAGCTTCTGTATCATATTTCATGTTATTAAACTGACTTTTCAATCATTTTCCCATGAAGGAAATTGAGACTTAAGTAATAATTTAGCTGATAAGTTAATGGGCAATACAATAAGGAGGGAAGATGTTTATAAGCACAAGAATAAAATGCACCAAAATTAAATTAAAGACATATGAGTATGTAGGGTGATATACAGTAACACAGAGAAGGAAAACTCTGACTCCAAAAAACCTCCGCTGCCTTGCGGCATACCTCTTCAGGGGAAAGGCTAAGGGAGTAAACCCCGACAGAAAATCCGGAGCCGGAGTCCCTAAGGCGGTTTGACGTTATAGTCAACACCGGCAACTCCTGCGGCGCACCTGAAGCCAAGCTGTATTGACTCCGTCTTTCCCTTGGACCCTTCAGCTGCGAAGAGAGGGGGGGTCTGCTGCATGGGCAACAGCAGACCCTCCATATCACCCTGCCCAGGCTCTGTAGCTTCAGCTTCACTGGAGAGGACACTCCAGCGTCATCGCAAGATGTCGATTCAACACGGGAGGAGACAGATGCCCGTGTCACTCCCGAGTTGGACTGCACAGCCATTCTCGGCGGTGCAGATAGACTCTTAAGAAGCTACACCATCGTCTCTCGAGACGGACGGCTGCCGACGACGATGACGATACAGTAACAAATAAAAATTATATTAACACTACATTGACTCAACTTTTTTATCCTGTTTGATCATTATTATTTTTATGTACATAGGAGTATGAAAAATTACTACATTGTGGTAGAATAAAAGAGGCAAGGACTTTGAAGCCAGACTTCCAAGACTTAAATCTAAGCTCTGTGATCTTGGATAGGATTTAATCTCTGTGTCCCGGTTTCCTTATCCGTAAAATAAGGATAGTAGCAATACCTAGCTCACAGAATTTTGTGAAGTTTAAACAATTTAACATTATGAAACTCTTCAAACATTATGTAGAACATTGTAAACACAAATGTTTACTCAATTGATGTTATTGTTATGGTATCTGGACTTATGCTTACGATGCAAATATAAATGATGTCAGACACTAATAAATATTCTACATTTAACGTCTGCAAATACTGAAGCTTTGATATGTTGTGTGTAGTTTTCAGGGATCTGAAGAGTCTACGCGTGATCAGATTGGATGGGAACAGGGATCTTCTCATTCCCAGCTTAGTCCTTTTCCCATTTACTGGTCCTCTTCATTAGGTAAAGAGCAGACTCTGCTCCTTGTCAGTATGCTGAATGTAACACTTAAACAGTGCTTTAAGGGACAAAAGTAAGAATAGAATGACCTAAAATGTTTTACATCTGAAGAGCACACTGGCACCTTTCCTTAGAGTGATGTTGACATAAATGTGCTCAAATAAATTAATGTTCTCATCTCTACTGACTCACTAGGCAGAATCAAGTTTGCCTGTCAATCGAAACAGAGATAAGAAGAGAAAGGCCCAGTTAAGTTGACACATAAAATTAACCATCACAAGTGGGGAAGGGAGAAAAAGCATTTTTAACTGTGGCAAATTCAGAGTTGGTTAAGATTAAACAAACAATGACACTAAATTCTGGCAAATTTTCTTTCCATTGGTAACATGCCCCCTTTATATTTTCATTTCCTCACCTCATGCACAATTTAGGCTTTTTAAACATTTTATTTGTGGAGATTTTTGCAACTTAAAAAAGAAATATTTTGGTTGTCACATCGATTAAATTTTTATTTAGTTTTCCAACAAAAATGTGGTTAGATATTTTAAAAATTTCAGGTCCTAAAACATTAATAAATATACATTGAGTAAAAAATCGAACAAATTCAAAATAAGTCATGGACCTTTTTTTCAATTATATTTTATATTCAATATTAATCTATATTTGAGTAAGGTATACAGCATAGTGGGTAGACAATAATATATTATAATACTTCACAAAGTGGCCACACCCACCTGGCCCCATACATAGTTATAATATTGTTGACTATATTTCCTATGCTATACTTTACATTCGCATGACTATTTTGTAACTACTAACTTGTACTTCTCAATCCCTTCACCTTTATAACCTAGCTCCCACACCGCACTCCCCCCTAACGGCTGTCAGTCTGTTCTCTGGAGCTACGAGTCCGTTTCTTTTTTGTTTGTTTACTTTGTACATTAGATTCCACATGTAAACAAAACTATATGGTATTTGTTTTTCTCCCATGTCTTCTCTTAGCATAATGCCTTCTTGGTCCATCTATGCTGTTGCAAAAGGTAAGATTTCCCTCTTTTTATGGCTGAGCTGTATTCCATTGTGTATGTATACCACTGTTTTTTTATCCATTTGTCTGTTGATGGGCACTTGGGCTGCTTCCCTAGCTTGGCTACTGTAAATAATGCTGCGGTGAACATGGGGGTGCACATGGTCTTCCAAATTAGTGTTTTGCGTTTCTTTGGATATATACACAAAAGTGGAATCGCTGCTGGGTCATAAGGCGGTTCCATTTTTAAACTTTTGAGGAAACTCAATACTTTTCTACAGTGACTGCACCAGTCTGCATTTCTAACAGTGCACTAGGGTTCTCTTTTCTCCACATCATTGCTGACACTTGTCTTTTGTTGATTTATTGATGGTAGCCATTCTGACAGGTTAAGGTGATATGTCATTGTGGTTTTAATTTGCATTTTTCTGATGATTAGTGATATCGTGCAACTCTTTATGTGTCTATTGGCCATTCGTCTATTATCTATTCATGTCTTCTGCCTACTTTTTAATTGAGTTGTTTGTTTTTCTAGTGTTGAATTGCCTGAGTTCTTTATGAGTTTTTGACATGAACATCTTATTGGATGTATCATTGGCAAATATCTTCTTCCATTCAGTAGGTTGTTTTTTTGTTTTGTTGATGGTTTCCCTTGCTGTGCAAAAACTTATTAGTTAGATGTAATCCTGTTTGTTTCCTTTTTAAAAAAATTTTGTTTTCCTTGTCAGAGGAGATATGTCAGAAAAAATATTGTTAAGAAAAATGTCATGAGGCTTTTAAAAATCAAATCTTAGATACCTCCTCTCCTCATATCAGACATACCATACCCAAAATGCCCACATTTCTTATGATATAGCCAAATTCAGTTAAATAAATAAACATATACAACCCAGAAACAAACAAAAACTCCCTAGTTAAGTGATTGTGAATAAAACAACTACTATAGTGAATTCACAGATTTGTGAATTTCTAAATGCCTCTGAATGTAAAGATTCATTATCATGTTTGTATATATGGTTGGCTGAATAAGGTCCCCAAGATGTCAATGTTTGAATTACCAGAACCTATTAATTTGTTATCTGTTACAAGGGACTTTGCATGAAAGGGCCTTTGAACATGTGATTCAGTTAAGGATCTTGAGATGGGGATACTATCCTGAGTTGTCTGGGTGGGTACAATGTAATTACAAGAGTCCTCACAGGAGAGTTGCAAAAAGATGGAGAAGATTCCATGATGAGGGAGAGATCAGAGTGATGCAGGATCTTAATACTTTTATGAGCCATGGAATGCAGCAGCCTTTAGAAGTTAGAGAAAGTAAGGAATAGATTCTCCCTTGGAGCATGCAGGTGGAAAGAAATCCCTGCAGACAGCTAGGTTTTATCTTCAATAATTCATTTTGGATATATGACCTCTGAAACTATAAGTCAATAGATTTGTATTGTTTTAAGCTGTTCGTAGTGCCTTGTTATAGCAGCAGTCAGAAACTAATACAGTGTAGCAGAATCAGTGAAAGCTAACACAGGATGAGTCCTTCTGGCATCAGACATTCTGCTGACTAACCTTTCTACACAAAGATGATAAAATCTAATCTTGAAAATCAGGTGAGAAGGATATTATTACTATCTTTAGTTTTACATGGGACTAACTATAGTTTATAGAAGTTAAATAACTCATCCCTTGACTCATTCCTGGTACAGTGTGACCCAGGATTGAATCCATGCTGTTGGTTCCCATCAGACCTCCTGCCTCTGCTCCTTTCCTGCCTATCCGTGTTCATCTCTGAGATTCCTGCCCAAAGGCTGCAGTCACAGGAGGTAATGGGTTCACATGAAGTTAGAAAGTGCAATTGATTGGAAATTAATAGGGCAAATATTCAATAATAGCATCCAGTATATAGCAGACATTTTACTAGACAGTAGACCATACATGTAAGGTAAATATGGTCCCAACCCTGGAAAAGTTTGTAGTCACAGCAAAAAATGTGACCCTATTTAATGGGACTTATTATATCCCCAATCTGTATTCAGCAATAATTCTTTTTTGCCTGCTTTTTAGGTTTTTTAAAATCTTTAAAAATACATTACCAATGCTGGTCACCACAGATGCATTTTTAGAATATTGCCATCTGAAGCAGACAAGGAGAGATATTTCATAAAAATGAACAGAAAACATGTGAATACAATTGTTCTTGTATGTTGCCAATGAATCTCTGCATTGTAGCATTCTTTAATGGTGGTGAAACCACGTTTAATTTTTGTTTCCTTTACTCTCTGGGAAGCAAAATGAATTAAGCAGCATATCCATTTGTTTTTAAACATGAAGAAAAGTTTCCAGTGAGGCATTTGAGAGCACGAAAAAATTTTAAATGAGGCAGCAATGAGTTCAGGGGACAAATTCACAACCAGGGAGAAAAAACAAAAGAATGCTTTTAAAAAACAAGGAGTTTCTTTTGCACTCCTTCTCATTTCCTCATCTTAATACATTTAAGAGCCAAGCATTTTACAATCTTACGTTAAATGGAAACAGAAGGCTTCCCTGCATGTTATTAAATATAGAATTATATAAGAATAATTACATAAAATATATTGCATTTGGATTTCTCCCAATTCTATTTTTCTACTGAATTTTAGCTCATTATATTCAGCTGAATCTATTGATTCTATTTCTACGGATTCTAAGCAATGTCTTAGAGTTTATCCATTGTTCCCCTTTGTAATTAACAGAGGACATGTAATACAGCAGTAGGCAGCGTTCATTCCCTAATATTAATTCTGTACCTGCACAGACGTGGAGTGCTTTCTGCTAAACAAACACACAGGCTAAGCCGCATGCCCTACAAGGTAAAGCATGGAGGATGCTCTGCCCGTGGCTTCTTCCTGGGAAACGGGGCTTCTGCTTCTCTCTAAGTTAAATGCTGCATCTGTGAAGTGAGGACCTCTAGGCTTCCTTTCGGCACCTAGGCACCCAGTTTTCTGTGCACACCTCTGGCTCATGTTGTATTCTGCAGTGCACTCTGGAAAGAGCTAGCTTTGGGCTCCTTTAAATACACAGAAAACCTGCTTTCCCCAAGTGATAGGCACTGAGATTCTGGCTGCAGCAGTCTTGCAAGTGCCTCTTGGGAGTAAAGGTGTGACAAGTCTTCTCACAAACCCAGTCCTGTGCCTCTTCTTTTCTCTTTGCTTTGTTGGTAGCAAGTATCAGGCCACCAGGTGGCAGATTGACTTTGGGTAATCCCCAGGGGATTTGCACAGATCATAAATTCCCATATTGTGGTTTTATTTTAGAGCTTTGAGTTTTTAGAACTGCTTTTCAGTGTTTTCACAAAGTCTTTCTAAATTTTTTTTTTTTGAGAAATTGAGTTTAATTGACATGATAGCAAAATTTGCTATCACCAAGTCTACCACTGTGACATCTGGAGGGAGGAGTCAGTCTTCTTCCCAAATGTGTCTCCATAATCTTATATCCTATTGCAGAGCTTTCTTCCTTGGTAGGGAAGAGACAGCGGGGGCAGGGAGCAGCATTATACGGACTTAGGACTGGATGAAAATGGAGGGTCAGCAAAACACAGACTTATGTTGACTTGAGTATCCAAAAAAAAAAAAAAAAAAAAAAAAAGATTATAGATTCCATGCAGTTAAGAATGCAACCTTTAACGTGAAAGACACTAATCAATGTTGTACAGTGTTGCCCTGTCTCTGAATGCCTTCAGGGCTGTAACCGGGTGAGAGGAAACGGATATTAGTGATAATGGCTTTAATCATTTTAACTGTTGGTTCATTTTCCAAATCCCCTTCCAACTCCTCATGCTTAATCCCTAGCACTTCTGTGTTGCAAGCAGTAGCAGGGAGCACTCCATCAGACCAACCCAGCACTATTGATAGTAGATGAGGGCAAAGAAGATGGAGATGTTTGCAGATGCTTCCTGGAAAATGGGGGCCATTCTCTCTCCATCCCATCGTAAGTTACCTTTTCCGATGAGAGAACCATAAATGATTATTTCCACTTAGAGGCCTTCATGAGAAAAATACGAATTATACCTTTCTTCCAGGCCCTGGCTGGTTTAGCTCAGTGGATTGAGCGTCGGCCTGCGAGCTAAGTGTCGCTGGTTCGATCTTCCAGTCAGGGCACATCAGAGAAGGAAAACTCTGACTCCAAAAAACTTCCGCTGCCTTGCGGCATACCTCTTCAGGGGAAAGGCTAAGGGAGTAAACCCCGACAGAAAATCCGGAGCCGGAGTCCCTAAGGCGGTTTGACGTTGTAGTCAATACCGGCAACTCCTGCGGCGCACCTGAAGCCAAGCTGTATTGACTCCGTCTTTCCCTTGGATCCTTCAGCTGCGAAGAGAGGGGGGGTCTGTTGCATGGGCAACAGCAGACCCTCCATATCACCCTGCCCAGGCTCTGTAGCTTCAGCTTCACTGGAGAGGACACTCCAGCGTCATCGCAAGATGTCGATTCAACACGGGAGGAGACAGATACCGTGTCACTCCCGAGTCGGACTGCACAGCCATTCTCGGCGGTGCAGATAGACTCTTAAGAAGCTACACCATCGTCTCTCGAGACGGACGGCTGCCGACGACCTTTCTTCCAGTATTGTTATGTGAGCCAAATGGATGAGGAAGATACATGCTGAGCCTGGCATGTGGCCAGCACCCACATCATTCTCCTGTAAAATCAAATAATATGATTTGGTTGTTCCCAAGCAAAGATCTTGTTCAAATTTTGCATCTTTATTTTCTGATCTACTTTTCTAAGCCTGAAAGAGAACAGCTGAAGGAACCAGAAATTGACCCTCTCCTTGTTTGAGAGCAACACCGTGAGATAAGGCACCACATTGCTAAACTTCTGGAAGACAGTTGGTTCTGAGACAAAAGTCAGAATTCCAGAAAATAATTATGTATAATCTTGCTAAGATAGGACAAAGAGAAGCCTTTCATATTCTACTTTTGGCTTAGAAGTGAGGAATTCTCATGTCAAGCATAAAAGATGGATTTATATTCTAAAATATAAATATCTCTTCATATAATTGCACAAGTGTAGATTATAATATATACTTTAATTGATTAAAGAAATGCATCTTGAAAAAAATCCTATAACCTAAATTTGGTAAATGAAAAATGATAAAACGATCAACTAATAAAATATTAATAAAGAAAAGAGTTACTAGAAGAAAATTATTCTTAAATTGGGTAGTTTTAACATTTCAATTCCTTATTAATACTAGAAGCCAGTATCTACTCAATAGCATCGATTTTGTTAAAGAAACAAAAGTAATTTTATTGCTCAATGTCATTAATATATCACAGAAACACACTTTGTTAGGGGATACATTTTCACATCTAACAGCAAATGCGGCGGTGGACCAAGCACTACCTCGAGCTGTACGCAACGAAGAACACTGTAACAGACACTGCTCTTAATGCCATCCCAGACCTACCAGTCATGGAGGAGCTAGACACCCCACCTACTGCGGCAGAGCTCAGCAAAGCCATCGACCGCCTCGCTTGCGGGAAAGCACCAGGAAGCGACGGAATCCCTCCAGAAATCCTAAAGAGCAGGAAACCAGTCCTGCTACAGCCGCTCCACCATCTACTCTGTCTCTGCTGGAAGGAGGGTTACATCCCCCAGGATATGAGAGACGCCAACATTATCACCATGTACAAGAACAAAGGAGACCGCAGCGACTGCAACAACTACCGGGGCATCTCTCTCCTCAGCATCGTCGGCAAAGTATTCGCCCAGGTCGCTCTTGCCCGCCTGCAGACCCTTGCTTCCCGCGTCTACCCAGAGTCCCAGTGTGGCTTCAGAGCTGGCCGCTCAACAGTGGACATGATCTTCTCCCTACGCCAGCTGCAGGAGAAGTGTCACGAGCAGCATAAACCACTCTACCTCGCCTTTATCGACCTCACGAAGGCGTTTGATCTGGTCAGTCGAAGCGGACTCTTCAGCTTGCTACGGAAGATTGGCTGTCCACCACATCTGCTTGCTGTGGTCATGTCCTTTCACGACAACATGCACAGCACAGTGTCCTACAACGGCGCAACCTCTGAGGCCTTCCCAGTCAGCAGCGGAGTAAAGCAGGGCTGCGTCCTCGCGCCTACGCTGTTCGGAATCTTCTTCTCCATGCTCCTCCAATACGCCTTTAAGGACTGCAGCGAGGGTGTCTTCATTCACACCAGATCCGATGGCAAGCTCTACAACCTGGCCCGTCTACGAGCCAAGACCAAAGTCAAAGAGGTGCTCATCCGTGAGATGCTCTTCGCCGACGACGCAGCTTTGACATCACACTCCGAAGAGGGACTCCAGCAGCTAGTCACTTGCCTTTCCCACGCATGCAAGGAGTTCGGACTAGCCATCAGCCTGACGAAGACGAATGTTATGGCTCAAGGCACGGGGACTCCCCCATGCATCACCATCGACGGATACACCCTGGAGGTTGTCAACGACTTCACTTACCTCGGGTCCACCATCTCGAGCTCTCTGTCAGTCGACTTGGAGGTCAACCGGAGAATCGCCTGGGCAGCCACAGTTATGGCCAGACTGAACCGGCGAGCATGGAACAATTCCAGCCTCACTGAGAAAACCAGACTGCGCATCTACCAAGCCTGTGTACTCAGCACTCTCCTCTATGGCAGCGAGACGTGGACCACCTACGCAAGGCACGAAAGGAAACTCAACAGCTTCCACATGAGGTGCCTGCGACGCGTCCTGCATGTCGCCTGGCAGGATAAGGTGCCCAACACCGAGGTGCTGAAGCGAGCCAATATGAGCAGTTTGCATGCAGTTCTTAGCGAGAGACGCCTCAGGTGGCTCGGCCATGTCAAAAGAATGGATGCAGGCCGTATCCCCAAAGACCTCCTCTACGGCGAGCTAGCAGAAGGCAAGAGGATGACAGGGCGCCCAAAACTGCAGTTCAAAGACATCTGCAAAAAGGACATGACACAATGCTCCATCAATCTCAACACATGGGAAGTTCAAGCAGACGACCGCCTAGCCTGGAGGCTCGTGGTCAGGCAAGGTACGTCACGCGCGGAGGCTGCGCGCAACGAGGAGGCGGTCCAGAAAAGATCGAGGCGGAAGCAGCGTCAGCAGCAGCAACAACAGCCATCTGCCTTCACCTGTACCAAGTGCGGCAGGGATTGTCACTCCCGAATCGGACTGCACAGCCATTCTCGGCGGTGCAGATAGACTCTCAAGAAGCTACGCCATCGTCTCTCGAGACGGACGGCTGCCGACGACGACGATTTATGAGGCTAAGGGAGTTTAGCTTTAGGGTCTGTCACCATTTCTTTTTTTTTTTTAAGATGTTATTTATTAATTTATAGAGAGAGGGGAAGGGAGGGAGAAAGAAAGGGAGAGAAACAATGTATAGTTGCCTCTTGAGCACCCCCAACTGGGGACCTGGCCCACAACCCAGGCATGTGCCCTGACTGGGAATCGAACTAGTGATCCTTTGGTTTGCAGGTCAGTGTTCAATCCACTGAGCCACACCAGCCAGGGCCATCATCATTTCACGTAAGCTGTAAATGCTGGAAGTTGCTGATAGTTGTAGAGTATTGCAGGTGAGGAGAAAATATGCATTTAATTGGATGTATTTCTATAAAAAACATTTCTTATAAATTGCCAAAAAATAAAAAATAAATAAAAAACCCATAGATAAAGGACTTGAATTTCAGAATTGTCAGGGATATGGTGTGATCTCCCCCTACCCCCCCATGCTAAATATTCATTTTATAGTGTGGTAGGCAGGGTCTTGCTTATCTAATACCTGGAGTCTGGGAATATGTTACAGGACAAGAGGGACTTAAGGTTGCAGATGGAGTTAAGGTTGCTGATGAGCTGACCTTAACATGGGGAGATGATCCTGGACTACCTGAGTGGGCCTCATGTAATCATACAATCCTTAGTGAGAGAGGGAGGTGGAAGGGTCAGTGTCAAACTGATGTGATGTGAGAAATAATCAACTGACTATTGCTGGCCTTGAAGGTGGGGAAACAGACCTCAAGCCAAGGAATGTGGGCAGCTTTCTAGAAGCTGGAAAGACGAGAAAATGGAGCCTCCCTAAAGCTTCCAGAAAGGAAAACAGTCTTGCTGACATCTTGATTGTGTCTTTCTGAAACACATTTTGGGCTCTGACCTCTAGAACTGGGGCATAATAAATTCGTGTTGTAGTATGTTAAGTCACCAAGTCGGTGGTAATGGGGTACAGTAGCAATAGAAAACTAATGTTAATTCCTGCTTTGGATTTGCAATTAGTTATCATTTTCTTGAAGAAGATCCTGAATTCCATATGTTTATGCACCCATAGAATAGGGCTTCATCCTTAAATCAACCCTATACATGAATGCTGATTTTAGTAGCATGTACAAGTAGATACTTTTCTACAACATATATTTATCTATTTCCCAGGGATATATTAATAGATATATTTTACAATGGCATAGGCATTTCCCCTGGGGACACTGCACCCTCAGTATTAATGAAATCCCCTGTCTTCCACTAACCCAATTATCACAGGGAGACAAAAGAATATTAGTTATTTTGCCGCACTTCATGCCTTTGTATCTTAAACCCAATTTGATCTAAGGGTGATATGTAATCTCTGTGCCAGCTTACTGTCTTCTGTAAACTGGCCACTAAAACTCCTTGAATATAATTATTGGAATTCTATTTGTACTATGTCTGTGAAAATTGTTAAGGCTATTGTCTTCCCTTTTAATAATAGCCAGTAACATATTTCAATTTAGGTACATATTTGTCTATTTCTACCCCACTGTTGGTCACAAAATGATATAAGTATGCATTGTTTAGAATATTTGTGATACTAGAATAAGTGAAAGGGAAATTAAACAAGGGGAGATTGCATTGTTCAATAGTTTGGTATATATTAACCGCCATCTAAATCCATACATATTAATCACCCTCTAAATCCTTCACATGCCTTTTGTCATTTCATTCTTCCAACATTGCTGTAAGTCAGATAGTTTCACAATCCTTTTAAAAATAAAGATACTGATATTTTAAAAAATTAGTTGTTAAGCAACCAAATTAAAATGTGATTCTAGTTTTGGTTTATATGACTTGAAAACTCAAAAACAATATCTGTTTCTACTTGAGCCTAAACTTGATTTTTGAATGCCAGGCTAGTGTGCACCTGTGGTTAGTGTGCTACCTTATCTGAATTGTCATAATCTCTCCTTAAGTACAACACGGGTTTTTCTTAACTCCTATACCCTCTCCTCAGCCTCCTTTCCACTTAACTTATTCTTGATTCACTTCTTCCTAGTTCAGGAGCATTTCCTCTTGAATCTTGCATGATGTTCTCTGGATTAGGCTGGGTATTCTCTTAAATAGCCCATGATCCCACATGCCTACCTTTCTCATAGTGACCCTGACAAAGCATACATTCATGGCTGCACCATTGACTTCCTTGTTAGATTCCTTGAGACAAAGAGCTGTGTGAAATAAGTATTTATAATTCTAGGAACATCTAGAACCTAGTCTATGCTCAGTCAATATTTGTTGAATTAATAAATACATTCCCCGATTTTAATATTTCTACAAAATACTTCTGGTGTTAGCTTATGAAAATTAAGGACAATAGCAACCTATTCTATCTACTTTATCAGGCTCTTTTGTTTATATTACCATACATACTCCCTGTGTGAATTTAGCTAGTTTTATCCTCATTTTATAGATTCACCAAGTAATGCTTAAAGTTTAATAATCTGGGCCTAGATTACACTGGTTTAGGTGATACTGCAACAGAGAATAAATTGCTGTTACTATTAGTTAAAGGCATTCTTTGGGACAGTAAGCAATGGAGCTTTGTTGGTGACCTCTCCTGCACATATGGAGAAAGGTAGACAGTTCAGAATACTGAAGTCTCCAAAGTGTGCACCATGTGAGGAAAGCTCCTGCCCTCTATGGATCTTGTTGAAATATTCTATCAGAGCTTGGCAAAAGGTTTTGACACTAGGTTAACATCGTGTATTTCTAGCTCCCTGAAGCCTCACCCAACTGGTGTCCTCCCTTGCCCAGTTCAGATGCTGGTTGCTGTGAGGGGAGAGCACAATGAATCCTCAAACTCATCCTGCTAACTCTATCAGGTAGTAGTACTTTTAAAAATGCATGAAATTATGATCCAATACTACAGCCTATAATTGGAAACATTTCAGGTAACCATCAACAGGAGCATGGTTATAATAGACTACTACTCAGCAATAAAAGAGGGCAAATAGCTAATACATCCAATTACATGGATGAACCTCAAAAAACTGTCATATTGAGTAAAAGAAATGTATTAGTTCACTATTGCTGCTATAACAAATTAACACAAACTTAGTAGCAAAAAACGGTGCAAATGTATTATTTAACATTTCTGGTACTGAGAATTCATAATTGTTCTCACCAGGCTAAAATCTATGGTGTTGGCAGTGATGTTTCTTTCTAGATACTTTAGGAAAGAGTTTTTTGTTTTTTTGTTTTGTCTTTTCCAGCTTATAAGATGCTTCCCACATACCTTGCCTTGTGGCTCCTTCAACCTTCAAAGCCATCAATGTTCAGTCAGCTATTTATCATGATGCTATTTCTCTGTTTTTGACTTTTTTTTTGCCTCTCTCTTCCACTTTTAAAGACCCTTGAGATTATGTTGTACCTACCCAAATAATCCAGGATAATCTCTCTATTTTTTAGTAAACCTGATTCACAGCCATATTTTCACCTGCTACTTTAATTCCCTCTAGCCACCTTGCCATGTATCATAGCAAGCGCACAGTTTTCCTAGGGATATAATGTGGAAATTTGTGTGTGGGGGGTATTATTCTATCTGCTGCAAGAAAACTCTTAAATGCTACCCATGCATTTGTAAGTAAGTGCACTGATGTCTGCAACTTGAAGCAGTACATTGACAAGTGGATTAATGAGCAAGAAGAGGATGGATAGAGAAATAGATATGTGGTAAATGAAGTAGTTTTCAGTCATAATAGGTTAGTTTTAGGTCTGGAAAATTGTTTCAATTTTCTGTATGTTTAAAAATAATCATAATGAAATGTGCATAAAAAAGTGCAAAGGCTTGGCATAGTGAAGCTGGGTAGTAGTTCTGTATCATATTCCTTCCTCCTGTCTCTACTATGCTTCTGAGCACTGAGGTTGGACCTCACTACAACACTCAGACTGGGAAATGGACTCATCCTTACAGAGTTTAAGAGCTCATTTAACCCCACAGCTCTCTTTTACTGATTTTTAACCTTAGCTATTGAGAGACTGAAAAAGAGTTAATTACATTCCACATCCCTATCCCATATACGCCTAGAAAAGGCAAAACTAATTTTCTGGGCCCTCAGCCTTGGCAAGATGACATGTATGCACAAGAGTGGTGGGATGGCTGGTGAAATTATAGGGGTGGGTGTTGGGTACATATTAACAATCAGGCATTTATTTTAGAAAATCCACACACGTCCGTACCATAGCAGAATCTCCAAACAGATGCTGCAGCTGTGCTCCAACTAAAGGAAGATGATTTCTGTTACCCTCCAACAGAGACTGTGTCCAAGAGAAGAAAACAGAGACCCATTGTCTAAACGGTGATAGAAACCCCTGTCACTTTTTCCCATCCGGCTCTTTGAGGCCTGCATGCAGGCCCATTCATTTGTCACATTAGGCTCTAGTGGAGCGTGAGAACAGCCCATTACACTGGCATGAAGGATGACGATCTTTTACCCTATGGCAGCCAGCAGTGCGTTCTGGCTATGGCCTTTGAAAAATTCTGAAACGCACTCTCAACTTCAGAGCCTCTCAAATTACATCTCCCAACTCGGAACACGCTCCTTTTCCAGTGAATATATGCAGGCTTTTCTACGTGCACACATCGCTTCTCATTATATATTTATGGGTGTTTCTCCATATATGCCGTCAGTGGGACTACATTACAATCTGATTTTAAAAAGAAAAGAACATTCCTATACTGTTAAGCTATATTTTTTCTTTTAAAACACATATATTTATTGTAGCTTGTGGGGATTTAAGATAAGATCTCAGGACCCTCGACATTCTCTAGCCTAGATTAGGCCCTATACGTGGAATAACATGGAGCTCCTTAAAGCCAGACTCTAATTTGCCTGCAACTGCAGCTGCGTGCCACTCTCCCCCCGCCCCCACCCCACTTCTCCCAACCATGATGGACTGCGACAGTGGAGATAACATCACGGTTAATAAGATGGGATTTTCCCCTTGACACTGAGCTGAGCAACTCTCCACAGTCCAGACGCTTATATGAAAACCTAGGCCTGGTAAAAACACCAGCTCAGCGTGTCCCTGGTGGTTCTCTCCTTGGCAGTTGCTCATGGATGATAAATCGCTTTTATTCCAGAGAGTGGCGAGGGCTGCTACTTAAGTTGAAACTTATGAAAATCCCAGAACCTGCTTTGCTCACATGCAGTTAATGTCTAATAATTCTTTGTTGGCTTCTTTATTCCTTTGTCCCTCAGTGTTTCAAGGAACATGCTGATTTTTCTACTCTTATATCGCTAATCCAGCAATGCTGATATTTTTGTCAAATTCAACTTACCTTTCTTAAAATGACTGATCACCTTGTTCATAGTTCTCCTCACATGCCTTCTAATCTTTTTTTTCTTTGATTAGAGTTGTATTGCTAATGAATTTTTATTCTTTTTTTTTTTCTTGTTTATTTAATTTGTAAGAAGCTTAAAAAATCTCATGGCTGGATTCAGCAGACATACTGGTTTTTCCTTGATGGGGAAATATGTATTTAATTTGTCATTGATTCATTCATTCTTTCTTTCATTGATTTGAAGCTCATTGTTACCTTCATATATGCGCTTGCTGAGCACTTTCAAATATTTACAATTCTTTTCAATCATGTAAACAGTAAACCTAAATAGCTACAACACTTGATAGAATATGTTATGCCATAAACATGGACTCTGTGCATATGAGAAGGGAAAGGCATGAAAGAGCTGTGATCCATGTGACATGGGAGAGAGTGGCTGTGACAAGTGGGGAGGCACGAATGCATTTACTTTCTGCATAATGACAAGTAGTCATTAATTTAGTTAATATCCGTTCCTTAATTACTTTCCAAATGCTCACCCCTGCGTGGAGTTAAAGATATATGATCACTATTTATTGATGTATTGTTTACTGACCTGCAGTGAATGACCATAGACATACTATGTTCAGCTATATAATCATTATATTCTACTGTATTTTTCTTCCTCAAATGCAAACCATTGTATCATTGTAGTTCTATGTGAAGGACTGTCACCATTTGTAGTATATAAGCAAGTCATTGTATTCTGATTTCAGGCAGATCCTTTAGCTTTACATCCTCCAATTTCCTTTTCTTTAAAACAAGGGCACTGTAAGTCTACTTCCTGGTCTTAGTCTGAGGGATTACTGGCATGCTTCATAAAGAAAGCGCTGTGACTGACATTCCTGGGACATAATAATGAATAAGTCTGTGACATATCAAACATTTTGTTTTTGGTTTTAACTTGACGTAGTGTGTCTTTGTGTTATATCTGATTTTACAGGTTAAAGTTTTGTTTTCAATTAAAGTTATATGCTTGACTAGCATGCCAGTTATATGTGATTCTGAATTTTCACTCACCTCAGAGAAGTCTTCCCAAAAGAAGTTCCTATTCCTTTCCATATTTCACACTTATGAGTTCCCAAGACTCCTCCTAATTATGTGTTTTTTTGTTTCTTTAGCTTATGCTTCCTCTATGACTGCACGTACTCCTTCTTCCTTCATTTTTCATCTCTACATCTGCATATGCTCACCTCCCAGGTGCAGAAACAAATATTTATCCTCTTCCTTCTTTAGGTTGCCCTCCAATTTCCCCTTTTCTTTGCTAGCTGTGTTCTCTGCAGTGTAGGTAGCTTCTTTTCCTCTGTTTTATTCTCTCGGTCTCACTTTTCATCTCCCACAGTCCAATTCTGGATCCACTATTTCACTGAAACTGCTCTTACATAATTACTAGTAAGTACTCAGTGGTCAAATCCCATAGCCTCTTCTTGCCTTTGTTCCTTGACCATCCAACAGCTTTTAATATTATGGACCCTACTTTTTTCTTAAAATTATAATCTTCCTTGCTTTTTATGACACTTTATGTCTTTTCATTTCTAACTTACCTTTTCTATTCTCTGCCTACCTCTTACCCCTTGACTTCAGATTTTTGTAATTAAATCTATAATAGTCACGAGAGACACGGAACAAATAGGATTTTAAAAAATTTGTTTGATTGTTTATTTATTTTAAGAAATTGGCTCAGGTTATTATGAAGGCTGGGAAGTTTCAAGATTTACAGTGGGATAGTTGGAGACCCCAGGGAGCCCAGAGTGTAGTTACAGTTCAAAAGTTGGCAGAATAAAGACCCAAGAATATCTGATGTTTGAGTTCAAATTCTAGCAAAAAAAAAAAAAAAAAAAAAAAAAAAAAGGCTGATGTCCCAGCTCAAGTAGTCATGTAGGAAGAGTTCCCCATTATCTGTGGGAGAGTTAGCCTTTCTGTTTGATTGAGATCTTCAGCTGATTGGATGAGGGCCACCCACCTTAGAGGGGGCAATCTGCTTCACTCTCCCCACCAATTCAAATGTTAGCACCTTGCAAAAACACCCCAAGAGACACACACAGAAAAGTGTTTCACCAAGTATTTGGGCACTCTGGGGCTCAATCAAGTTGACATGTAAAATTAACCATTACAATACCCTGACCTTCTTCTACCAAAATAACTTTTTCTAAGAGAAATATTCTCACTACATTTTATATATCCCCAAATTTATTTTTCTCACTCCTTTGAACATACTCTTCACCCCTTATCTAGACTAATAGTCCTGCCTTTTAACATCCATTCTCTATTCCAAACTCTCCTCATTGCCTATATAACAACTCCTATCATTCCTGCCTCTTTCCATGCTTACTACTTGCATTGGATCAGATCTTCATTCCCTTTATCTAAACTATTACTTAATAGCTTCTAAATTATTTTCCTTGAAACCTTAATACTCCCATTGCTTCCAAAATCATTTCATAAAATTAGTTTGACCCCTTCTTGATGCTACTCTTGGTTCCAGAAAGAAAAAAAACAGCACAAAGTAAGACTCATGTTTCCAAGAAATAATGCTATGGAGTGTTACCTGGGGCCTTGGTGAATCATATATGTATTTTTTCATGATGGCACGAGACAACCAACACCAAAAAGACTTCATAACATGTTTCAGGAGAGTATACCTAGAAGTGGTGTTGAGCAATGGGCAGAAAGGACAGAAGTTCTAAATGAAGAAGCAAATTATGAGTTCAAATGCGGGCATATGCTAATATGTATGAGATAAATTAGGAACAAGTGGATCAGGGCCTGGCTGTGCACAATGTGGGGGTAAGAAGTTTCCCACTTTTAGATAAAGTGGAGGGCACAACAATGGGGAAGAGAGGAGGCTCAGAGGAGCTGAGAAGGTCATGTCTCACCTGCCACAAATTCCAGCCACACTAATTAATGTCTTTTAAAAGAAATCCCATGCTCTTTATCCTACTAAAATATGCATTTTCATTTTGTTGTACACAAAGCTTCAAATATCACCCAAATTATACCATTTATTCACTAAGACACTTGGAGATGTTACTTCAGGTCTCTGTTTATTTCTTTCTACATAAAATTGGAATAATAATGTCATTCTTGCAATGTTGCTCTGAAAATTATTTAAAATGCCCTGAATGAATATCATTTTAAAGCCATTAGAATGGCTATGAGACAACAAACAAACAGAAAATAGCAGCTGTTGGTGAGGCTGTGGAGAACTGGTGCCCTGCTGGTGAGAATGTAAAGTTGTGTCTCCGCTATGAAAAACAGTAGGAGGTTTCCTGAAAAAATAAAAAACAATAGAGTGACTATATGATGTAGCATTACCGCTTTGAAATATGAGGTCTTCCCAGAAAGTAGCCATTATGTAATGGGAGAAATAGAGACATTTATTGAAGAAGATGCAAGATACAAGCAACATTGTACACAGGACAATGATGCCTCAGTCCCCTTCCAAGTAGGCACCTTGGGACCTTACACAGTTCTCCCAATCACCATCAGTTGCCTCATTGTATTTTCCTGAATCCCCTCAATGGTCTGAAATCTCTTCCTTTTCAAAGGTGACTTTAGTTTTGGGAAAAGGCAGAAGTCACAGGGCACCAAATCTAGGCTGTAGCGGGGCTGAGTAATCTGAGTCATTTGATATTTTGCCAAATCTCTTCATGAGATGTGATGCATGAGCAGGCACATTGTTGTGATGAAGCTGCCAATCACTAGTTGCCCATAGCTGCAGCCTTTGGAATCATCTGAATAGTTTCCTCAGAGGAATGTTCAAGCTTAATGCAAAATTTGATGCAGATTCATTGCTCTAATCTCTCAGTCATTTTGAATGTGATGGCCACATTGTACACATGCTCACTCAATGGTGTCCACCACCCCCACTGACTAGTACAGTGAAGTCATCATTGTTCTCATATGAGCATCCTAGTGTACTCTCTTTGGCTGCCAGGTTGCATCAATGTTGCACAAGTCATTCTCAATATATTAACAATTGTAATAATATTATTCAGCCTTTAAAAAGGAATGGGATTCTGAGACATACTACAGTAAGGGTGAGTCTCGAAAACGTTTTGCTAAGTGAAATAAGTCAACCACAGAAAGACAAATACTGTTTGATTCCACTTATATGAGGTACCTAGAGTAATCAGATCTATAGAGACAAAGTATTTGAAGGATAGCTTCAAGGGCTGGGATATAGAGGATTAGGAAGTTTTTGTTTAATGGGTATACCTTTTCAGTTTGGGGAGATGAAAACAGTTCTGAAAGGATGGTGATGATGGTTGAACAACAATGTGAATATTACGTATTTAATACCACTGAACTGTACACTTAAATATGGTTAAATTGGTAACTTTTTTGTTATGTGCACTTTACCACAGTATAAAGATAGGCTGCATGGAATATATAAATATTTCTGAATCAAGACCCTCATGACATAACCACGGTCTTAACACACTCTATGCAAATTCTAGGCTATTTCTCTGTTCTACACCCTGTCCCGAATGGGTCTTCTATGTTCATAGCCGTCTACATTCCGTCAAGCTATTTTCTTATTCCACTATATTTGTGATCTCTTTCCTCATGCTGATATCTTAGTTTACCTCCAAGAGCCAGTGTCCTCAGAGAAGCATTTTTATATATCCCACCTAAAATCAAATACCCCTTCATTTGTATCCTGTGCTATGCTTACATATTCCTTGTCACTGTTTTTATTTTTTCCTTTGTTACAGATAGTTGCTGACATTTGCTGTCCTCCATCAGATTAGAGATGCCTAGAATGTAGGGTGTCTGACTTCTCTCCCTCTGTCTAGTCATTCAAGGAATATTTGATCTGAAATGGGAGGGTCTCACTGAGTGAACTTTGAGACTGGTTCTTGCTTCTCCTTGCCTTTGAAGATACAGATTACACTCAGCAATAATTAAATGCTGTTTCCTCTGGTTGAAATGTTCTTAAAAGTTCATGCATTTCATTTTATGTGGAGATTTTTGTTTTTTACTTTTTTTCTTTCTCTAGTCCCTAGACTTTTGTGCCTTTTTTTTTTAGTGGCACTTGTAGGACTTAACATTGAGTTTGTATTTTCAATTTGAAAACATATGGAGGCAACATTATTTTAGTTTTTTTGTTTGCAAGAATCCACAAAGAAGACAGTTTTTCTCAGGTGTATTATCTAAAGATAACAGAGTAAGTGGCAGTTATAAAACAGGAAAGCTATTGAAGCTTCAGACATTTAAGGGAACGACACCACTTAACTGGTCTCATTGCTACATGAATTGGAAATCCTATATAGCAAATGATGCATAGCAGAGACACAAGCTTTTTCTCATATTGCTCTACATATTCTTAATTATCCTTTCTAAGTTACCTGTACCCAGAAGGAGTAAGCTACGGTGTCCGTAAGAAGGCTGACTTTTGAATTTCACACCTGATGGGATTGTGGTTCTAGACATGCTGGGTTCTTTCCAACAAGAAATATTTGACATTGTTGTACCAATTTAAGGGGAAATTATTGTATATGTTAAGATATTTCTCTACCCCTTTCTGAGCTTGTAGGTTTAGTGAACTCTAATTCAGCCTTGAGGACAAGAGAACCAATCAAACTACTGGGGCCAGTTCCTTTAGTGCCCCCCCGCCCCCCACTAACAGACTTGAATGCAGAAACTGTTTTTCTCTCTAGACTTCATTGCTGTAATAACCACTCATGCTCTAAAATCTACTTTGTTACATTCTTTCATCCTAGCTCCTTTTGTTTTCTCATCCAGTGGGAGAGGTCTGCATGTTGGAGCAAGTGTTCCCACTATCTACCCAGCAGCGAGTCATAATTCTTTACAGCAAGTGGTGGGGGGACATTAGTGATTGGATCTAGCTGAGCCTCTAAGCCTCATGTACCAGACGGACCCAGTCTGCTGAAGAACCTTCACAATGCACTTGAGCTACTAAATGAAAAGAATGACTTTTTCAGGCAATCCATAGTTCAATATTGACAGGAGCATTACAAGAAATTTCAGATTGCCTATTTCTGCTGGCTGGAAAGTTCTGTAATTGTGGCAGGCAGGGGGCAGAACGCCTCTGGTGGCTGACAGTGAAAATATTTGATCGGAGCTCTCAGAGCCTTTGTAGATTTTTCTATCCAGAGAAGAGCACCGGGGCTGCATTAGCCGAGTCCTTGAGATGGAATTGAGGAGGCAATGCTATTTTCCTTCTGGCTGAGAGAAATGGCAGAGCCTCTTTGCAACAAATGATCATAAATTGCCTGAGTGTCTCCGAGGCAATGAGAGGGCTTGCATGTTAGAGCTAATGCGAGCTGCTCTCATGCTTTTGAGTGGTGCTTGCTATTGGGAAGAAATAAGGGCCTGAAGATAAAGCTACCAAGACATCTCTGTGTGCCTCAAGTAAAGGCGAACAAAGTAAAAGGCTTTCATTAACTCGCTTACTTTAAAAACAGAGCCTCAAAACTCAGTAATCAAATCAAAAGGGTACCAAAGCCAGAAACTAAGATCAAGTGCAATTTCGAAATTGGAAAGTGAGAGAATAAATAAGATCCATAACCAAAGTTAACCCTGTCTTGTGTTCGTTATTTGATTCTTTTTCTTTAAAACTCTGTGTGAGGTCATATGAGTCCTGCTATAGAACTATGTAACAATAATAAAAAAAAAAAAAGCCTGCAAAAATTTCAACTTTAAATTCAGAGGAAAGTTCTAGTTCAGTTCTGTTTAAGGTCATTTTGACCAGTTTTGAAATGATTCTGGTACACAAACAAGGTCATCTTTAAACTTCTCAAGCAATAGTATTCCCTGCTCCTTTTCAGAGCATGTTATGAGTACACTTCAAATGCACAGACTTAGAGTAAGTGACTTTTGATGTACTTCAATTATGCTTATGTCTGTGGTTATAAAATTCCTGTTGAGTCCCTGCAGTATCACGTATGTTTCTAGAATACATCTATGTGAATTGTTTTGGCATAACACAGATAAGTCATCCATGATTTGTTGTTGTCATTTTAAGCCTAATTGTGTTTACTTATTTAAACAGCTCATATATATCAATGTTCACCCTGGCTGGTTTGGCTCAGTGGATTGAGCGTCGGCCTGCGAGCTAAGTGTCGCTGGTTCGATCTTCCAGTCAGGGCACATCAGAGAAGGAAAACTCTGACTCCAAAAAACCTCCGCTGCCTTGCGGCATACCTCTTCAGGGGAAAGGCTAAGGGAGTAAACCCCGACAGAAAATCCGGAGCCGGAGTCCCTAAGGCGGTTTGATGTTGTAGTCAACACCGGCAACTCCTGCGGCGCACCTGAAACCAAGCTGTATTGACTCTGTCTTTCCCTTGGACCCTTCAGCTGCGAAGAGAGGGGGGGTCTGCTGCATGGGCAACAGCAGACCCTCCATATCACCCTGCCCAGGCTCTGTAGCTTCAGCTTCACTGGAGAGGACACTCCAGCGTCATCACAAGATGTCGATGCAACACGGGAGGAGACAGATACCGTGTCACTCCCGAGTTGGACTGCACAGCCATTCTTGGCGGTGCAGATAGACTCTTAAGAAGCTACACCATCGTCTCTGGAGACGGATGGCTGCCGACGACGGATATATCAATGTAATAGCCCAAATTTTAAAGTAAAGATATTCAGTGAAAGGGAGCTATTTAGAAACTCAGTGCACTTATAGATAATTTTTACTAAGCTATTTTTTGGCCTGCTGATCATGAGGCTGATGCTGATTGCAATCTGCCCATGCCTCTTGGGAGGTCTTTACCACGTTCGAGATGCTTTGCTAGTTATTTGCCATAGATCATCTTATTTAACTTTCTCAACATTTTAATCATGATCATTAACTCATATTCTTTGAAAAAAGTCTCAGAGAGGATAATGAGGTCAGACCAAGAGTACATGGAGAGTGATAGCCTTTAGTTCATATTATCCTGTGTGCGAATTGCCAACGAAGAACAACTAGTGTAAAGGGAAGACATAAGTGTTCTTGTTGACTGATTTAGGGTAAAGTGAGCACTCTCACTTCCTAGCAGTGTGTAAGTGTAAGTGTGTATTGTGTATTGAACACCTTTTTTTTTTTTTTTTTTGGAGATCCAGCATATAGTCTTCCTTTTTCAAGAAAGAATTCCCTAATCTTGTTTTGGCAAAACCCCACTTCTAATCACCAGCCATGCAAATTGAGTGCTGTTTGGCTCCACCACTCAACTCCTAGCTGCAGGTGTTAGGTCCCAATAGCTTAAGTACCATTTTCCTGGCTCCATGTATGGGTCACATATTTGCCAGAGCTCCAAGGAAAGAAATCAATCTCTTTTTTCCTTCATCTGTAAGAACGACTGAAACATACATTGCCATTCATTGGCTGGTGTGGTGTTTTGTGAAAATATGAAGTTTGGACATAGAGCAACTATTTGAACCTTGGGGAAGAATGAGCCAAAACTCCCTGTGGCCATGCCCCGATACAGTGTGACTTTTTCCCACACTTTCCTCAAGAGATGGATGATCTTTCCCCATTTCTAGAATCCTAGCTAGTTTTCTTAACTTGCTGCTAAACAATAGAAGATGAATAAAATGACACTAAGCAACTCTAAGACTAAGCTTTTGCAGCTTATATTTTGCTCTTTTGGAACCATGCCCTGAGACTACCATGTGAGGAAGCTAGTTTAGTCCCCCAGAGGGTGATACACCATAAGGAAGAGATTCTTGGTATCTAAGATGACACCCAACTTCAATGGTCATATCTGTGAGTCAGGCCATCTTGGATCTTCCAACTCATCTGACCCTCAGCTTAATGAAGCTACACAAGTGAGTACAGTAGAGGAATCACAGCCAGCCAACATTATTGTGAGAAATAACAAATCATTGTTTTTCAAACCACTTAGTTTCGTGGTGGTTTATTAAACAGTAATAATGAAATGATAGTCACCATGGCTAAGGAATTAGATGGGCCAGGGAGAGTGATTGCAAGGAAAAACATAGTTTCTCAGTGTTCCTACATTAGTTGTTAAATCAAGCCTTACATAAAGTCTGTCCCCCATCTAGACTTAACATTTATGAACGCTTACCCCTCCCCCTGAGGTGCCTCCCTACCATTTTTTTTCTTTTTTTTTTTTTTTTTTTTTTGCCGGGGGTGGGATAGGGGACGGCTTAAGCTGATTATATTAAGCTGCCATATATAGTAATAAACTACCCTAGTCACCATATTTTGTTGTTGGCTAAGTCTTAGAGGCGTTTGGATTCAGAAGTGATTTTTATTATCTCTGGGTCTCGTCACCGTGTCAGGGATAAGTAGAAAGATTATTTTGAAAAAATAAAATTCTTAAAGCCAACATTATCCAAAGTTTGAGTAGGATAAAGCCCTAGTAGCTTGAGTAACATCTTTTCTTTATTCATTTCTGAAATGGATAAACCCTCATTAGACTTGATCTATCTAAACTTGGCCTTGTGGCAGAGCCTAACTTATTTTGAAAAATAACCTGCTAAGTAATATTTTCTGGTTATGAAGCTATAATTTTTAAATAGGCAATCACTTCTAGATCTTTCTCTATGGATATGGTAGGACATAGTTTTCAATCTGAAACCACAGATCAGTACTTCACCCACATGGTATACCCACATAGTACAGATTTCAAGGAGAAGGAGAGGGAAGAAACTATGCATTAAAAATTACATTAAATTGTAAATGTGTATGTTTCTGAGATATAATTAAAATGATCTTTGGAAACCTCTAAGCCTCTAGGCTTCATTATTTAGATTGTCGTCAACATTGATTTCTGGCTTTCAACCTATACTTGTTTCTAGACATTGGCTTCTAAAATGCAGCAGTTGCAAAAATATGTCCCTATGACATATATGAGGATAACTTAGCCTGACTATTAAAAATTATGACTAACCATAGAAATTGTTGATTCCATACCTAAACGAATAAAGCAATGCTATAAAGAGCTGAAGTTTAGCTTTATTTGTAAGAAATAATAAAAATTGAGTATGGTATAAATCTCATTCAGTCCTCTGATTAAAAGATTCCAGGCATTCTGAGAGCAATCCATTTACTTATTAAATTTATTGAGTACCTACAATATGTCAGGCCCTGTGCTGGAACGAATGAGAAATGGTAAATTTTCTCAGGGAGCACATAATCTCAGGGATGAGCCAGGCAATTTTTCAGACTCTGCGATAAAATGGCTTGGGATAATGAGAAGTGGTCAACAGTGCTGGACAAAGGGACAGAGTTAATTGGGTATTCTCCTCAAAAGAAAGTGCCAGCCATGTTGCCCAGTCTTGCCAGGACACCTCATTATCCTGATTGTATTTCTGCACTAGTGCAAGGAACTGTTCATGGGACTGAAGTCCATATGGGAAGTAATCACCAGTGCTAAATACCGACATCTGGTTCTTTTCCCCTGGTGGTCATCCGATAAGACTGTATTTGCTGCCCCTCTTTCGGGTGGGTAGGACAAAGTGACTAATTCTAGGCCGTAAATTGAGAATGAAAATATCTTATGCCTGTCTAGGGTGGAGCTTTTAACTCACAGAAGAATTCTTTGCAGAGCTTTCTCCTTTCCTTCTCTCTAGCACTATGTCCAGCAATATTCAAAATGGTGGCTGCTATGATTCCAAGTACAATAGGAAGATGTGCAGAGCTTCCCCTGCTGATATGCAACAGACACGTAGAAAGGGCAAGGTAGCTACCTTTCTTGATGTAAATCACTGTGATGTTGGTGTTGTTTATTACTAGAACATTAGCCAGTGCATCCTGACTAAAAAAAAGTGTACTGTGTATTTTTATAATTGTTTATTATAAGCATAACCAAGCAAAAGAAAAGGAGAAGTTATGGAGTGCTCCCTTTTAGTATCTGTCCCTGTTTTTTTCAGACTTAACCTAAACACCAGCCCCTGCATTGTGAATCCCTCTAAACAAGCTCTCGAAGTTACAGATTGCACTCACATGCATGCCTTGCACACATACCGACATACATACATACACATAAACACGGAGTGACTTTGCTTTCTTTTTATATTTAGTATAGGATTATCCACACGATGGACTCTGAAGGTATTTATGAGATGTTTTCTGGTTGGATGCCACTTGTGTCATGAATGTTTTGAAGCTAGACATTAAACAAGGTTTATTTTAAAACTTAGAAAAACTTACTTTACCTCACTTAAGGCCTATATACTAATAGAAGTAAATACTTACAGATCTCATAAAATGAAAGAACAGAACTGAAGCACAGGAGACACATTGATCCAAAAAAAATTGCGGATAGTTGTTAGCTTCCTCCCAGACATATTGCAGGGTTTTGTGGAACGTGTTTGACTGTACATCCCCAAACAGTTTTCCTAGAGACTTTTTCTATAGAGGGAGTTTTATTTCTAATGTGAGCTTTAATTTGAGAGCTTCTCTTTCTATTTCTGAAAGTTCTTGGCACTCTGTTTACGTAATGATGTTTTAGTGATGTTATAAAATGCTGCGGCTTCACATTATACTTATCTGTGATTAATCCTTCTTGGGCTGCAGATGGGATGAGATTCTTTCCCTGAGGGTGCAAGTTGAAGTTTCTGCAGTATTCATGTAAAATATGATTTGACAACGAAATGTAGCTTAGAGAATAAAAAATGATGACTGTTCTAAAGGTCGTTTTAGGTAAAGAAACTAAAATAAGCCTTTCATGTGTAGAAAAATTAAGTCTTAAGAAGCTAAACTCCTGCAACATAAGCTATTTCTTGAGAATATATAAGGCACTTTAGAGGCCGTATTAATTCTTTCAAGATAAATTATTATCTCTTAGCATTAAAGAATGCCATAAGAGACCACACTTCCCCCTAGTTACTGCAAATAAAACATGCATTTAGTTGGAATATTTGAGAGCATAGATCCAAAGAAAATATAGAATGTGATGTTACCATGATTTATTAATATTTTGAATATAGACACTGAAGTATTTGTGGTTATAATTTCACTAAATAAGTGTATAATTCGCTTATAGCACTTATGCAGTTTAATGATATGCGGCAAACTTATTTTACTTACTTTTCAGTTATGCTTGGCTTGCATTCGTCACCCACCTGCTGTACTGCAGTGTATAGCAAGGGAGTGACAATGGCGGATGAAGTATGACCCTCCACTTGAACGATGCAGTCAGGTTGGGGATGTCTCATGAACAAGAATTTTGACGCAATGTGGAAAGTTAGCAGATGTACCACATTAATTCTCCATATATATATATTTTTTTCTGGGAAGGCTTTCTTTCTTCATTGTTGAGGTATGTGAATATATTTCAGTACTCTTGCATAGAATGGATTGAAATTTTATGGGCATCAATTACCAAAGGGGAAAGAAAAGCACAGAGAATTCAACTATACAGCACGGAGTAATTATGCTAGAATTTATAGCTAAAAACATCTCTTCATAGATGCATAAGAGCTGATTGGCACCTGGTCCTTTTATTTATTTATTTATTTTTTTAAGTATGCTTTATTGATTATGCTGTTACAGTTGTCCCAATTTCTTTTCCCTTTGTTCCCCTCCAACCAGTGACCCCCCTCCCAGCAGTCCCCCCCACCCTTAGGCCATGCCCATTGGTTGTGCATATAGTTCTCAGCATCTTCCTATCTACTCCACTCCCTCCTACTATGCTTCTTAATTCCTGTACCGTCTCCCTCCCTTTCTCCCCCTCCCCACTAACCTCCCCCCAATATGTTCCCCATACCTAATATTCTTTTCCCACTCTCGTTGCCTTCTTAGTTTGCCTTTGTTTCGACTCCCTAGCTTCTGTTGTTGGTTGTTGTGATACAGTTTTCATTTTAATGTTCATAGTTTTGATTCTCTTTCTCCTAAAAAAGTCCCTTTAACATTTCGTATAACAGTGGTTTGGATCTGAGGAACTTCTTCAGTTTTACTTTGTCCTGGAAGCACTTTCTCTGCCCTTCTATTATGAATGATAGCTCAGCTAGATAGAGAAATCATGGTTGTAGATTTTTGCTTCTCATTACTTTGAATATTTCATGTCAGTCCCTTCTTGCCTGCAGAGTTTCTTTTGAGAAACCAGCTGATAGTCTTATTGGGACCTCTTTGTACATAAGTCTCGTCTTCTCTCTTGCTGCTTTTAAGATTCTCTCTTTATCCTTAATTTTTGACATTTTGCTTATAATGTGTCTTGGTGTAGTTCTCCCTGGGTCCAATTTATTTGGAACTCTCTGTGCTTCCTGGACCTGTAAGTCTATTTCCTTCCCCAAGTTAGGGAAGTTCTGCTTCATTATTTTTCACATAATTTTTCAATTTCTAGTTCTTCTTCTTCAGCTTCTGACAACCCTATAATTTGGACGTTGGCCCACTTATATCTGTCCCATAGGTTTCTGAGCCTCACTTATTTTTCTCACTTTTCATTTCCTCTTTCTGCACTGGTTGACTGTTTGTTCCTTCCCTATGTTCTGATTTGTTGATTTGATCCCTGGTTTTCTTTCCCTCACCATTTGTTTCATTTGTGTTTTTGTTAATTTCAGCAGGACAAGCCTTCATTCCTTCCCCATCTTGTTTAAGGTCTGCTGTCAGGTCTGTAAGCATTCTTATAACCAAAGCTCTGAACTGTGCTTCAGAAAGATTTCCTGTCTGTTGTCCGTTAGATCAGATATTTACTGTCTGGTTAGCTGCATCACCAGGATCTCTATCATGATCGCTGCCATCTTGACAGTTTTGTGTTTATCATTCTGTCACACCTCTATGCTACAGGGGGCAGAGTTGCATGCACTCGTCACTACCGGGCAACCCTTCTCACCATGCTGTGGTGCTTTGTGTGGGGGCAGGAGTCCAAGATGGATTCTTGCCATTTACTCTTCTCTGAATGACTGGGAGCTTCTTCCTCTGTCCCCATACCTTTCGGCCCTCACAGTCTGAGGCAAGGGGGTCTTCCTTTCCTGGCATTGGAATCGTGAGCTGACGGGTCTGGTTTGTAGCCGGGGGTGCTCCCAGGCACTTCTCACCTCTGCATAAATATGGGTGTCTGTCCTTACCGCCATCCCACCATGGTCCCTGCAGCTGCTGCCGCCAGCACACCTTGACCTCTCCACCCCAGCTTCACCCCTCCTACCTGTCTGGATGAGCATCACTCACTTGTTTATAACTTCATACGTTGGACTTCCATGTAGCTTTATTTTCTGGAATTTCTGGTCATTTCTGGTTTTATGGTAGTTGTATTCCTTCTTAGTTGTGGAGGGAGATGGAGAGTGTCAGTCTAGGCCTCCATCTTGGCCAGAAGCTCAGTAATCATTCTGGTCATTTTTGAAAGTGTTAATAATCAAAACCATATATAATAAAATAATAACAATTTATAATTTATTCTTATATGTAAAGTAGTTATGAATATGGCTGACATGACATAAATATTGTTAAATGAATGCGTCTGAGATGGTAAAAATAAAGTTTTGGAGCTCCTGTGCTTTTCTAAAGTTTTTTTAAATCTCTGATTTGAACAAATTGTCATTTATATCTTCCAAAGAACACATTACCTCTGCTGCGTGATCTACACTGTCAGATTTTATTATTATTGTGACAGGTACTTTGGCATATAAATCTTAAACTAATGAAAAAATGTCATCTTCTTTTTGGAGCTAAGTGTTCAAAGTGCATCAGATGTTCAATTTGATAGACATTTCTTCAGAAGGTTTGGAGGAATTATATATTAAAAATACATTGTATATGAAAGTCTTATCATTTATATCTACCTCCTCAGTAGGTAAACTAATTGTAAACCACTTTTGAGAACTAGACTTCCAAAATCTTTTTTTTTTACCTGGAGGAATGGGACTCTAGAAATGCCAAATTATGTTTCTGTACTTTCACAGTATACCAAAGAATTTCTTTTTATTTATTGGCTTAGTATCAAAAACATCAGGGTCATATTCATTCTTTTCTGAACAGAAGGTATACATCATACATCTTGGAAGCCATTACAATGAAAACACATGCTATGTGATCAACTGAACTAACGTTTATTGTGTTTTTGGTTGGTCTGTATGTTCGGACATTTTTAAAATGAGAGTTGCAACTTTCCCTTTTTAGGGCAAGAAAAACCCACTGTAGTGTTCCTCTAAATGCTGTCTGCATAAGCTTGTCCGGATACTTATTTAAATGCACAGTTTCAGTTTATATTTTTAAAGATTCTGATTAGTCTGCAGTGGAGTTCTCCTAAATAATTATGACATAGGTAGTTTGAGGAACACATTTGGATAAAGAGTGATGCATATTTATTGTTCAGATTTATTGTTTTTAAAATTTATTTATTTATTTATTTATTTATTTATTTATTTTTAGATGGAGGGAAAAGAAAGGAGAAAGAGAAGGAGAGAAACATCACTGTGTGGTTGCCTGTCACCCACCCCCAAATGGGGACCTGACCCACAATCCAGACATGAGCCTTGACTGAGAATCAAACCAGTGACCTTTTGGTTCACAGGCTGGCACTCAATCCACTGAGCCACACTAGCCAGAGCCAGATTTTATTGTTATATAAGACTAAAGGAATAGATATTTATTTAATAAATATCCTGTCCTTTAAAAGCTTTTTTAATTATTAAGATTGTTTCTAAGTGGAAGAGTTGACCAAAGATAATCTGAAGACATCAACAACATTAACTTTCACTATTCAAAATAATTTTTCTGAGAGCATTCTTCTGCATACTGTAGCAGGATATTAGGATATTGCAGCTCCGAACTGTTTTTGCTTAATGTCCTCTAGGTCTCTCATCATATGTTACTCTGGATTTTATGTCCCTGGCCTTAGTGTCAGTGTAGGTAGCACTTTCCTCTGTTAAGGCACAGTCCTAGCAATTCTTTGATAATCCAATAAGTAGTATAATTTTCTCCGCTGGAGAAATAATGACATGTTTTTATTTCTATTAGGGAGACAAAGGTCCCAAACCCATCCTCCTGGTCTTCACTCAGCACACACTCGGAAGGATGAGTACTTGGGCCACAAATTTCAAAGCAGGTCATTTCTAGTCACTTGAATACAATGCAAAGTGTACTTTCTGATTGAACTTGAATCACTTTATTTTAAGGGAAAATATCCTAATGATATTCACCATGATGATAGAGTGTTTCTGATCCTCTTAACGCCCTCCATTTAGCAAAATTTCATACTGCATTTCAAGCGATATTAGTCCATAGAGGTTTCCCTCTAAAAAGTGATGTTATAGTAACATGGGAGAGTCTGCATACTGTATTGTTGCTTTTAAAGATTCATACAAAATATTACTATATTAAAGGTCCAGAGTTGCCTTGGGAATAAGAAACTTCTATAGAATTGTTTAGCTCAGCATTTCCCAAACTGATTTGTCTATAAAGTCCCCTTTTCATTTAATTCCTATCAATTGCAGAGAACAATCCATTATGTAGTGTAGCTTGCCTTTTTGGAGAACTCAAGCCATATGTTTTGTTCTATAGAAATTCAAAGTCACATGTCCGTTCTCCTGGCCTTCACTCAGTGCATATTCAACAGTCTGAGCATGTGGACCATACTGATGATAGATGTTCTCATCTTTAAAATTACTCTAAGCTGTGTTAATACTGTATAAACATGAACAAGCTAAGTATTTGTTCTCGGTCTCTAATCGCATTTCTCTATTTCTCCTATATAAAATCAGACACCAAATCCAGTTAACTCAACTTCATACAGGAAATCACCATTCCAGTCTTAATCCATAACTCTAATCTGAAACACTGCAGTCTCTAGTTAGTCCCTATGTCTGGATTTTTCTTCCACACCAGTCTTCCTATAGATGCTGCTAACAGTGCCATCTCCCTATTTAAATATTTTTAATGTTTTCTCCTTTTATAAATAATACCATTATAATACCTTGGAATTTCATTTAAAGTTGTCATGACATGATCTCAACTAACTTTTCTAGTTTTATTACCCTTTACATTTCCCCATTCATTCTTTAGTACACTGAAAATGTCAGATGTTTAAATATTCACCACCTAAGTGAATACTTGTAGGGAACTTAGTCCAGATTTCTTCTTTTAAATAGGAACTTGAAACTTTTATCCTACCTTATTCACCTGGCTGCCCCCAGAGGACTCACGAGGCCCTCTTTCTTCAATGCGATTTTAATGCTTTAGGAAAACTGTTTGACCCATGGAGGAAACCTTAAACAAAATGGTCCACCAGATATTTTCCCTGGGGAATTTGGAACTGAGGCTAAGAGATTCAAGTTTCAGTTTGGTAAATCTTTTAATGAAGCTTAAATAAATCCCAGAACTCTGGAGAGTCATGTAAACAGGAAAACAAAGGAAGCCAGTCTTTAGGAAAACATACAATGAAGCAGACTGACAGAAAGAAACAGAAGTATGAGGCAGAACAAGAAGTGTCACAGTTTCAGGCACCTGATTCTTTTTATTTTTTCCTGAAATTTTACATGCTTTAATTCTATCTTCAAAATTTACTGGTTGTTTTTTAAGCAAGCTCACATCAGACTTGATCCCTATACCACCAAGAGTAAGGACTATAATAAAGTGAATACCCGTGTACCGCCACACACAGGCACACACCCCACATTACTTTCCTTGCTGCAAATGTTTACTTCTCTATTTCTGCTTGTCAAACTCCTACCCATCCTTGAAAACCTACTTCTTGCTTAAAGCCCCTCTTAAACTACCATGTCTATGCTTATGGTATTTAAAATATAACACATTCTTGCTGCATTGAAGAAGAAATAAGAATCCATATACTTACCTCTTTTCTCTACAGATTTCAACCTCTGGGAAAGCCAGTTCAAAATAAGCTTCATAGCAGCTGTGGTGATAATTTCCTAGAGACTATACTTGTTTTCCCATTGTTATCTCAGTGAATACCGCAGCCCCAAAGATAATGAAGCTTTGATTGTCTATTTTTAAGTCCCTAGGAAGAGTGAGAAATCATTCACATCCAGATTGTTGGAATAAATATGAGAAATATCCAAGGCAGATTTTTACAGGGATCTTAGAGATTATGGTGAAGGATGGGCTCTGATGATTGAATAGAGCTTCCAGCTGTGTTTGAAAGACCTTCCAATACCTGAGGGATAAATTGCTTTTATGTAAAACCTTCAAAATGTGTGCATAATGCCAAAGGGTAAAATCAGTAGGCATTAGCAAGTTGGTAGGTGAATAATTATTACATATGCTTTCCAAAATCCAAAGGTCATTTGAAATAATCATAAATAATATTTAACTTCTGAACTAGTTTTTGACACTTTAAGCAATGCATCAATTAATAGTGTGACTCGTTTGAAGAAATAAAATTATTTACAGAGTACATGATGTAGAGACACAGCTTCTCACCTCCACCCCTTTATTAGCCCTTGCTGAGTTAGGTAGCAGAGGATAAGCCTTGGTAAGGGGGAAAAAGATCAAGGCTGGAAGGGCAGACAAAATTTGTTTCTTGCAGTGGACTTTACCAAGAGTCCAACTAGCCAATATTTTTGTTTTGTAGCATACACTGTTCTAAGGAAGTGGAAGAAAGGGCTAATTGCTTTATTGGTATCCCATTTAATATTTTCAATATAATCATTATGAAGTGTATCTGAAACTAAATTTATACTCGACACCCATGTAGGATATTACTAGTTTTGAGATACTGATATTGATCATCTGATAAATTAAGTAGTTTGCCTCAGTTTTGACCCACTGTTTGTGGTTGCTCCAAGATTTATATTGAAGCCTGTGTTCTTTGATCTACAAAACCCCGTGCCTCTGTCTTGTTTTTCTGACTTCTACTTTATCTACTGATATCCAAGACCTTGGGTGCTCCTATTACTATGCACTGTGTGACATTTAGGTTTGGGCTTGAGTACTATCTTCATCTAACTGAGAAGTAAACACATGGTGGTTATGATAATTACATAATTTAAGTGGCAGGTATTAAAGTGTCTGATGATTTAAGTACAAGAGACCAGACTACTTACTGTATTTTATACTCTAACTTTCTGAGATACCATTTAATGATAAACAAGAGATCTCTTTAAAAATAACAGACCTACACCAATAAAGGGAACAGAAAGCGGGTCCTTAAGAGAAAAGACATTTTAACAAATTTTTGGAAATAAGGAGTGGAGGAATGATGAAAGAGATTGAGAAAATTTTTGGCACATCATAAAGGTAGAACAGGCTACTTTTATATTCTAGGGAGCAGATGTTCACAGATACATCCCAGAAAGGCCCAGTGCCTAACAATTTAAGTGAAAGTGTTATGAGACTATTATCAAGGTCACACTGGGGGCTTCAAGTAATAGTTACACATTCTGTTTTTTAATCAGATCAGTGCTGTCATAGATGTTTTTTGTTATAACTTAGAAGTCTTTTTTTCATCACAAATACTATTTTGTATATAGAATATGCTGTAAGTAATTAAAAATTAATTACCCAAGAGTCAAGGACATTAAAATAACCCACTTGCCATAAATTGGGCCTGCCAGACAAATAGCCTCCCCCATTACACAGAGCCTCCCACTCAGCATACTTCTTGCTTTATTTGTAATCAGAATTAAACTACAAAGGTTCTCCAGATAGTCAAGCAAAGGTTTGAACCTGAAAAAAAATAAGACCAAGAAAAGAAAGAGAGAAATTGACCCCAAGGGCAAGGTGAAAGAAGGAATTAAATTTAATCAAGACCAAATAATTTTATTCCAAACTCTGTTAACATCTTCAAAAATTTAATAATTAAATCATGTATAAAATAAGAATACCATGAAAAATTAGAATCCATAGGAAATCAACACAATTGCTAAAATTAAATTCATTTGCTATATTATGATTGTGGCAATAAAAACAAGAAAAAATAAAAATGTTAAAAGAAAAAAACAATCAATTCAGATCTATCATTTTAGTACTAGGAGGAATAGAAAAGGAGAAGAGATGAGATGGTCCAAAAGAGATGATCACAAAACCAACCAAAGAGAAGTTCTCAGAACTGAAGAAGAACATTGTCTTAAGGCAGGAAAGACCCATTTAGTATTCAGAAAACAAAACAAAAGAATGATCTACATTTAGATATAGTATTTTGAAATTTTATAACACAGATAAATTACCAGAAGCACTTGAACAGGAAAGAGTCCATAAACTTATCTCAAAAGAATAGAAAGTCAGACTGGAATCACAATACACCCATTGCATAAAATACTACTCTGACAATTTATCGCTCTCGCGTTCTTCCTTAAGGACTCATTTGAGGGTGTGGTCCAAAAAAAGCAGGGATGAAATCATGAAACAAGCAGACACAGAATCTAAACAGCAATGAACACTCTCAGATTAGTGCTGTGAAGTTCGTGTAAACAGGAGCCAACCTAATCTAGAGAGCGGTCAGTTAGACAGAAGATGAAAACAGGGAGACCTGAATTTTTTGAGGCAAGTGTGTGGACACAGAGGAGAATCTACAGTTTTGATAGTGTTCTTAAAACATAATAAAGATAGAAAATGCAAGGAATTAACAATGAAAGAGAAAGAGCCATACAGGTAAGTAAATGCAGTTAGAGTACATAGACGCTGGTTCTATAGGAAATGTTTTAATAAAATATGAATAATGTAAACATTATTTACAAGATTTCCAATATAAGAACAGCACAGGTGATAAATATTATCAACCTGGTGCTGTAAAAGGACGTGCAATGGGGAGCAATTTTCATTAATATTGGATGTCAGGTTGCACTGTTATATTCTTGTTGCCTTCCATCTGTGTGAGATTTAACTCAAAGGTAGGAACTATTCTTCAGTGAGGACAACAGGGTTGATTGGAATGAATGTTTCCTCCATGAAGTATAGAAGATATCAGTGGGCAATAATATGTAATGATGCAGCATTGTCAAGAAAGTATATATGACTACAGAATGTCAGAGGAAAGTATCTACTTCATTCTGGTCCTGGAGAGCTAATGTGTTGGAAGGAGCAAAGACAGAGACCCAGAGAGGAAGGAGGGCAATAAAATATTACATTTATTCAGTCATCATTCAACACATACTGATTGAATGCACATTAGGTTTTAGGCAGGGTCCCAGGTGCTGAGGTATAAGCACCAAATAAAATAGACAGATTCTATCCTCTCATGGAGTTAAATTCTAGAGACTAGTGAGTTAATACCACTCTTACTGTGCACTTTGCATGTGCCAACTTGTTTGCTACTAACTTTTTACTTTCTACGACAGACCAGGATTTTGTGATGCAAGTATTAAATATATTGAAGATAATACTGAAAGCAGGAGATTTCCCCACTTTGAATTCAGAGGGAGATGGATTGTGAACCGCTTTCTCCCCAAAATACACCACACCTCAACCAGCCTGAGGCATGGCCATACTGTTATGGTTGGCAAAGGAGGCAGTTAGTCCTCCCAGTCCACTCACTTTGTTTGTGACATTGTACAGTAAACCAGGACAGACTAAGCTACTTTCAGAAGCTGTGACCATGGTTCAGTAGTTTAGCACAGCAAACATTTATTTTTTACTGATGTTTCATTTGCTACATTAGTGTCTCTAAGCTGCACAGTCACCCAGAAACAATGGGTGGACACTCCACTACTGGGAACATACAGAAACTTTAATTACCCTGGCAGGAAAAGAGAGATTCTGGAAAATTCTGTGTGTACTTCTCAGTGCCTCATTTTAGAGGTTACTCTTACATTTCCTGCTTATGTTTTATTGGACAAAACTGGTCACATAGCCCAATCTACCTGCAAAGTTGGGAATTATAGTAGATTAATGAGAATATTTTGTGAACAAAGAATAGTACCCTCTCCCACAGCTACTAAAGGAGGAAGTCTTCATGAAATCGATGTTCAAAAGCAGCAAATTGGAGAGCCAGCAAGAGTTCCAAGGGACTTTCTAGGTGATAGATGCAATTAACTAAGTGTTGAACCCAGAGGCACCTGGAGGCTTGTGGTAAAACAGCAGGCACAGGGACAGATGGCTAGTGGGAGGCAGACTCTGTAACGGAGAGAGCCAATGTGACACTGAACTTGCTGCTAGACGGAGATGGCTGATGTTGGTTGAAGCCAAAATATATCAAATCAGGTGTGGTCTCTATCCTGTAGGACTCAGAGTTTAACAGAAGAAGTAATTTAGTGGAGAAACCACTGTCCTCCACTGCAGGTGGTCAATTGCCTGAAATTCCCTCCATAGAATTCTGTAGTGTCCTGTGCAGAGATCAAGGGAAGGGCCTCAGAAGGACAGGGCCATTCACCATGATGGTACTCAGAGGGCCAGAGGTCAACTTACGTTTCCAAGCGAGCACAGTACATTCCCAGCACCTGCCACACAGTCTGCAGTAGAAAATTCATGAGTTTGTACTCTCCATGAAGCTTTTAATTCACATTTCACCCCTCTTGAGCCTAGGGGTTGTGCCAGGGTTATGGGATGGGATGAGCAAGGCTTCATGACTCAACAACATTCTACTTGAAATCATAGGCTTTGACCCTATCTTTTCTCAGCTTTTCACTTTGCTGAGAATTGAAAATCCTGAAAGTCTCAGTTTCAGCTCATCTCTTTGTCCCCAACGCTTTGCTCCTGGACTTTGGTCAGCACTATGAACCCATGCTGCTCTGGGCAGGTAGGAGCCTGTGGGGGACCATGGGAAAGGGCCTACTTCCCATAAGCTAGGATGTGTGTACATTAACCTTGTGTTTCCACCTGCTGCTGCTGTGACCTTTTGGGGTCATTTCCTTCATTTTGGGCCTCTCTATAATCTCCCTTGTTCTGTAGCTCTCTGTCCAGCCTCCACCAGGCAGAGAGGATATGCCTGTCACAGGACCTCCAATGATCTTTGGGGATGATTTCGGAAATCACATGGAGGGTGTTGGCTCAGCAGGCCTAGGCCCTGTGCCTCCTTATCCTGGAGGCCACACTAGGGGTTAGACCCCCATCTCTTAGGCATAGCATAACCATTCAGAGGGGGACACGTTCTTGTTTCTTCTCTGGCTTTTCTACATCCTGCTAGCAGTGAACACACTGTGCTAAGTGATGGGGTCTATCAGTAGGAAGGGAGCTCTGGATTTTCCTAGGACTCAGTAAGGAGGGGCAACCCACAGTTTCCCCTACCACATTATAAGGAAGTGATAGCACTTCCTATGCTTCCTCCCATTCTTGGCTCCTCTGTGGTGGGTCAGAAGGTGGGAATGCAGAGGTGTCCAAAACAGACGTCCATTTCATACTCTCAGGGTAGCTTCTTTGTCTGTTTCCCAGTTCTCCCCTCCCATTCCCATGTACCCCTGGTTCCTGGCTAAATGCTAGGATGCCACACCTGTTCTCTTTCTCCTTTTCAAACCCCATCTTCTTCCTCATGCTCTATGCATCTAGACTCAGCTTTCTCTGCCATTTCTCCCACTGTGTTTCAAGAGCACCTACTTTACACATATGATCACCAAATTCAACCACTTCCTCACACCCGCAGGCTCACACACTGTTACCAAATTCGTATGCCCTAAAAACAAAACAGGAGACTTCTGGTCAAGATGGCAGCATAGATAAACACAGCTTGCCTCCTCGTACAGTCACATCAAAATTACAACTAAATTATAAAACAACCATCACCCAGAACCAGCAGAAATCGAGCTGATTAGAAGTCTGACAACTACAGAATTACAGAAACCACAGACACTGAGACTGATAGGAGGGACAGAGGTGCAGAATGGGCTAGTCCCACATCCATGTGTGGTGATAAAAATTCAGGAGGGATATCTCAGGTTAGAGGAATCTCAGGATTTACTGATGGATTGAATGTGGATTGTTATGAAAAAACATCAGGGATGACACTAATATTTTCCTAAAGACATGGAAAGATGGTAGAGGTCAGACTGAATTCTATCTTGGCTTCCCATGATATCATCAGGCCCTGAGGTGCAATGTGGACATGAGGATAGTACTGAAAGTAGGAGTGGCCGGGAATCAACAGGGAAAATTCACAGTTGCCTTTAATTGGAATGGTGGATACTATGATTGGAGCATGTTTCGTATGTGTGATTGGGTGATGGTGGTGGGTGGGGAATCAGGAGTTCAGTTTATTATTTTGAGATGAATATTGGACATCCAAGTATCTATGCTGATTAGACAATTTGGGCGTGAGACACTGGCTATCCCATGAGTTCACGAGCTATGTTGTGCAAGTCCTGTGTCATGTTCATTGTTGTGTTTGCTAGAGTACTTTGCACAGAGTAAATACTCAAATATTTAAATTGTTGAACATAAGATGCTTATCAAGGTCATTTTTATTTTGATCCTTCTGGAGTCCTTATCGGCAGAGGATGCCCCATTTCATAGTGCTTATTGTGTTAACATAGTGATTCTTGCTTCCCCAGTCCAGACTTTGGATTCAAATACTATTAAGGCCTTACTATATGCTAGCCATTATCCTAAGCCCTGGGTATGTGAGACTCTATGCTATTTATTCAGGCAAGAACAAAGGAGAAACTGAACACAAGGAGAGGTAGTAAAAATAGAGGAAAAGGTTGGGCTGGGAGGAGTTGGTGTGGAATGCTGACTAGACAGGAAGGACATTTCAGCCTCCCTGATGCCTTCCCTTAACACACCACAGAGGAGAGAAGGAGCAGACAGACAAGTCTTTGATTAGAGATATAGACTGTATTTTGGGTGGCACCCTACCCCACTTGCACATAATTAAAGTGACAGTAGCAGTCCTCTTCAAGGGATGCAGACTCTGGAGAGCCGACAACATCTTTTAATTGTGCTGGGTGTTCTTGAGCAGGGCAGCATTTTCCTCTGAGGGCAGAACTGAGAGTTGGATGGGTTCCCTGATTGGATGGCACAAGCCACTCGAGAACAGTGCTGAGGGCGGTGGCAAGGGTGGCCCAAGCCTGAAGCAGAGTGGAGGTGATTGGAGCAGGAGAGGTGCTGGAGCTTACTGTCTGGGGAATGGGAGACATCCAAGAACGGGCCCACCTGCTTCTCAGTAGGGGGAGGTTGGGCCATGGGGTCCCCTCTTGTCTCCTTCTCTGTCTTAGTTCTCTCCATGGGACTTTTGGCTGGAGCCAGCCCCTTTTCTACACTTTCTTTTTTGGTATTGGCCATTTTCACAGCTCTCAAAAACATGGGTTCCCTCTGCCCATTGCCTTTTGCCTTGATGTTTATACGCTGCAGAAAGGATTTCATCTTATTTGTCCAGCCCGATTCTGGAAGGTGGGGCCTGTTGTGACAATGGGCTGGCATCACCTGCCTCTGTGAAACCCAGCCTTGCAAAGTTTGGTGCTGCCATGGCTTATGCTGAATGAGATGGCCCAGGAAAGGAGACACCTGGAACCCCACACGCTGGACGCTCTCAGGAATCCTTGCTGGTTTGAGGCTGACATTGAGCCTGGTGGGACTGTCTTGCAGGTCATTTTTCTTAGATTTCCCCCCCATAGGGACTCCTGGAGGAGGCTCTGGGGGTTCAAGCTGAGCATGATGCTGGGACCTGTGTGGACAGGGAGCATCAAGGTGAAAGCCAAGTTCCTGTGGCCAGAGGCTTTGGGGAGTCCTGTTCAGAAGCATCCCTTCTGGCCTCTGGGCTTGAGCAGGGTGGCTTTTTTCTCTTGCTGAGGTGGTCACAAATCCTGCATCTTCTTCTCCTTGGTCTCCTGCCAATTGTGGTTTCCCTGAATGCTTTTCCTTTTTAGCCAGTATGTGAACTAGAGCTGAATATTTGCTTTTGCCAGGGCTTTGGGACTCAGGGCTCCAAGGCTCCTCCAGGCTGGTCTTGTTCACACTGGCCTCCAACTGAACACAAAGCACCTGGCCCTCTGTCATTGCCCCAGAGGGTTGTGACATCCTGGAGGACCCATGGACAGAGCCATGGGGTGTTGCTTGGCGACTAGGTTGCTTCTGGTTCTGCTGCACTGCCTTTAACTCAAGGGCCAGCTGTTCTTTAAGGTAGAGCCATTTTGTATCTGGGGCATGGGGAGTGTTTGGTGGGATGGACAGTTTCTGGAGCAATGTTTTTACTTTGTTGTTTAAACTCCCAAGAGACGCCTGTGGGGGTGTGGTTGCTGAGCATCCAGTTTGTTCCCTGGACTCCCTTGCCTTTGTGTGAATTCCCCGTTGTATCTCTAGGGTTTTCTTTCTCTGATGGAAATTTAGTTTGGCCAAGAGGGATTCCTTGAGTACATAGGGCCTAGCAGACTCTGTCTGTCTTTCTCGAGGCTCCATCTCAATCATTCCTTCCACTGGCACTTTAGGCTCAAAGTCGTCTGCAGTGTCCGCACAGGTCTCATTGACACCTTGAAAGCATGGTACAGGCCTTATACATTGCTCTTCAGGTAAGATCACCTGAGTTGGAGGTTCTGTTAAGGTTTTGACAGGTTCAGGTATCACCTCTGTGATTATAGCTTGAGGAGGTATTGCTGAGGCCATGGCCTTGGAGGGACCCACAGAATAAAGAGAAGGCAGCCCTGACAAGAAGGCCGCATACTTGTGACATAAAATTGTCTCCAGTTTCTCAATGACTTCCTTGGACAGGGCTTGGGCTGGCTTAGGATGTTCAATGACATCTTCTGGGAAGGTCTGTTGCTGCTGATCAAGGGACGCTGGCATCCGAGGTATAGTCTTCTGCTGTAGGTCAGGGTCGATTGCTGCCTGTAGCTCCAGTGGTTTGCTTTCTGGGATGCAGGTGAAGGCATCCACTTCAAGGCCTCCAGGAGTAGTGCACTCATAAGACCTATAGACTTGGGCAGGGATCTTGCCCTCATGAATCTGCCCACATTTGGAGTCAATGTGGCTCTGCATTATTGCCTTGACTCGGTCAAATAAGTGTGGTATGCGGACTGGGTCCTCAAACGGTGAGCAAGGGTCACCAGCATCAATGGCTTTCAGGGCCAAGGGTTGGGGAACACTCACACTGGCTAGGGCTGTGCAGCTCTGAGATGGAGTCTGCTGGTGAGTGAGGGACAGGAGCAACTGGTAGGACTGCTGGACCCTTGGGGGCAAGCCCCAGCGATGGTGACTCAGCTGCCTCTGGAGGTGAAATTTTAGCAGCTCTCGGGAGTCCACAGTTGTGCAGAGGGAGTTGGGCTTTCCCGGAGTTTCAGGAGATTGGGCTGTGTCACAAGACTTATGTGGCACAGGGGTCTGGGTGTGCTGAGCTCTCTGGAAAACAGCTGGCAAACTGCACTGGTGCTCGAGCTGCCTCTGCAGCATGTGCCCCTCTAAGGCTTCACACTGGGCCAGAGTCAGAAATGGGACATGGACCTGGACTGGTGGATGGTCACATGGCATGACAGAATTTGGTGATGGTGTGGGACAGGGTGGGCCTGACTTGGGTAAGAAGGAGCGTTCCTTGAGGAAAAGGGAATGGGTTAAATATTCCTGATCCATTAATTGTGATGCTGAAGGTGTTTCAGGTGAAAGTGAAAGTTCTTGAGAGCATATGGCAGGATGCTCCAGACTATGCTCAAAAGACATGTTAGACTTGGGCAAAATCTCTAGGGAAGAGGAGCCCTGTGATGGTGCTGGAGAAGTGGGGGAGATCAGAGTGTTCTCACCCACCAGCAACTGCTTAATCTCCAGTGCCATAGCATTGCAGATTTGGCAGGAGGTATCTGCACACAGTAGTCGCCGCGCACTTCCCTCCTGAGGAAGCCAGCTCTGGCTAGAAGAGAAAACATGGCTACTGTTACTGATGGTCTCAGGCAACCCATAGGCGTACAGGGCCATGAGTGACTGGGAGGTGGGTGAGTTGTCTGCTGACCTACATTGTGAAGTTTAACCAAAAGATGGGAACAAATGATGAGGGAGCCAATGGTTAGCTGATAGGGAATCACCAAGTTCATGAGCAGGTAGAACTTGGACTCCGTCTCATTTGGGACGGTGAAGGCCACTGCGAGGTATTTAGTATTCCCAAGCTATGTAGAATGAAGTCCTTGTTGGAACTGTGCTTCCTGGGGACTGTGAGGTGTATACAACATCTCTTGGGAGCCAATCTCATTCTCTAGAGTTTTTAAGAAAAGGATGAGATGACAAGAAACTGGGCTTCCTCAAGACAGAAGGGGAAGTAATGTCAGCAGTTTTTAGGGGTCTCCCCTAGAAAGGGTGGAGATGTAAGGAGAATATGACAATGATGACTTATTTATGCACTTATATACCCATTCTCTTAGCCGGCTAACTTGTCTTGTGGCTGAGTACAAACCCATGTAGGGTCTTTTATGAATTAAGCACTAGTCAAATTCTGAGTTCTAGAACCATTGTGAGCCTAGCCCAGAGCAGAACTGGAGACTCCTCCCTCCTGAGACGTCTGATCCCCCTTTGCCCTGGGAACCCTCTCAACCAGGGCTGCAGCCTCCACTGTGTGTCACCCACTTTTCATCCATTCTCCCTCTTCTCCTCATTCCTGTCCCAGGCCAAGCAGAGAAATCATCACAGTCCAGGCTGGATCTGGGACACTACAAAGAGTGAGTGATCACCTTTTCATGAAAGACAGCAGCTCCCATGGCTCCTCAGCTTCTTTCCAGGAAGGTCTCCTAGCTGAGAAACCAGGAGACCGCATTATATGAAATGAGAGGGCATTCAGGGACATCCTATAGGCAGCGAAAGGCCTTTGAATGAGAAGAGACTGAAAACCTCAACAGTCCATGCTCTAAGGCCTGTCTGAGTACAGCTTAACCAGTCACGATGTGCTGTCCTGGACCTAACCTCATTAGGTCTTCACAGCTGTGCTGTGAGTGAGGCAGGGTCTTCAGAGGCCCATTTCATGGATAAAAGACTGAGATCTGAAGTGGCTTTCACAGGGTTATCTAAATCCTAACTAGCATTGCTAAGGACATCTGTCCTACTTCCTTATTCTTCACTCCCTGGGCAGAGGTGTTGAATTTTGGAACAATCCCTGGCTCTGACTTCCCACCCAAGAAATTCTGCTGGGAGAATTTGTCAACTTGAGGGACCCAGTCTATGGAACCTTGCTCATAGTGGAGGGGAGTGAGAGAAGACACTGGGACTTTACCTCTTAATGCTGCATCTCTAGCCTTTCGCGGGATTTTTCGGTGATGCTTAGAGACAAAAAAGTTAGAGTGTGAAGCTGGGACACCATGTTCTTTTTCATGTTCATAATAAGACAAAACTAATATAAATTTCCAAGTTCCTTTCTGTGTATGTCTCTGTTTAACACACTTACATACATTTCTTTCCTCTATTCCATACTTTTCACCCCAACATTTCATTTTCTAGTTATTTCTCCTTTACTTCAAGGCTCTCCTTATTCCTTACTTCCTGTCCCCTTTCCCAGGACTAGTTCTCAAGGGGGCTAACCATGACACAGGAGGGATGGTGGAACAGATTAAATGGTGACGGTAATTAGTTCTTACAGCCCTAGGACTTTTGCTTACTAAGTCTACCAACCAGAAGAAGCCCCCATATTAGGATGTCTTTTGAGATCCAGTGAGGTAGATTCCATTTCATCCAGTTCTCTACCGAAGGTAGAGACCTGAGAAAGGTAGGCTCTGAGGAAAGTACGATATTAGAATAACTGGATATATGGTATAAAAGTTAGCGAGGAAGGTAAAAAGAGACTGAGATCTTAAAAAACTTCCTATCTGAGACTTAATTAGTTCAATTGTGGTGTTAATGTTTCCTTACCAGGCAGCAGCTTGTTTTAGGTTCCAACCTTAATCCATGGTAACTCCTTTTCACTTGCCAGATAATTAGGAAAATAATGAAGAATGTGCCGTATAAATATAAGAAATAATCAACATTCCGAAGAACAAAAGTAAAGCTTAACATGATTTAAAGCTTATTAGCATGAGGATGCTAGCCATCCCTATATATCAGTGGTCAGGATCCTAGTGCTTAATGACCTCATAGAGGATGGAACCAGGTCAGCAGACTGCATCACCAAGCAGTTTTGTTTCACAAGGCAGGTGTAGTGTCAAAGACTTTTATCTGTTTTAGGGAAGTTTGTGTGGTGACTCAGTTTGTAGATTACAGTGTCTGGTTGTCTGTAAAGGTTGTGGAGCCAGAGACTAAAAGTGCCCACTCACAGGCAGTGTCTATGCTCCCCTTTGCCTTCACTCTCCACACCCTGCAACAGTCTGAGGGCTTGGCTCTCTCCTTCCTGACAAGTGTCTGGTCACCCATCCCCAGAAAACTGAGTGTTTAGGGACACAGGGTACCTTGAAACATAGCCCAGGCCTTAGACACTGCTCTTCAGGTAAGATCATCTGAGTCAGAAGTTCCGTTAAGATAACCATACCTTACTGAATTCCAAAAGGAAAAAACATGGAGGAAACTTAAATGCATATCACTAAGTGAAAGAAGTCAGTCTGAAAAGACTACATACTGTGTGATTCCAGCTACATTCTAGAAAAGATAAAAGCATGGAAACAATAAACAGATCAGTGATTATCAGGGTTTTTTTGTTGTTGTTGTTTTTGTTTTTTTGGTAGCAATCAGTAGGCAGAGCAAAGAGGATTGGAGGTACAGAGGAAACTCCACCAACTCCCCTGCTTGTACTAGAAATGTAGCTGAGAAGCACAGAGAAGCTTAGGGAGGGCGGGGTCTGGTTATTGCTTGGCCATGGAGAGATTTGATGTTATAGGCAATGGTGAGTGGAAATCAGAGGTGTATAAAGGGGACCATAGTTGATGTGGCAGGAAAAGGCCACAGTGGTAGTATCTCTGAAACTGAAACTCTTTCACGACAACATGCACAGCACGGTGTCCTACAACGGCGCAACCTCTGAGGCCTTCCCAGTCAGCAGCGGAGTAAAGCAGGGCTGCGTCCTCGCGCCTACGCTGTTCGGAATCTTCTTCTCCATGCTCCTCCAATACGCCTTTAAGGACTGCAGCGAGGGTGTCTTCATTCACACCAGATCCGATGGCAAGCTCTACAACCTGGCCCGTCTACGAGCCAAGACCAAAGTCAAAGAGGTGCTCATCCGTGAGATGCTCTTCGCCGACGACGCAGCTTTGACATCACACTCTGAAGAGGGACTCCAGCAGCTAGTCACTTGCCTTTCCCACGCATGCAAGGAGTTCGGACTAGCCATCAGCCTGACGAAGACGAATGTTATGGCTCAAGGCACGGGGACTCCCCCATGCATCACCATCGACGGATACACCCTGGAGGTTGTCAACGACTTCACTTACCTCGGGTCCACCATCTCGAGCTCTCTGTCAGTCGACTTGGAGGTCAACCGGAGAATCGCCAGGGCAGCCACAGTTATGGCCAGACTGAACCGGCGAGCGTGGAACAATTCCAGCCTCACTGAGAAAACCAGACTGCGCATCTACCAAGCCTGCGTACTCAGCACTCTCCTCTATGGCAGCGAGACGTGGACCACCTACGCAAGGCACGAAAGGAAACTCAACAGCTTCCACATGAGGTGCCTGCGACGCGTCCTGCATGTCGCCTGGCAGGATAAGGTCCCCAACACCGAGGTGCTGAAGCGAGCCAATATGTGCAGTTTGCATGCAGTTCTTAGCGAGAGACGCCTCAGGTGGCTCGGCCATGTCAAAAGAATGGATGCAGGCCGTATCCCCAAAGACCTCCTCTACGGCGAGCTAGCAGAAGGCAAGAGGATGACAGGGCGCCCAAAACTGCGGTTCAAAGACATCTGCAAAAAGGACATGACACAATGCTCCATCAATCTCAACACATGGGAAGTTCAAGCAGACGACCGCCTAGCCTGGAGGCTCGCGGTCAGGCAAGGTACGTCACGGGCAGAGGCTGCGCGCAACGAGGAGGCGGTCCAGAAAAGATCGAGGCGGAAGCAGCGTCAGCAGCAGCAACAACAGCCATCTGCCTTCACCTGTAACAAGTGTGGCAGGGATTGTCACTCCCGAATCGGACTGCACAGCCATTCTCGGCGGTGCAGATAGACTCTCGAGAAGCTACGCCATCGTCTCTCGAGACGGACGGCTGCCGACGACGACGACGGTAGTATCTCTATATTTATGTATGTGGGGGAAGGGAAGCCTTCATTGTGGTGGAAAGAAAATTTAAACATTGCTTTAAAAAAAAATTATTTGTTTTGTTTGTTTATTTATTTTTAGAGAGAGGGGAAAGGAGAAAGAGAGGGAGAGAAACATTACTGTGTGGTTGCCTCTCACTCACGCCCCCAACTGGGGACCTAATGTGCAACCTAGTCATGTGCCCTGACTGGGAATCGAACCAGCGACACTTGGTTCACAGGCTGACGCTCAATCCACTGATCCCCAGCAGCCAGGGCTACACACTGCTTTTAATGAGGCAAGTGAATCTGCCTCCCTTCTGGAGCACTATCTAGTCGTTGTAGCTGTTGTTGTAGCTGTTGTTGGTGGTGGTGTTGTTATCATTATCATCCTCGATCTGCCTCTACTCATGTGACAGCATTCTGCTTGGGAGGAAATGGTTTTCTATAGAGATAAGTAACCAGTTCCAAATAAGGGTCACAACCTAACTGCTGCTTGTGGACCTACATATCTTCTCTGCATGTGTGCTGTTTACGTGAGGAATTTTTTTGTTTTTTTAACCTGATTTTGGTAACTTTTAGAGAGTCTTTATTTTTTCCCCCAACCAGCTCGAGGACCTATCACTTCTATACCTTGACTATTAATTAATTGATTAATTAATTTTAAAAGTATTTATTTATATTTATTTTATTTATTTTTTATTTTAATTTATTTTTTATTGTTTTTCTATTACAGCTATTCCATTTTTACCCCCTTTGCTCTCCCCTGCTCCACCCACCTCCCCCTTCTCCCACAGTCCATCCCCATTAAGTTGTCCATGTCCATGGGTCCTTTATACATGTTCCTTGACTAGACCCTTCCCATGCTTTGCCTCCTTCTCCTTCCTCCCTCCTCCCCTCTGGTCACTGTCAGTCTGTTCCTTGTTTCCATGCCTCTGGTTCTATTTTGCTCATTTGTTTTGTTCATTAGGTTCCTGTTATAGATGAGATCATATGGTATTTGTCTTTCGCCACCTGGCTTATTTCACTTAGCATAATACTCTCCAGTTCCATCCATGTTTTTGCTAAAGATAGGAGTTCCTTCTTTCTTTCTGCTGCGTAGTATTCCATTGTGTAAATGTACCATGGTTTTTTGATCCACTCATTCACTGATGGGCACTAAGGTTGTTTCTAGCACTTGGCTATTATATATAATGCTGCTATGAACATAGGGGTGCCTAGGTTCTTTTGAATTGGTGTTTCAGGATTCTTAGGGCATATTTCTTATGGTATATTGCTAGATCAAAAGGCAGTTCCATTTTTAGTTTTTTGAGGAAATTTCATACCGTTTTCCACAGTGGCTGCACCAGTCTGCATTCCCACCAGCAGTGCACTAGGGTTCCCTTTTGTCCACATCCTTGTCGACACTTGTTGTTTGTTGATTTGTTGATGGCGGCCTTTCTGACCAGTGTGAGGTGGTATCTCATTGTGGTTTTAATTTGCATCTCTCTGATGGCTAGTGATGTTGAGCATTCTTTCCTATGCCTGTGGCCCTCCGTATGTCCTCCTTGGACATTTTTTAATTGGATTGTTTGTCTTCCTGGTGTTGAGTCATATGAGTTCTTTATATATTTTGGAGATCAAACCCTTGACTGAGGTATCATTGGCAAATATGTTTTCCCATATGGTTGGTTCCCTTTTCATTTTGTTGATATTTTCTTTAGCTGAGCAGAAGCTTTTTAGTTTGATGTAGTCCCATTTGTTTATTCTTTCCTTTATTTCCTTTGCCCTAGGAGATATATCAGCAAAACTATTGCTATGTGGGATATCCAAAATTTTCCTGCCTATGTTTTCCTCTAGGACTTTTATGGTGTCATGGCTTACATTTAAGCCTTTTATCTATCTTGAGTTTATTCTGGTGTATGGTGTAAGTTGGTGGTCTAGTTTCATTTTTTTGCATGTACTTGTCCAGATCTCCCAACACCATTTGTTGAAGAGGCTATTTTTACTCCATTTTATGCTCCTGCCCCCTTTGTCAAATATTAATTGATGATGGAGACCTGGGTTTATTTCTGGGCTCTCTATTCTGTTCCATTGATCTATGTGTCTGTTCTTATGCCATACCAGACGTTTTGATTATAGTGGACTCGTAATATAGTTTGATGTGAGGTATTGTGATCCCTCCTACTTTGTTCTTCTTTCTCAGGATTGCTGAGGCTATTCGGGGTCACTTTTGGTTACAAATAAATTTTTGAAATATTTGTTCTGTATATGTGATATATGTCATTGGTATTTTAATAGAAGTTGTATTGAATCCATAGATTGCTTTTGGTAGTACAGACATTTTAATATTGTTAATTTTTCCTATCCATAAACATGGTATGCAGTTCCACTTATTTGTATCTTCTTCAATTTCTTCCTTTAGTGCCTTATAATTTTTGAAGTACAGGTCTTTTACATCCTTGATTATGTTTATTCCTAGGTATTTTATTCTTTTTGAAGCAATTGTGAATGGGATTGTTTTCTTAATTTCCCTTTTTGTTAGTTCCTTATTGGCATATAAAAATGCAACTGATTTCTGGATATTAATTTTGTATCCTTCTACTTTGCTGAATTCATTGATCAGTTCTAGTAGTTTCTTGGTGGAGTTTTTGGTGTTTTCTATGTACAGTATCATGTCACTTGCAAATAAAGATAGTTTTACTATTTTCTTTCCAATTTGGGTGCCTTTTATTTCTTCATGTTCTTCTTGTCTGACTGCCGTGACTAGGACTTCCAGTGCTATGTTGAATAAGAGAGATTAAAGTGGACATCCCTATCTTTTTCTGGATCTTAAGGGTAATGCTTGTAGTTTTTGTCCATTGAGTATGATGCTACCAGTGGATTTTGCCATATATGACCTTTTTTACCTTTAGGTATGTTCCCTCTATTCCCACTTTGCTGAGACTTCTGTGTTTGTTTGTTTTTAAATCATAAATGGGTGCTGGATTTTATCAAATGCTTTTTCTGCATCTCTTGATATGATCATGTGGTTTTTATCATTCATTTTGTTTATGTGGTGAATCACATTTATTGATTTGCAAGTGTTGTACTAACCTTGCATTTCTGGAAAAAAATCTCACTTGATCATGGTGTATGATCTTTTTGATGCACTACTATATTTGGTTCGGTACCTGGCTGGTTTGGCTCAGTGGATTGAGCGTCGGCCTGCGAGCTAAGTGTTGCTGGTTCGATCTTCCAGTCAGGGCACATCAGAGAAGGAAAACTCTGACTCCAAAAAATCTCCGCTGCCTTGCGGCATACCTCTTCAGGGGAAAGGCTAGGGGAGTAAACCCCGACAGAAAATCCGGAGCCGGAGTCCCTAAGGCGGTTTGACGTTGTAGTCAACACCGGCAACTCCTGCGGCGCACCTGAAGCCAAGCTGTATTGACTCCGTCTTTCCCTTGGACCCTTCAGCTGCGAAGAGAGGGTGGGTCTGCTGCATGGGCAACAGCAGACCCTCCATATTACCCTGCCCAGGCTCTCTGTAGCTTCAGCTTCACTGGAGAGGACGGACACTCCAGCGTCATCGCAAGATGTCGATTCAACACGGGAGGAGACAGATACCGTGTCACTCCCGAGTCGGACTGCACAGCCATTCTCGGCGGTGCAGATAGACTCTTAAGAAGCTACATCATCGTCTCTCGAGACGGACGGCTGCCGACGACGACTCTCACTACCTAAGGGTCTCAGAACCACTGAAGTTAGAGGAGCTCTATGTGCCCCTCTGATGAATTTAAAGATCTCTTAACTTTCTGTGATTCTTCCACTGCTCATTCCCAAATTCACTGAATTGCTTCCTTAGAGAGGAGCGATAGAGAGGAAAGTGCTGGGCAGAGAGAGGCGCTGTCTAAGTCCCCCTTCCAGAAAGGATGCTTTGTGCCTGATGTCAACGAAAAATCCCCAAATGCCCGTTGTTTTGTTTGTTTGTTTGGCTGGTTGGTTGTTTTTGCCTCAGCCAAAGACAGGCACCTTGCCCAAGGGCATAGCCTACTCAAAGTGGCTCATATCCAATGATTGACGCAGATAGGGGTTTAAAGAGCCAGGCCTTTTGGCCCAACATAGGACCCCTCTGATGGGCCATTTATGCTCCAGCATTCCCTGTTTAATTAGCTGAAGCTCTTGCAGTCCAACAACACCTACCTTTTCCTCTGCCTGGTCTTGATTTCTCTTCTTCCCTTCCGTGAGTGTTGATCCCTTAGAAACACCTTACATGCCATATTCCACCTCAGCTTTTGCTTCTAGAGCAGGTAAGCTGCAATAGCTAATGCCAGGAGTGGTTCAAGAGAGGGAGGGATAAAGTTGGATTATGGGGCTGAATGACTCTGCCCTCCAGTCACCAGGAGTAGGTGGAACTCAGATGACATCCCATGGCACAGGCAGGAGGTTAATTATTAAAACTCTCACTGATGGTCAACTGGGGTAATGTGTAGGTAGAAGAGAACATGCTGGCTGTTGCGATTTGTCAGATTTTTGAAAGGTACAAGCAAAGGGTGATTATAAAGACAGTGGGTCTAGAAGTCTGTTGCTATATGCAGTAACACCTAAATAAAGATGACAAAAGACCCCAGGGCTCAAGAACAATTAAACATTGAGTGTGAAAGCCAGAGGGCCTCCCTGGAATCTTAGAAAAGTTCTTACCTTTTACAGGAGAACATAGAAACCCAAGCACCAGGCCTAGAACTTAATAGTTAAAGTGCTTGTACTCTCAAGTATGGTAAATTCCCAAACAAAGATGTCTGTTATACCAAGGTCAGAGCCCTAATTAGAAAACGAGTAAGAATGGAGTGGTTTAGGTGGATGTCCCCAAATGTTTTGTATCACCTGCTACCTCTGAAACTTCTAAGGCTATAGAAATGGCCTACTCCTTCCAGTTAGCACTAGTTCCTTACCTTGAAAACAATTCAAAAGCTTCCCCCATCTTCCTGCCACACAGTATGTTCCCCCTCAGGATATGCTCTCATATTCTCCCTTTTGTTAAATTGATGGTTAATCTAGTGGGGCACATTTTGGGCCTAATAAAGGAGAGAAGAAGGAACTAAATCCTAAAGAAATGATCAACCTAATTGTGCTGTGCTGGTGGGATCCTGGGGTGTGTGATTGGGATGTGAGACAGATTCTCAGGGTGATTGATTCATCAAAGGTGATTGATTACATGATTAGATAGGGAAGAGTGTGTTGATTTCAAAGTAATATGCTAAGTACTCCCAGGACCCTAGGGGTGTTGCAAGCTTACTATTAATGTGAGTCCTACTGTTGCCAGTGGAAATGGGGTCCTTCCACAGAATCACAAGAAAAGCATTACCAGGGACCCATGCATGGGAGGCTGAGGTATAGTGGTGAGATTTATGGAGGTAGAAATAGATGACTTACCCCACATTTTCAATGTCTCATTCCCAGCAAGGTGGCGCAGCTCTGTCTTGCTACGGAAGAAGTATGGCCTTATCTTCACCAAGCCCAGAAGGGCCAGGGTCCAGAAATTCTGTGCCGTTGGTCTGGCAGCAGCAGGGTATAGTTCAGTTCAGTCCATGCTAAAGCTTAGTCCAACTCAGTCTTTGTCCCTGCCTGGCTAGCTTAGTCTGTGTCCCTGGCTGAGCTCCGGCCAGTGCCACACTGCTGTACCCAGGTCCATATACAGGCCCACGTGGCTGCTACAGAGAGAGAACACATGAATGAATGGGAAAGCAAACATGTACTAGTGAAAAGGCCTTTGTTAAGACTGGATTATATTACTTCAGGCTTTGGAAAGACCAGGTGCTCTTTCAAACTAACTGATCTCTTTCCAAGTTCTTTGCAAACTTGTTTTGGGCCCTCCCCCTACCCAATCAGGTCTTTTTTCCCAGGTTAGATGCCCACCTTTATGGTCGCCATCTTAGCTCCTAGTGCACATGCTCCGAGCAGAGAAATTCCCCCAGTTCTCCCTCCCATAATCCCAGTACAGGCCAGCTGTTCCCCAGGGAGATTTGTCTTGTCCTCTTGGGAGGTCAAGTCCTGAGGGCAGAGGATGCAGCAGTGCCCCGGGGAGCCTAGGAATGCAGTGGCTTCCGAATGAATGAGGTTTAATGTCTGACCTTAATATCTGATTCAGCTCCCCAGATTATTAAGCTGAATGTTTGATTCTATTTTCTTCCTTCCTTTGTTTATAACTAACTTGTTACCTATGCTAACACTGGAAGCATGGAAAAAGTGATGATCCATCCTAAGGAAAGTTGATGTCAAAACTTCTCTGTCAGGTGGAAAAGAACATGTAAAAGACTCTAGAGATGTGTAAATGCTGGAATGGAAACATAAAGTCCAGCCACCCACCAATGACCATTCCACAGGAACACCCAGAGAATTCACCTTTTACCACAGTGATAAGAAACACATAGGTACGCGACACACCAGAATCACTACAGGTCTAACTTGTAATATATGGGAGCTTAAAAGAGAAGTGAGGAGGGCTTAATAGAAAATAAAAAACCTAAAAAATTACCATGAATACCATTAGCTAAGGTTAGTCCAAGTACATTGGTATAATTTGATCTTTAAACCTAAGAATAATTGTTCTCAAGCCAGGGCTTTAAACCAGGAGAAGTCATTATAGAACTAGGCTCTGATAGTAATAACCCAGTTGGTAATTGATAGTATTAATATTAATTTATTAATAGATAATAGATTCCTGAAATAGCAAAGGCCAGTTGGAGGTATGTATTTACCCGAAAAGATATAAGCACAAATAGGCGACCAGGAAACTGAAGGCAGATGCACCCCGGACAGAACTCAGCCAGTCTGCAACCCAGACCCCTTGACTGAAGGGGCACTTATACCTCCGGGAAAAAGAACTCTGCAGTGCTGTGGCAAATGTTTATGAAAATGATTTCTCCAGTCCGTGCCCCCAAAAACCTCCAGCTCAGGGTGGACTCATAGCCATAGACCAGTGAAGTTGAGCAGGGCCCTGTGTTCAGAAGGGACACCAGCACTTGCTTTTAATGCTCTGAAGTTGCCTTCCTGAAATTCTTAAAGCTTTTATCCTTCAATCTATGGTGGCTTTTTTTTTTGTCTGATGGAACAGAGGAATATTTGCCAAAGGCTTAGGTCATGCCTTCCATTAATTCCCCACTTCCCTGGGACAGGCTCTCAGGAGTCTACTCTCCCCCTCCTCCCTACAACTGCTGATGCCAGGACCTCTTGGTGGGGATCTGAGCACCAAAACCTGGCCAAGTGTGGGGTGGCTGGGGGTAAGAGTCTACTCTCACATGACAGATACCCTTGTGCCTGAGGGAAGGTGTACGAAGTAGCAAGTAAAATACACCATGACAGGTTGAGAGACTTCTGCATAAAGGAAAGAAAAGTTGTTTTTCCTGCTTTTTAAATAAATGGCCCTGAATTTTCTTTTTTGCACTTGGCACAGCAAGTTATAAAAGCTCCACATTCAGGTATTTACTCAGATAAGTGTTCATTAAGAAAACAGAACCGACGAAACTTTTGAAGGACTGGATACAGTGTTTGAGTTCCCACTGATACTAAGAGACCTGAAATGTTATCGAGGTATCACTATTAGTGCGGAGACGTATAATAAAGGCCATTCTGAACTAGGGGAAATGTATACTGGACCTGTGGACCAACCTGGTGCTCATTTCCCAGCTCCCTGAGATTGAGAGTTACCACTGAATAGCAATCGCCACATCGCTTCCTTGGTAAGAGATATAATGGTGGAGAGGGCCAAGTGGAAGCTATGCAGCGTCTCCTCCTTCCGGCCAAGGGTGTTAAGCAGAAATGATATCTTACATCTGTGTGTGGAGGGGGGAGACAGAGACCAGCACCTTCTCAGCAGGTCTAGAGGGTACAAGGGTAAACATACAGCTCTCTAGCCTATCTCTTTGAATTCACCAGTTTGCCGTAAGTTAGACGGGTACTGTGGGAGGATGGCACCATCACTGTGACGCGACCAAGGGAAGCGCCAATTGCTGCTGCTGTGCCTGGAAATTAATATGGCTTCTGGTGTGTAATTTTGCAGCAATGTCATAAACCCAATCCATGCTTTCCAATGCTCACAAAAAAAGGCAGATCACAAACAGCTAGTATTCATATGGAGAAGACAACAATATATACTTCTAATTTTTCTCCAAAGATATATTAACTGTCCTATCTTCTGTTTTGTCTGGACAAAACAGCCATCCAACAGAGCATCATACTGACCCATGACTTAAGGCTAAATCAAGAAGGAATAGTTAGTAGGACAGAAGCTTTGATGTGACACCCATGCTCCCAAGTGTGGGAGGTGAGCCCTATAAAAATTCAGGAGCTTGACGATCGGTAAATATTTTAGGGTTCTGTTAATAAGAGGTGTAACAAGAAATGATCTCCAAAGTAAACAATGAAATATTGCACCTTGCAGGTTCTGAACAATTAATGTTTAATGATAGTCTGAAGGTGTATTTTCCAGCTGGGAAATTCATCTGACCCCTATTCTGGGAGAAATGAAAATATGCCTTATTTGAATGGTGCGCAGAGCAGGACAAGGCTATGAGGGTGCAAGCAGCTCTGAGGCTTGGACTATACAATCTGTAATAATCTATGGTTTGGGAACTATTAATAGGGGTAGAAATGGTATGTGAAGCCTGTAGGAAACACGGTGGAAGAATTTCAATGGTCAGGTTGTGGAGCAGGGCCATCCCACCTGAAGTAGAAAATGACACGTCTTTTGTAGAACAGCTCCCAGAATGCTACTGGGCTGTGGTAGAGGGAGAATGCTTGACCCTGTGAAACCAAATGACCACACATCTGGAGTTTCCCATTCTGGTTCGGGTTCTGTCAGACCCACAAAGATCATCAGGTGGACTCAGAAGCAATTCATCATATGATGGAAGAGGTGCATCAGGACCAAGCAGAAACATGATCCAAGGATGCACAGAAGCTTGTGTAATAGCTGAGATTTCCCACTACTGAAGTACAAGTACACCTCCCCCAGCTTATCCCTGAGGATCAGCTGCAGGAGGAGAAAAATGCCAGACCATGTTTTACACATGGGTCAGCTTGGTATATTTTCATGGAAACCAGAAGCAGATAGTGGCTGTGTTGGAGCCTCACATGTAGGAAAGGAAAAGCTCTCCACCTGGGCAGGCTTTGAGTGGAACGAGACACGGCCCTCCAACTCTGTACTCTGAAAGTGATGTTGAGCCATGATATGAAGGTTATATGAAAATATGAATGTCATGAAGAATAACTACCCCCCAAAAGAGATAGCTAATAGCTAAAAGAAATAACTATGATCGCTTCATCAAGTTACAAACTGATTTGTATCAAGAGAGTTGATAAGTCATTATCTCTACAAATCATGAACATTTAATATTTCTCTACTTGCCTGTATTAGGCTGATTAACAGAGACACATGCACACACACAAGCAGAGCACGTGCCGGCCAGCTTTAACATTCACCTTACCTCCATTATGCCTTTTCTATTTCAAATGTATCACACATTCTACATTGATTCTTATGCCACAGTATATAGTATCATTATTGTCCACTAGGGCAACAACTTGCTAACTAGTTCTCTTGTGTATACTGCTGCCTGTCGTATTTTTATCACAGCTCTGGACACTCAGTCTCCTCATTGTAGCTAGAATACTTTTCTAAAACTATGTTTATAATATTAGTGCTTACCGCTGAGTTTCCTCTTACAAATGAAGTCCATTTACATGATATATGGCCCACACTCTGCTTCCTCCCAACCTCCCAGCCACTGCTCTCACCAGACTTGGACTGATCTCTCTTGCCCAGTCATTCTGAAATGTGTTTAATTCTTGAAATATGTCATTAAACTTGAAAATCTCTGCTCTTGAATATACCATTTCCTCCTTCTGGAATGTGCTAGTCATTCTCTCTGCCTCCATTTCTTTAGATCCTCAATTTAAAAATGACCTTAATTCAGGACCATCTTTCCTCTACAAGACTAAGTTGGAGCACCTGCCATTTCTCCCTGAGCATTTTGTAGGTTTCAGTGAATAATATGTCATGTCCTCTAATTGTTTAATACATATCTCAATTCCCAATAGTGATCTGTCTTAAGACAGAAGCAATTTTTTTCATAGATATGTATTATATATTCTTATATAGATTATATATATTCACATATATACATATATATTTATTTTGAATTGCTCATGTGCTTAGAATAGTCATTAATGCAAGATTATGATTTAAATATATAGGACAAGTTCAATTATTAGAAGACTTGAAATTAGAAGCAGAGCTGCAATAAACATGAAAAGACTGCATTTTAGAGGGACTATAATGCTTTCCAAATTTGTTTAACAAGTTCTAAAATAAAATATATGAATCATTGAAAATACGTTGTTCTGGGTGAATGCTTGATATTTAAGAGCTCCATACCTTAAGTTAAAGTATCCATATGGAGAAACCTATTTTGTAAGTGAAATAAACAATTTAATAATATTATGCTAGACATAAATTACCCATAATGACTTAAGTGATGAGTAAACCAGGTATTTTAAAAATGTTCTTAGAAATAAAAACTGTTACCTTCCTGGAGGTTGCAACTGGCAGGTATAGTCCCATTTAATTTTCTCGGTTCACCAAAAATGGACACACACACACACACACACACACACACACACACACACACACACACACACACTAAAAAAAGAGAGAAAGGAGGAAAGAGCAAAATCAGCACAATTGGCTTTGATTCCCTAACACCAGGTGTCCTCAATTATTTAAATGGAATATTTTGGGGATGCAGTACTTTCTCTCCATCAAAACTGCCCCAGCTCACAGCCAACATGCAACAGCAGAGCTTTTATTTACTTTGATTCTATTATGTGGCTCATCTCAATCTGTATGAAAAGCCTTAGGGATAGCTATATATGGACATCATCACTAATGCTCATTATTACAGTCCTCACTTCTCTTACACTGGGTAGAACTGCTCATATTTATTTTTCCCTTGTGACATTGCATGCGTAAATATTATTAGACATATCACAAAGACAGGATTTATATTTAGTCTTTTCTTCAAGTTGATTTTTAATCTGTCAATTTGAGTTCTAGTCTTTCGCTGTCTGTCTGTGTCTGTACTGACTCCTTCAATGTAGAATACACTAAAATATGTCAGAAGAGTCATCAGTGAAGAACTCCTTTATATAAATTTTAATCCTGCTTTGCTTTGCTTTTATTTTTTAATAACATTTTTTATAAACTTTTTATTTCAATTTAAATTCGTGTTTTTATGAAATATAAAATCCTTGGTGATTCTACTGAGCTCTGATCCATCCTCATGGGCCTGAGATAAGATGTGTAAAGCAATCAATGTCTAATGTATTTCTTTCAAAGTATATTTTTCACAGCAAAGGCAAAATAAAGTCTGAGCAGCCAATTGAATTTCAAGGAGGATTGAGAAAAATTAAATTTTGGCCATTTATGAATTTCTTGAGTGCTTATTATGTTCCCAGTACTTTGCTAACAATGACTTTTGATAAAATTTAAGCAAGGCCTATGGTCAGTCTGCTGATCTCAAGACCCCAAAGTGAATATGCTGATCTGAATTTTTCGAATAAGCTGCTGAAATATTTTTAGAACAGAAGGTAATTGGTGTTTCTGCTTCAATCTGTGTTATATAGAGATGGCTTCGGGGACATTTAATATTAAAAAATTCAGTTCTTTAGAAAAATCACACACATTAAAATAGTTACTCTGAAAGAGTTTTATGGGATTACATTCTGGGATTTTAAGATGTTCTACACACTGAGTATCAATAAATTTTGTGATGCCATCGTCTTAATACTGTATGAGCATTTCATTATATATAGTGAAAAATATGTGGGAGATGATTATAGAAGATGGAAATGATGGAGTGCCATCAATAACAAATCAGGGTCTGTGACAGGTTAAAGGACACTGAGCCTTAGTTTCTCCTTGTATTAAAGGGGAGTTCTATCAACTAACTCTGGGCTCTTGTGAATATAAATTAAATAAAACAATTGTGTCAGTCTTCTGATTAATAGTAAGTTGGTCAATAAACATCAGTTCTCTTCACCAAGGTTCACTGGTTACATTTTCCTAGAAGTCATACAAAGGAATTCTAGTGATTCGGTGTCTTTCTCTGAAATGGATTTTGTTTTCATGTGGCTTTTTAGTGACTTTCCGAGACTGCTTCCTGCTGGAATAATGTATTGCTCTATGCATTCTCATGTGTTTCATCCAGGCATGCATACATTGGGTGTAAAGTAACTGAAAACTTGCTGGGCCCAGCTGGGCTGGGATCCCTTCTCCCTAGGAACTCAGCCTGTAGGGATCTGTTCCTCTCTGTAGGTATCAGACTGGACTGACACCAGAATTTATAAAATGCCATTCTACATGCAGCGTCAATTTTATTCCACTGTTATTTTTATTTATCATGTGTTTCAGAAAGTACATCATGCACACATTAGAGTTATGTTTTTTATGTCACTGAGAGATGTGCTGTCCATGTCACATGTCTCCTTTTTATTTCCATTTCTTATAGGAATACAGAACGGCCTAGAGAGTGAGAACACCCTAATACGAGTTAGTATGTAAATTTACTTCATGTCTTTATGCTCCTAAGACCAGGTTTAATATTAAACTCCAGCTTTTATTAAAGTACTTTTTCATTATATAAGTACTGTAACAAAAAAAGAGAGAAATAAGTGGTTAATAAGTACTGAATCTCCAATAAGTAGGCTAAGATGAGATTAATTATCAGACATAGACATGTCTTTGAGATATTATGCCAGTTTACATAGGTTTTGAACATTTATTGTGTACTTTCTGTTTGGATGTGAGTTTTTAACAAGCCTAGAAAATACTGTTCTTGTTATATTTACAATGGCTGGATTTTTTTCTGGACAGACCTATATGAAGGTATCCAGCCCCCACTGCTTTCCAGATACGCCATATGAAAAATAGAGACATTTATTGAAGAAGATACAAGAAACATTGTATATAGGACAATGACATCTCAGTCCCCTTCAAAGTAGGCACCTTGGGACCTCACACAGTTCTCCCAATTGCCACCAGCTGCCTCGTCATATTTTCCTGAATCTCACCAACGGTCTAAAATCTCTTCCCTTTCAAAGGTGATTTTAGTTTTGGAGTAACAGGGCACCAAATCTGGGCTGTAAGGGGGGGCTGAATGATTTGATGTTTTACCAAAATCTCATGAGACGTGATGCATGAGTGGGTGTGTTGTAGTGATGAAGCTGTCAGTCACCAATTATCCATACCTGTGACCTTCTGAATCATCTGAATAGTTTTCGTGAAGGAATGTTCAAGCTTAATGCAAAATTCGATGCAGATTTGTTGTCCTATTCGCTCAGTTATTTTGAATGCGAGGGCCACACAGTACACATGCTCACTCAATGGCATCTACTGCCCCCACTGACTAGTACAGTGAAGTCATCGTTATTCACGCAGGCGCATCCCAGTCCATTCTCCTTGTTGCCAGACTGCATCGGTCTCGTGCAAACCATTCTCGTTATATTAAAAATGGGTGACTTTTTCTGGACACACTTCATCATATATATATGATTTTTATATGCACATTATTCTCTACTCCTTTTTTTGGTAAGACCGTTTCAGTGTTCCATTGAGGATTTGTTCTTCAAATTCCATTTGACACCAGAGGACGTGATAATGACAGAGTGCAAGTATGTGACTAAAGTTAGGCCAAGATAATTCTACTTCTGGGATTTTGTGCATATATGTGTATGTATGTAGCATGTGCACATGTGTGTGTGTGTAGTGAGCCTAATTTATTTCACATGGCTTATTATTAGGTTTATCTATTTTGAGAGTGTATCAGAAAGTTCATTTCTTTTTATTGCTATGTAGAATTGATTTTTGTCCCCCCTAGGTCTTACCCAGCTTATCTATTCAACAGCTGAAGGCAGTTTTCACTTTTTTTTAGCAGTTATGAATATTGCTACTAGAAACATTTTTGTATAGATTTTTGTTTGAACCTACATGTTTATTTTTATTGGGTAACATTCATAGAAGGCCCCAATTAAGAGTGTGAAATGACAAATAATACATACATATATTTTTACTGACTTTATGTCTACTTGTTCTATAACTTACTTAGAATTGTTAAAATCTCCAAATATAGGTATGGATTTTCTATTTGTTCTTACAGCTATATTACTCTTGCTTTGTGAGTTTGTGTTTCTATTTTTATTTGTTTACACACTTAGAATTTTTCTTGGTTAATTGTCCCTTATATTATTATGTGAAGTCCTTCTCTATCACGAGTAGTATTTCTTGCTCTGATGTGTACTTTTCTGATATTAACAAAGCTAGCAACTCCACTTGATGAATTAAGTTGATTATTGGAAAATATAAACATTTTTGAAAGGCTATAAGTAATAACCCAAGTTGGATAAAATGTAATAATAAAAAGTATTCAATCCAATAGTGGATTGACAATGAAGAAAAATAAAGAACAAATGGAATACAGCCAGAAAAACTATTAAGTTGATAAATTTCAAGTCAACCATATCAATAATCACAATAAAATAGAACTGTCATAAACACACCAAATAAAGGACTGAAATGTCAGAATGGATAAAAAACAACAACAACAACAACAACAACAACAACAAAAAAAAACAAGGTCCAACAAAATGTGCCTAGGAGAAATCCACTTTAAAAATCAAAACAGAGATAAATAAAAGTATCCAGAGGATAGAGTAATAAAATATGAGATATGCCTTGTAAACCCATCAAAATGAAACTAAATTTGCTAAAATTTCTCATTTGTTTAAGTTCTCCAACATTTTTTGAGCGGTTTAACATATTAATTGTGTTAATTTAAATTAACTGTCTGTCAATTTCAAAGTCTGTGTCATCTCTGTGTCTCATTCTGTTGAATATGTTGTGTCTTGACGAGTATTATGTTCTTTTTCTTGACTTAGCATGTATGTGTATGTCATGAAACTTTACATTGATTGACAGACATAGTGTGTGGAACAATAGGGACTGAAGTACGTAGTATTTATGCCTGGAAATGTGTACAACTCTCTTCTATGCTGTTAGCATGGAAACTGAGTCAATCTAGACAGGAGTTGAGCTGGTTTTGTCTTTTGTTGGTGTATTTTCACCTTTAGTTCACAGGAACTTTAAATTACTCTGTTCTATTCCATTCTTAGTGTAGGGTGATGTGTCTGGGTTTTTACTTCCCTTAATTTTTCTGCTCCCATTCCTTGCCTTCTTGTGAGTCTAGATTGCAGAAAAACTCTCTCTCTCCTCTTATCTTTCTCCAGCAGCAGTCCTTCCTTGCTTGTTATTTGGTACTTGCTGACTTGGTGGTGTGTGGTCAGGTATTATTCTTTGTTGTCCGTATTCAGCCTCTTTCTTAAGCAGAACCTTTGTCCCTATGCCCAAAGAGTGGTAAGTTCTCTGTGATTCAGCTCCTTGCCCAGCAGTGGGCTGTCTCTCATGGTCTGGCCCAGGATGGTTTTCTGCCTCTCATCTGGGGTTGGAGGGATTTTTTCTTACATTGCATTCAGCTCTAGTAGGTCTTCACTGTGTTCTGGAGAATCCAGGCTTTGCTACATTGTCCTCATTGGCTTAAGGCTTTTTGTTTCTTAGATCCTTTGGGGAACTTTTTATTTTTTTTTTTCCTGTATGGGTGGGTATTTCCCTGCCCAGATATGCATCATCAATGGAGGCTTTCCCCAGTTTCCTTCCTACTACCATTCTTTCTTGTAAACACCCAGTAGAAGCCCATGAAGAAGAACCTATGAGAAGATACAATCTCCCCTTGAATCTATAGCACCCAAGTTTTTCTACTGTCACATTAGTCCACAGCCAACCTTTAGCAATTTGTTAAAAAGTTTAGTTAATTTTTTTAACCTATTTGAATAGAGGTGTCTTTCTCGTGCTGCCGAGGTGAGCCAGTATTCATGTTCCATTTCTTCTAAAAAAAAATTGATAATACTTTGGATTTCAAGCTATTTGGTTACTATGACCTCAGGTTTTTAATGGGTTAGAAAAATTAAGTATGTGATTTTAGTATTTTGTATATGGTTCCATTATTTTGCATTTTTATATTTATAACTTTATACATTCGTTTTAGCCTTAGTTGGAAAGTGAAAACAAATACTTTAATTGTTTTCTAATTCACTTGTATTTTCTAGAGTATATTTAATTAAAATAGATTAATTCCTTCATAAATTTTCAATACATAACAATTAAGTTCTTTGTTTTAAAATTTCTTTTACTTTTTACTGATATAATCTGTATGATCATTTCCCATATAAATCCTACAAAAATTGATTTGTTTAAAATTGTCAAACTTTTACCAGTGTGAGATTTTATTGTGGATATTATTTTTATAAAGTTTGATTTTTTCCATGTTAAAACTTTTAAATCTAGAATTTTTAAAAGAATGTTAAATTGTTCTTTAATTTTTTAGGCAATAATCATTTTTTCTTGTACCCTATATTAGGTATAATCAATATTATTTTATGTTGATTACTTCTACTTCATCTAATTTTTCTGTGATAATTTTTGTAAACTTTAATTTTAGTGAATAGATGTGGATATATTTATGCTTATATTGAATATCTCTTGTATATTTTAGTATATGCATTTTAGCTAGTATAATTTTTCTGTTACGTATAATTATTAGACCTTGAATAGAAGGTAATATTTTCACTTTTGGTGCAAAGAAAACTAACCTTAAACAGGAAAAAGGCATTCAATGTGCAGATATGGTAGGGTCAACATCTATTGTTTTAGAAAAAAATACATAGAGCTATCATTCCAGTTATCGTGCGGGCATAAATGAAGCCTAAGAGAAGGCAAGAATGACCAAACTAACGACAAGAGAGATGTGTAGGTAAAGACACCAACACGAAAGGAATAATATGGTTATGTTGGGAAAAGAGGAAACAGGCTCAATTGCCGACAGATTATTAAACATTCCAAAGTGGCATCTAGAGCTTGGGAAAAAGTGCAAAACGGGCCACGCTGAGAAATAGGTGGTGCTGATGTCGCTACAAGATCCTTCCCTACTTCATAAAGATCTGGGGAGAGGTTTGTAAGCAGTAGACTGGGGGCACAAAGTGTCTTTGGAATATGTTCCTTCTACAAATACGAATTAGTAAAATAGAACGTTTGTTGCGCAACTTGTGCGGGAGCTACATACTTCTGCCTGAATCTTTATTAGCAGTGGTGCTGTCTATATACACTAAATAAATAATATGAAGCCATTAAACATGTTTTTGAAGGGCTTGCAGAGTTTGAATACAGAAAAATAAATTGATTATTCACGCACAAAATTTAACAAAGGTGAAAACAAAGATTTAAAATATTTTTACATTGACCGATATAATTGTGTGAGTGTCCGTGTGCGTGTGAGTGTGAATGCGCATGCGCGCGCGCGCGAGTTTGTTTGGAGTAAGAGAATTGCTGGGCAGTAATTTAACCAGATAATAAAATGTACTGCTTTCTCATAGTTTTTACATATTCAATGCTTTTTTTTACATGTTCAGCAAACTACAGATATGTGATTATGGTATAGGTCCCGAAATTACTCCTGATGTTTTTTTTTTTTTTTTTTTTTTTTAGCCATCAAAAGACTAAGCTAAGTTCTATGTCAAGCCAAACTCAAAGAAAAATATATCTCAAAGATTTGTGGATGGATTTCATTATTAATTTTTTCATAATCAGCCCCAAATTTTACTCCCTTTCATCATGTTACTATTATTAACAACTTTCAATTAAAAAACAGCATAACTTACTACAAAAATAAGTAGAAGGGCAATACTAATGTTCATTTAATAGGTGGCAGGGTTATCTTCTTCATAAAATAAATTCATCCATTCATTCTCTCATTTGAAAATATTATTAGGCACCAGAATTCTTCTAGGCAGTGATATGCCAGTGAACAGAATTGGTTAAATCTCTGGCTTCATGAATATCACATTCTACTTGGATGAGGTAGAATATAAACAAAGTATTGTAGGTAATATATTAGTTTATGATAAGTGTAATAGTGGAAAAAATAAAGAAAAAAATGTAGGACAGGAACTATGTGTGTTTTGATTAGCCGTTTTATTTGTCACTGAAAAATTAACGCAGAAGGTAGAATTTTAGCAACATCCTGATAGATCCGTAAGACCAAACCATGCATGTATTTTAGAAAAGAGCATAAAGGCAGTGGAAAAAACAGCAAAAAAATTTTTTTGTTTAGAAGAATGCATGATTTGCTTGATTGAAATAAACAAGTAAGTTATTGTGAGAATTTTGGAATTTAGTTTGATTGTGATAGGAAGGTGTTAATAGCTCTAAATACAGGAGCAAAGTGATTATATATATATGTGGCTCTTTCAGTGAGACCACTTTGGTAGCTTTATGGAGCACAGTCTGTTGGCAACCAGGAGCAAAGCAGAGACCATTTAGCCAGCTAATGAGTCATGGTAATGGCCTATTTTGGTGTATCTGTGTGGGGGTAGTGATAAATGGTCAAATTATAAATATATTATGAAGATAGAGGTAACAGATATCATGACTGGTAGGTTGTGGAAAAGAAAAACCCAAGATAATTTAAAATTTTGTTTTTCTCCCCTTATAATTGGAAGGATAGAGTTCTAATGAACAAAATGAAAACAGCTATATAATACCAGGTTTGGAAAAAAAAGATCAGTATTTGAATTTTGTACACATTGATTTGAGTGCTCAAAACAGTTGAGTGCACAAGCAGTTGGTTATAAAGGTCTGAACTTTCAAGAGAAATATAGTGTGGAGGTGTCAACTTTGGGGTCATCTTCGCCATTATCATTATCATCATCACTTACAGGGCGGGGCAAAAGTAGGTTTGCAGTTGTTCATATGAAAAATAGTAAAACAATTAATAAATAATGCAAGAATAAACTGTCTTGCATACTCATAACTGTAAACCTACTTTTGTCCCACCTTTATTCAGTATTGAAACCTTTGTATTAGATAAGGTTTTCACGTTGGTGAGGGGAGAAAAAGAATAACCAACAAAGGCTAATGAGAAACAAAGAATAAAAGTCTACTCACTGTCACTGATTATTTCTAAATTTCCAGGCATTTTAACATGTGATTTAATTTAATCCTTACAAATGGTATATAGGAAAGAGTATTATCTTTATGCTATAAATGAGGGAAATAATTCACAATTGCTTCAAAATGAGTAAAATATCTAGGAATAAGCCTAACCAAGGATGTAAAAAATCTGTACTCAGAAAATTATAAGACACTGAAGAAACTGAAGAAAATACAAATAAGGGAAGCACCTACCGTGTCCATGGGTAGGAAGATGTAACAACATTAAAATGTTTATACTACCAAAGCAATCTATAGATTCAATGCAATTCCTATCAAGATTCCAATGACATATTACACAGAACTAGAACAAATATTTCAAAAATTTATATGGAACCACAAAAGGCCTCACATAGTAACAGCAATCTTGAGAAAGAAAGAAGAACAAAATTGGAGGAATCAGGCTACCTAATATGAAACTATACTATAAGGACATAGTAATCAAAACAGCATGATACCAGCATAAAAACAGACACATAGATCATTGGAACAGAATAGAGATCCCAGAAATAAACTCACTCCTTTAATATTCCACAGAGGAAGCAAGCACATACAATGGGCTAAATATAGTTTATTCAATAAACAGTGTTGGGAAATTAGACAGATATGTGCATAAAAAATGAAGCTATACCACCTTCTTATACCACACACAAGAATAAATTCAAAATGATCAAAAACTTAAATGTTAGACCCAAAATAATAAAAATCCTAGAAGGAAACATAGGCAGCAAAATCTCTGATATTGCTCATATCAATTTTTACCAGATATATCTCCCCAGGCAAGGGAAGCAAAAGACAAAATAAACAAATGGGACTACATCAAACTAAAAAGTCTTTGCAAAGCAAAGGAAATAAAACAAAATGAAAAGACAATCAACAGAATGGGAGAACATATTCACTGATACACCTGGTAAGGGGTTAGTATTCAAAATTTATAAAGTACTTACAAAACTCAACACCTAAAAAACAAACAACCCAATTTAAAAAATTTTCAAGGGACCTGAATAGACATTTCTCCAAAGAGGACATATAAATGACCAATAGACATATAAAAAGATGCTCAACATCACTAATCATCAGAGAAATGCAAATTAAAACCACAATGAGATATAACCTCACACCTGTCAGAATAGCCATCATCAATAAATCAACAAACAACAAGTGCTGGTGAGGATGTGGAGAAAGGGAACCTTTTTGTACTTTGGTGGAAATGCAGACTGGTGCAACCACTGTGGAAAGAAGTTTGGAGATACCTCAAAAAATTAAAAATGGGTTTGCCTTTTGACCCAGTGATTCGCTTCTGGGATCACTAATTTAAAGAACACAAGCACTCCTATGTTCATTACAGCATTGTTTTCAATCTCCAAGACATGGAAGCAGCCCAAGTGTTCATCAGTAGATGGGTGGATAAAGCAACTATGGGACATTTTGCCCAATGGAATACTACTTGGCCATAAGAAGGAAGAAAATGTTACTCTTTGCAACAGTATGGATAGACCTGAGAATATTATGCTAAGTGCAACAAGCCAGTCAGAGAAAGACAAATACCATATGATTTCACTCATATGTGGAACCCAATGAACAAACTGAACTAACAAGGAAAATGGGGACAGACTCCTAGATGGAATGCAGGATGACAGTTAGTGGTAGGGGAGGTTAGGAGGTGGGAGGAATTGAGCAAAAAGGACAAAGGACTCGTGGACATGGACGATAGTGTGGTGATTGCTGGGGGAAAGAATGTATAAGGGGACTAAATGATAATAGAAAAATACAATAAAGATTAAAATTAAAAATGGCATATAGGAAAGAGTATTATCTTCATGATATAAATGAGGAAAATAATTTTGGGGCAACAGCTTACTCAAGGTTATATAATTTAAGTAGTAAAATTGTATTTGAATCCTGGTGTTGGGATTTGAAAACAATTGTAAACTTTGCATTATTTGACTAAGTCATGACCCCTTAGCATGTGCTCTTTGTGTTCAGGAGATACAACTATCGATTGTAAAAAGTGGCTTCAATGTTGCCAAAGAAACATAGTTAGCATCAGCCAACACAATTTAGCATCAGCTGAAAAAATGCATAAAACCAATAAATTTGAAAAAAGTTTAAGGCGCATAAGAGGCTGAAAGAATTTGAAACAAAGGAAGGACAATAGGCAGCAGAGATGAAAAACTTGGGGCTCTGGGGATTAAAAGTAGGATTGAATGGGCTGTTCAGCAGAATTCCTGGGCTGTCAAGGATCAGAATGAGGTGACAAATTCTTGAAGTATAGAATGTGAACATGAACAAGGGTTAAGTGTGAGATGAACAGGGATAAAAAAGGCAAAAAAAAAAAAAAAAATCAGTTTTAACAAAAGCTCAATAAGTGCTCATTAAATACCTGCTAGTATATAATCTATTCCACATTGGCTCAAAGATACAATTCTAATCTTATGATATAGACACGTCTTTCATTTTTATGTTTCCTATTAATTCCCAAGTGCTATATTTCTCCCCTTGAAGGAATTTCAGAATCCCCACTTTATCTCTCATCCTTGTGAGTATTAAATATCAGTTTTTATTAGTATTTATAATATTGAAACCTAATATTACAGTAGATGTAGCAGTGAAATAAGAGATAAAATTTTTATTTAATATTTTTATATCATACAGAGTATCTCCTGTAGTCAGAGTAACTTAGAACCTTAATAATTTGCATTATGGATATATATTTCTGCATAGAATTATTATACATCTTATCTATAACCATGTGTCTAGAGCTTAGTCCCAAACAGATTCCTGTGTTTAAAGGAGGAGTTGGCAAAGCTCTAATATATCTTATTTCCCCTATTTGATATCTATGTATAATATTATCATGTTTTATAATATCAGTTTTCATATTACTCATTGTGGCAAAATAATGTCTGATAAAGATCACTTTACCAGTCTTTATGAATAGATTCTCTTGGTCATAAACCTTGGTAAAAGTTCCCAAGTACTAAATACAATAAAAGTATTTCAAGACAAAAGTTACGTTACAGGGGTAAGCTAGGCTATTGAAAAGTTCCAGGGCTGGTTGAGAAATATATATGATTCTAGAGTTCCTAAAATCCTAGTGAAAGTATATTTAAGTCATGATGGACCTACAATTTAGCTAATCCCATGGCACCAAGAACACAGTGAGGAAAATGCTTACCTATTCCAAATCTGCTTGACAGTAGTCTCCATGTGAAGTCATATGATCCCTGACTTGGCCCTAATTATTTGTATCAGTAGAAAAGCCTGAGGTCATTTGACTTCCAATATTGAGAAGAGAGACTGGAATCTGATCAATCTGCTGTTGCCCTTGCTTTGTGTGAGTAGTTTTGTGTTTTAAACCAATAGTTCTTCAGCATAGTTTATGAAAACCTGGGCAGGAGCATGGGGTGTGTGGTCCCTGAGATAATTTCAAATTCCAACATTCAAATGTTTTTCCATAATGATATGAGAACATTATTTGCATTTTTATTAGGTTGACATTTGCACTGATGGTACAAAGGTGATAGTGGGTTAAAAAGCTGGTGTATCGGGCCTGTCTGGAAAAAGTCCAGCCATTGGTAATATAATGAGAATGGTTTCCAGGCCATTGATGTAACCTGGCAGCCAAGGAGAGTGGACTAGAATACACATGTATGAACAATGATGACTTCATTGTACTAGTTAGTAGGGGCAGTAGACACCATTGAGTGAGCACGTGTACTGTGTTGCCATTGCATTCAAAGTGACTGAGTGAGTAGAGCAATGAATCTGCATCAGATTTTGCATTAAGCTTGAACATTCCTCTGTGGAAACCAATCAGATGATTCAGAGGTCAGCAGCTATGGTCAACTGGTGATTGACAGCTTCCTAAGGACAACATGCCTGCTCATACTGTACATTTTTTGTAGAATTTTCTGGAAAAACATCAAATCACCTAGGTGACTAGTCACCCTACAGCTCAGATTTGGTGCCCTGTGACTTCTGGCTTTTCCCCAAACTAAAATCACCTTTGAAAAGGAAGAGATTTCAAATCATCAGTGAGATTCAGGAGATATGATTGGGCATCTGATGGTGATTGGGAGAACTATGTGAGGTTCTAAGGTGCCTACTTTGAAGGGGACTGAGTCATTATGGTGCTATGTACAGTGTTTTTTGTATCTTGTATCTTCTTCTATAAATATTTTTCATATTACATGGCTGGACACCTTCTAGATAGACATTTGTATTTGACTTGTTACTTGAAGAAATGACTGAAAGATATTGGTTACTCAAACTCTAGGTTTTGGTACACATTTTCTCCAAATGAATGAATTGAGCTTCTCAATTGGCCATAGTTGTTGATGCAATGTGAACTTTTGAGTGAAACTTACTCATTTGGAAAAATTGAATCAACCACTGTGAGCTTGTCAGCTTTTCAGTACTTTGCTAGTTTTCTGTTGCTGTGTAACAAATTACCACAAACTTAGTGGCTTAAAATAATTTATTAACTCACAGGTCTGTAGGGCAGAAGTCCAGGTATAGCACAGGTGAGAGCTTAGTCTCACTGGCTGAAATTAAGTTGTCAGTCAGGCTGCATTTCTCTCTGGAACTTGAAGTCCTTTCCCCAGCTCAGGTTTTTATTGACAGAATTCAGTGGTTGTAGGACTGAGGTCCCCACTTTCTTATTGGCTATTGTCCAGAGGTTACTCCTAGTTCCTAGAAGCCACTCTCAAATCCTTACCATGTTCCTTTCCCTTCCATCTTCCAAGCCAGTAATGGAGAATCTGCCTCCTGTCAAATCTCTATCTCTAGAAAGAGACTAGGTCTGTTTTTAAAGGCTGACCTGGTTAAGTCAGCCTCACCAAATATAATCTCCCTTTCTTAAGGGCAACTTTGCCTTGTACCATAACTTCATTATGGTAGTGAATCTCATCATATTCATAGGTTAAGCCCATACAAAGAGAGAAGAAAATGGCAGAGTGTAAATTGATTGTTGGATATTTGCCACCTTACAGATTTAGAACCACATCATCCCTGAGCATAGCGTGAATTTACATCTTTAGGTATGGATCACAATTTTCTATTAAACCTTCAAAATACAAACAACTTCACTGTATAACTTCTTCTCAGACAACTTGGTTTTTCTCCAGTCTTCTTGAAAAACATTATTCTGTGCCTCTAGGAAGTTCCTCTGCACCTTGCCATGGAAACAGTCTACCTGCAGATGAAGTTAAGGTCCCAGAGTCCACAATATTCAATCTTACCCTCCTTATGAGAGATTGTTCTTTTCAGTAACTTCAAGACAGTCTTCTATATCTAAATTACCATGAAAAAGAAAAAAAAGCACAAACATATATAAATGCTCTTGCTTTTAGAATTCCTGGACACAAAAATGTATATGAAGTCATACTCCTACTCCCTAAGAATTGTATAATATGGTAGAAAGAAGTCTAAATATAATCCTGTTGCTAAATTATCCCTGTCCCAGCTTTCATGCTGGATCCCAGAGTTCCTATATTATACAGAAATTATCTGTCCATACACTTGTAATGCCATGTATTGAGCAATCACACTTTGCTGTGTGATTATTGTATGCAGGCATTTAGTGCGAATGCATGATGGTGGGAGCAGGCAATTTTTTGAAATATGTGCGCAAATTTTGTTGTTACATAAAATCACTATGAATTGAAAACTACTTTGAAATTTTTTATGAAACTTTGATTTTCTTACCTTAGAATGTATTCTTCATTGTTATTATAAAAGATAAAGGCATTCTATGCATAGTTTGTGAAAATCATAATTTTATATGTCCCAACAACATGGAAATAATGATGATGAAGATGAATATAATATTAACCACATATACATATATATGATCTAATTTCTTCAGCATTATATCTAGCACTATATGTCAATATTAAAGTGGTACTGGTATTAGTCCAATTTTACAGACAGGGAAACTGAGGCACAGAGGAGTTGCATATGATGTCCAACACCCACAGGCTCATCTCACAGAATATAATGGGCAAATCCAGGTTTAAAATTCAGGTAGTCTATTTCCTGAGACTGAAGTTTTTACACATTGCCACTTCGCCACCTCTCCTAAATATCCTAGAATTATTCAAGGATATAAACTTCACTGTGGCAAACACTGTATATAGCTATTATTTATAATACCAGATGTCTAGTAAGGGACATTTAGACTCTTTTGTAATAATGCTCAGAACTTCTTCAGAGCTCCACTTTGATGGGTGGGTAAATGTTAGGAGGAACATATTTAACTATAATCATTTCTTGTGAACTTAGCTGGGCATATTTATATGTAATTTCTAGCACAGTTAATATTTGTACCCTGGATTGTTTGTTAATTTCCTTGAAAATAATGTATGGCTATGAGTCCAGATTTATTTTTTTTCTCTTCAACCTAGAAGTTAATTAGATCATCTTTTCCCAGGACTTCCAGGATAGATCATTGGCTATACAAAGGAATATTATTCCTTATATATTACCCAAAACATCATTTTACATGTTCAGTGTTTTTCCTTGAGTAAATCTCCATTTTTGTAGAATTAAGGTCCTGAATGTTAATTAGCTATTTTCAGAAAATGAAATCCTTTTTTTTAAACTTTATTTTCAAAGAGTGATAATTTAGCTTTGATTATATCAATATAATGAAGTGTCATTAGAAGAGCCTGTGAAAGCCATGTGGTCAACTTGACTTAATAGATAAAGACACTGAGACTCAGAGAGTTTAGATGAATTGCTCAAGATCACACAACTAATTAATGGCATAACATGGATTAGAACATAGATTTTCTGATTCAAAGTCTAGTAGTCTTCATCAGGATTATGTGATATCTAACAAAGCCAGCATGTACTAACATAATCACATCTCATGACATTATCCATGCAGTGGTTATCTGACAATAGGGATTAGAATTTAAAATTTATTCTCCTTTTCTTTACCTACTTAAAATAAAGAATTGAAATGAAAGAAAGTTATATTCTTTGTTTTTTTAATTTGAAGCTTTCGTTGACTTCAATAACAATCATAAAGCCATAAAAACAGAAGCTCTTCTTAAACTTAATTATAGATACATTAGTTCTTTGCAGTGAGCTCTTCATTTGTATGCATTATCTTTTCACATTTACATGTATTAAGAGAAGAAAAAAATGATTGTTAAGTCTGCATACATTAAGCAGAGCTTTTCTCCCCCCTATGCTTTGAAAAATACATACCCCACTCTGAATTGGGGTTTAAATAAGTGACAATATTTATTAATTCACAAAGACTTTGTGTTTATGAACAGAGAATAATATGAGAAAAGGCAAAGTTAACAAAAAAATCTTTAAAGTAAGCAAAATTTCCATATCAGTCAAGAACATTAAAGCTTGATGCTTTGAAACTCCAATCGCTAAGCCTTGGGCATAAAACAAGAAAGCAATGAGGTTGGTTGAATAAAAGACACACATTCACCAATAGTTGGCAGGTTTTGAAAAGGTTAAGATATAAATGTTGGGCTTTATATATATATATATATAAATATGTATTAACGCTTCTCTATAGGTATTTTAAATTACTTAGAGTTACCATACTTCAGGAAAATAGAAAATATAAAAAAATTTATAAATCAAAAATGAAATAAAGAAACATTAAATGCAACATTTGGGACAAAATATTGACACTTGTGAAAGAACATTTAAATATCTACAGCATGTTTGAAAGTATATTTTTTGACATTGAATATTTAGGTAGAGTTTGAAATATAACTTTTGCTTTTACATTAAATGCAGAAAGGCCTTTCCGTTTTCTTAATCAAATGCAGTGTTATGCTTACCAAGCAATGCTTAGAAAAAACAGAACTGTCATCAGAAAGCCAATTAAAGATCGGGAGGCTGAATTTCTACTTGGAAAGAGAGCCTGAGAGGACAAGTGCAGGATATTAGAGGGGGACCTTGAGTGAAAAGGCTCATTAGAGCCATTATCAATGCAATGTCACTTTGGTAGGTATCAATTCTGTCATCCTGGAGGGATCTTTATTTATTTATGCCATGTATTAAACTAAAAAAAAATCAACTAGACTTGTTCTGGTGGTCACATCACCTTATATACTCATATTAAATCATTCTGTTGTGCACATGAATCTAATACAATTTATATGTCAATTATATCCCAATAAAAAAAGAAGAACAAAATCTATCAGGACAGCTATAGAAAATTACTAATTTAATTGCTTCCCCTGGAAAGGCAAATGTTTTTGGACTTAATTAAGAATGTTGTGAAAGGTGTTTTAGTACATGAGTCTCAACATGCACTGGACTGGCCCTTCTTACTCCCAACAGACCTCCTTTGAGTCCATTGTATTACTGTTTTATAATTCTACACACTTTACTCTTGTTTCCTTCTGAAAAGTTCCCCTGTTTTACTCGTATTTATTTATGTGCTGTATCCTCACAGCTTCCTTCTCAGATTGTCTCATGTTTGAATGGATCCTCTCCTTTCATTTTCCTTATACAAGGTTAATAACACCATATTCCTGGATACGTGGTGGAGTGAATGAGTGTAAGTTAAAAAAAAATCACAGATGTACCCTAAACTTGTAAGTTTGCAAGGAAATTCAGTTCTATGAGCGGTATGTTAAACTGGGGTTCATATTTTTACATATTCTACTTCATATAATTTCATATTTTACAGATCATTCTTGAATTCATCACTGATGTTTAACATCTTACAGATGAATGAGAATTTTCCGATCAAAACAATAACAAAATAACTGTTTTTTAATTATATCCTCACAAAGTTGGTAAAAGACATTATAAATCATCTATTTTCTTTCCAAAGTAGAAATCCTTAATTACCTCATGAAGGGTCAGCATCTTCTTCAAGGCTAAAAATGGCAGAGATTTTCTCAAGAAAACCCATTCCATTTTTGGTTCTACATTCTTGTTAGTGTTCTTTCTTTCATTGATGTACTTATACAAATTGTGTTTTTGATTATAGTTTTACCAAATGGGACAAGAGGCAACTGGAAAACTTTTACATTATTTGATTATAGTTAGAATGCCTCTGTTTACTGCTTGAAATTTCCCGTAAATTAACATTACCTGATGCCTCTACTGTTTTGGGTATAATGATGCACCATCAGTTTTATTACTGTATAATTATTTTAACAACTGGGACTGTTCCTCTCAATTAAGGAACTCTATTTGATAAAAAGCAGTACCTTGGTAAGTTACTAGTTTAGAGCAGCGATTTTTGATCTTTTTCACCTCACAACATACATAAAATAATTACTAAAATTCTGCAGCACACTAAATAATACATTTTTTGCCTATCTGACAAAAAATAGGTATGATTTGGATTCATTCCTACTTGATGACTGTTGTTGGGGTGGCTATTGTCAGTTTTTTATTTGACAATCTAAGAGAAAAGAGGTCAGTGCCCCTGACTAAATAGTCAAGTGTTGCACATTTAAAACATTTTTACAGCACACTGGTTGGAAATCGCAGGTTTAAAAGACAGGCCCTCAAGGGCTGTGCTGACTGGAGGCCAGTTGAAAGAGAAATGTTTGTGGCTGTTCTGCACACAACGAGGGAGAAATGTGTTTTGCCCAAAGAGTGGAGCTTTTACCAGGTGGCAGAGGGAGCCAGCAAGATTAAGGGAAGCTGAGACAAGGTGACATGACACTAGGGAACTATCCCTCTTCTTCCTCCACTCAGTGCACTGAGTTAAAAAGCCAAGAGGCATTTTAAGAATCACAGAGACTCCAATTCACATTTCAAGGTATTTTCAGGTATCAAGTAAACCTGCCTCCTTATGCTACTTGAGGTTTTCTTTAAATTTTGCTATGCGCTCCTGTGTAGTATAGGCATCGATGTATTGTGGAATATGTAACAGGTGTTAAACTTTATGCCTGGGTGTACTCTGTAACAGGCAGAACATACTCCTAACAAGAAATTAGAGAAAACCATGGGATTATGTGTGCACTGGGAAATTACAGAAATGTTATAAGAGTGATAAATTTTCATGTTCCATGGAATGTCACTGAGATTTTTAAAAATGTAAGGACTATATGTAATACTACTTTAAAGATCAGTGGATTGAGCGTCGGCCTGCGAGCTAAGTGTCGCTGGTTCGATCTTCCAGTCAGGGCACATCAGAGAAGGAAAACTCTGATTCCAAAAAACCTCCGCTGCCTTGCGGCATACCTCTTCAGGGGAAAGGCTAGGGGAGTAAACCCCGACAGAAAATCCGGAGCCGGAGTCCCTAAGGCGGTTTGACGTTGTAGTCAACACCGGCAACTCCTGCGGCGCACCTGAAGCCAAGCTGTATTGACTCCGTCTTTCCCTTGGATCCTTCAGCTGCGAAGAGAGGGGGGGTCTGCTGCATGGGCAACAGCAGACCCTCCATATCACCCTGCCCAGGCTCTGTAGCTTCAGCTCCACTGGAGAGGACACTCCAGCGTCATCGCAAGATGTTGATTCAACACGGGAGGAGACAGATACCGTGTCACTCCCGAGTCGGACTGCACAGCCATTCTCGGCGGTGCAGATAGACTCTTAAGAAGCTACACCATCGTCTCTCGAGACGGACGGCTGCCGACGACGACTTTAAAGATCCTTATTTTCCTTCTCTGTATGTAGCTTAAGATAAAATGAGCCAACAGCTTCAGAGGTTTCATTTATCTTATAGTTAAATTATCTTATTTATATTTTCAGATATTAAATTCTAAAAATCCAAATATGAAAAAGCCTAATAAACATACATGAATGCTCTCTATTTTGAAAATTCCTAATTTACTTCTTTCAGCTGCAGAAATAAGTTAGCATCTCTCATAACATTCGTTTAAATGGTCATTGCGCCCAATGATCATTTATGCTTTGAGAAATGCAAATTATCCATTTACTCATTCAACAAATATTTGTTGATTGCCTGTTACATGCCAAATACTGCTGTAGAAGTTCATTTTATAAAAATTAAGGAAATATATATTTTTATGCTGTCTATATTCAATAACTAGCAGAATGTTAAGTGAACAAATTCATTTTTTATTTTTAAGGAAATTTAAGCAAGTTTCAGAAGAATACACATAGCACAGGCTGATTTGTGCTATATGTATTTAAAAAATAAAAAATATGAATTTTTGAATGAAAATGCTGAATAGACACATGAAAGACTGTAAAATAAAGGAAATAAGGACAGGTGGGAGGGGAAGAAAACTTACTTTTTACTTCATACGTTTTATATTTTTTTGTAATAATTGAGTCCATTTTTGGTGTGTGTGTATGTTGTGTATATTCACACATGTATAGATCTATTATATAATATAATATATAATGCATAATATATAATATATAATTATATATAGAGAGAACCATGAGTATCAAACACCACTTTTTTAAAGTATATTTTATTGATTATGTTATTACAATAGTTTCAATTTTTATCCTCTTTGCTCCCCTCTGCCCAGTACCCCCATTCCCCCAGCAATCCAACCCCCTTTAGTTCAAGTCTGTGAGTCATACATATAAGTTCTTTGGCTTCACTCTTTCCTATACTATTCTTTTTTAAAAATTATTAATTAATTAACTAATTTTTTATAACAATGAAAAATAACAATTTCCTCCCTCTCAGACTTAAGATCCTTTATAATCTTATAAAGGACAATGGGCAAAGGTCTTGTGCTCCTCTAGCTGCTTCAAGTTGGACATGGTCATGGTCCTACCTACCCTTTGGTCCAGAAATTCCTAGCAAGAGTAGGGGTGTGGAGGGGAGGGTGGCCTTCCCACATGGAGAAGGATCTTGCAGACTCCAGGTCAGTTGGCTGTCCCCAGACAATGGCATGCTTGGTTTAACAGGCTGGCATCCTCGTTGTATTCTGGGGGCACCAGATTTGGCAACAGGGTTAAAAGGCATCATTCAATCCATAACCACTAGATGACAAAAGACAGGAATTAATTTTTCAATCTCCCACATTAGGGGAAAAAGAAACTTCTTTAAAGGAAGGTGTACAAGGCACGTCACACCTGTCCCAAACCCTATACTTAGTTTGGGCTGAGGGGAATATTTTAGGTTTCCCCCCCTCTCAGACCACTGGACCATTTCTGTCCAAGCCATTAGGATAGAAAAGAGAAACCAGTTTTTAAAGTGAAACCCACAGACCACACCATGCTTCACCAACCCAGCCACTTAGTTCAGTCAAACCGTTGAGTCTCAGGAAGCAGCAATGCAGACAGGATTAAGTGAGTCCTATACATACAGACAATCAATCAGGTAATGAGATCATAGACTTATGCCCTGTGAAAACAGAATGCACATGTTAAGTTATGCAACATAACCCACAAACTGGTCTCTAAACCTACAAGACTGTCTTATTGGAAAGACATCCAGTTGCAAGGCATTTGACATTATTTTTGTCTGTAAATTAAGCATCTTTGATGATGTCACAGACCTAGTTTAACTTTCAAATGAAAACAAACTTTAAATGAAAATAAACTTTAAAGACAGTTAGTTGCACTACTTTATAGTCTACCACTAAGCAATACGATTTTGCTTGAACTGTGATTTTTCTCCTTAAGATTACCCTCCTTGTCATTTAAAGGGACTACATTAAGTCCATTTTTAATTTATCCTGTTCATTTGCATAACACAAGAGCAGTAAATGATCACATATGATATTTACATCTGCTTTGCTGGAACACACACAAGGAAACTTTAGGGTGACTTTCAATCTGCCCTTCAGGGCACAGGAGCTGAGCCACATACCTGCCATTCAGCCTTGCCTGTAAACACCTGTCTTTTCCACATCCTTCAGTCTTTCTATTGTGCCTTAAGGTCCCTTCTAGCAATCTTTCAGGAAGGCAACCTTCGGTCCTTCCCTGGAAATATTGCCATGTGCCATGCACAACCAACCAAGGTACCAGGTCTTTTTTTTCATGGGCTTTTATTACCTTTGAAAGCCAATTCCAGTTCTTCAGGGCTTTTTGGTAACAACTAGAGCCCAAGCATGTCTCCTTTAGACATGACATTACAGTCAAAGTCATGATCAACAAAACCTCTATTAACAACTGGTCTTATTAGCTTTATGCAAAGAACTTTATGTCATTACTTACTTCTTCAGAATGCCAAATTCTGGAGAAATCAGGTAGGGAGAAAAATATACAGTGTGAAGAAAAGTCCTTGTCCTTCTAATATTCACTAAAATTGCATTTCCATACTTTACATTTTCTTTTGCTCACTTTTCTACATGTGAGGTTTTTTCTTTGGAGGGGGGGTTTGCTGGCTCACTTATTAATTTATTTTGCTTCATTTTTTCCTCCACTAAAAATTTTTGTGTGTTTGTTTTTCTATTAGAGTTGTCCCACTTTTTCCCCTATTGCTTCCCTGCACCCTGCCCACCCCTTCTCCCACAGTCAGTCCTCACCCAGTTGTCCATGTCTATGGGTCATTTATACATGTCCTTTGAATAGACCCTTCCCCTTCTTACCCCCTTCTCTCCCTCCCCCCTCTCCCCTTGTCACTGTTAGTCTACTCCTTGTTTATATACCTCTGGTTCAATTTTTCTCATTTGTTTGTGTCATTCATTAGTCTCCTGTATTAGGTGATATTATATGGTATTTTTCTTTCTTTGCCTGGCTTATTTCACTAAGCATAATTCTCTCTAGTTCCATCCATGTTGTTTCAAGTGGTAGAAGTTCCTTATTTCTTTCTGCTACAATAGCACTCCATTGTGTAAATGTACCACAGTTTTTTGATCCACTCATCTATAGATGGGCACTTAGGTTGTTTCCAGCACTTGGCTATTGTAAATAGCGCTACTATGAACATAAGGGTGCATAGGGTCTTTTGAACTGGTGTTTCAGGATTCTTTGGATATAATCCTAGCAATGGAATTGCTGGTTAAAAGGCAGTTATTATGTTGAGGTATGCTCCCTCTATTCCCATTTTGCTGAGTGTTTTCATCATAAATGGGTGTCGTACTTTTATCAAATGCCTTTTCAGCATCTATTGATACAATCATGTGGTGTTTGTCTTTCATTTTGTTTATGTGATGTATTATGTTTATTGATTAGTGAATATTAAGCCACCCTTGCATCCCTGGGATGAATCCCAATTGATCGTGGTGTATGATCTTTCTATTGTGTTTCTGTATCCAGTTTGCCAACATTTTGTTGAGGATTTTGGCATCTATGTTCATAAGCGATATTGGTCTGTAGTTTTCTTTCTTTGTTGTGTCTTGACATCGTATTGGAATTAGGGTTATACTAGCTTCATAGAAAGAGTTTGGGAGTCTTCCTTCTTCTTGGATTTTTGGAATAGTTTGAGAAGAATAGGAGTTAGTTCTTCCCTCAAACATCACTTTTTAAAAATTAATTAAGGCCTGTACTTTTCTCACATTTCTTTAATTTTTCTCTAATGTTTGTTTTCTATTCCAGAATATCACTCAATATATCAAATTGCATATAGTCATGTACCCTCTTAGGCTCCCCTTGACTGTGACATTTTCTCAGGCTTTATTTTTGTGAATTAAGAAAATTTCGAGGCATAATGGTGAGATGTTTTACTTTGTTTCTGTGGACTAAGAAACTTTCAAGGCTTAATGGTCAACTGGCATTTGTTGGGTGATCTTCTCATGATTAGACTCAGGTTATGAAGTTTGGGGAGAACAACACAGCAGTGAAGTGCTCTTCTCATCACAATATGTCAAAGATGTGTACTACCAGCATCACTATTTATGTTCATCATGTGGCTGAGGTAGTTTTCTTAGGTTTCTCTACTATGAAGTTACTCTTTTTCACCCCTCTTTCCATAGTGTGATCTTTGGAAGGAAACCCACACTTGAAAACCTAGGCAGTTCCTGGAGGTAAAGCCCACAAAAGTGTGTGGGGGTTGAGAGAGCTGAGACTGTGGCTCCCAGGAGTTTCTTGTTGTCCCTGAAGGTCACACTAAGCCTCCAGCAAGTTGTGAAAATTGCCATTGCAGTGTTTCCAGTAGTTTATGGCTCTCATCCGCATAAGCAGATCTCAGCTATGGCTTTCTGGAGTCCCATAGCTTTATAGGCTTCAGGCTGAGTTTTCCCCACAATCTGAGGTTATGGGTAGGTCTGATAAAAGACACTGAGTTTTTCCAGCTTTCTCTTACAGTAAGGATGGTGTACTTATTTTCTAGGGCTGCCATAATAAAACACCACATACTGTGTGGCTTAAACAACAGAAATTTATTTTCTCACAGTTCTGGAGACTAGAAATCTAAAATCAGGGGTCAGCAGGGCTGGTTTCTTCTGAGGCCTCCCTCTTTAGATTACAGATGGCCACCCTGTCTTCTCCCTGTGTCTTTGCATAGTCTTCCCTCTGCATTTATCTGTAATCTTCTCTTCTTATAAGGACACCAGCCTGGGATACTGGATTAAGATCCACCCAAATGATATTTTCTTCATTATCTTATCTCCAAGTACAGTTACTTTTTGATGTACCTGGAATTAGAATTTCAACATACATATTTTGAGGGGACACAGTTTAGCTCATAACAGGTGGCAATAACAATTTTAAAGCTCTTTCAAAAAAAGTATGTTTCACAATTCTGTTAATCACCTAAAAATAAAAATAATAAATAAATAAAGCTCTTCCATGTTGAAGCTGAAACTGGTTAAATGCCTAAGCAAATTTCTAATGTCAATGTTTTATGTGCAGTGCTTAAGTATGCTAAATATTATTAACAAAAGGCTCATGGTGAATAAACACTAGAGGGTCTATATCAGTAAGGATTCTAGGGATAAATAGTACTAATAGGATATGTATCTATCTGTCATCTATCCATCTATCTAAAGAAATTTATTTGAAGATATTGGCTGGTTAGATTATGGAAGCTGAGAAGTCTCATCATCAGCCACTGCAAGCTGGGGACTGTGGTGTAGTTTAAAGGCATGATTGCAGAGAGCTAATGCCAGTCTAGATTTGAAGGCCTGAGAAGCAGTAGAGCTGATGGCAGGAGAAAATATATGTGCCAGAATCAAAACCAAATAATTGGTACTTATTATTACTAAAGCCAGAGAATCATTTCTTCAACAGCTGAGAAATATATGTCTATATGGTCAGGAGGTCAGCCACAGGAAGGGTGGCCAATGAAAGTGAAAAGCCATAAACATTAGGGTTAAGTCTTTAATCACTTACTACACTAGTCTAAGCAGGAATTATAAAAAAAATGAAAGAAACCCCAACTCCATTTTCCCTCACTGAATAGCACACCGTTCAAGGGTCAGGTAGACAGTGCAGATGTGGGGGTGATCTTACTTGTGAAGGAGCCCTGAACAAAAGGCCCACTGCCAGTTCATGAACTATGGGGAGCTGTCAGGGGGAAGAGGCAGAGTGGAAAAGTGCTGGGTACTGAGTCAGACTGGGGCAAGTTTAAGGTGTCTTCCTTCTCCCCATGAGGAGACCTCCAGAGGTGACCAGAAGATCCTTGAGCATGACCTCAGATAAAGAGATCTAGTAATGAAAGCACCTGGGCTAGAAATGGACATAAGTGAAAGAGTGTGACAGGCCTGGGGGGCCTGTTTCCATGAGAGAAAGTGACGCACTGGTATTCAGAAGGCAACTTTCCCCACGTGGCCGGCTGCATAGAGACTTTGTAATTGCCTATGATCAGGCCACAAAAATCATGTATAGGTTTCAGACCCCTTATCTACCAAATTATCTTAAAGAAACTGTAACTTCAGAATAAAAGCAATTACCGTTTTCAATATTACAGTTAACAACAAGAAATCACAGATATTAGAATAGTTTTTGCATTGTTTGAAAATTTTGGTTTTAATGAATAGGATGACCTAGTCAAGTGCATATAATATACATTCAAATACAACAAATTTGCTAAGAAGTTTGGAGTAATTATCTTTAAAAGCAATGAACACACACAGTGATTTTCATTTGGAATTGGGAAAGGAAATTTGGGATAGTTGTAGAATCACTGAGGAAATAAACTCAAACAGGGATCTTCTTATTGTATCACAATGAGGAAACAAGTAAAAGATCTTTATTTCAAAAAGCAGCAGTTCTTAAACTTTACCCAGATAAAGCTTACAAAAATGCTTATTATAATAATAATTATGGAATTTCTGATTTAATATGTTATAGGAAATCCCAGGATTCTGTATTTTTAACAATCCAAGTGAGGTACATATTATTTACATGGCCCTTAGACTCGATTTGAAAGACATTTTTTTACGATTAACTTGAAGAGAGACATTTCATTTTTATAAGATGAAGAAAAATAGTTGAATATGGTAAGAAAAGTAATGATTAGAGAGTTTTTAGTAGTGTCTCATCTGATGTCTGCCAATGGGTCTTGCAAAAACCCCCAAAATGTCCCCTGGGTGACTTCCCTCACTCTTCCTTTCTTCATTGTTGGACTATGTGCATTTATTTGCATAATTTCACTGATTCTTTGAAGTTCTACAATTCTATGTTTATAACTAAACTATATGATATTAGTATGGAAAGCCTCTTTACTATTTTTAGAATCACTCATGAAACCTGTATATTTGTTAACCAGTGTCACCTCAATAAATACAATAAAAAGGAAGTAGAAGAATCACTCAAACCCCCACAAATATGTGAATTCTTTCAAATTTCTAATTGGTGCAACTTTATTAAACTATTTTTCTGATTTGAGGAATAGTCACCACTTCACGTACACCGGAGATACTTTCCAGAAAATGGAAGTGTTCACGAGGCTATAGGTTTCCTCTGTGTGTGTCAGGTGGCCTTTGCACTTCATTTTGTAGCTAGAAAGGATGGCAGGTTTTTCATAAAAGAGCTTGACATTGCGAGGTTTATTAATTAGAGTCAAGACTGTCTTAGGTTTCAATTATATTTTCACTTCTTACTAACAAGTGAATTATACACCCTCATGAATAAAAATGACTATCTCATACAATATAATTTTTATTTTTGTCCACTTGATTCCATTCTCTTTAGAAACAACACAGTGATGTAATTAGGTACAAAATGTTTAGATGTCAAACTGCCCTGTAAAGATCCAAACTCTATACCTTACCTGCCAGAAATCTTAGGCAAATGCTTAAACACCTCTAACTCAGTTTTTTAAGAAATTATAAAGTAGAAATGTTAATAATAGTCACTATCTTTTGCCTTTTCATAATTTGATCATAGTGCTTCTTATTTAGAACTTACCTTCAGCTTATAGAGCATACACTGAAACATATTTTGATAAAATCTTGATCAAAATATGTATTTAGTGCTTCTCAGAATCTGAGGGCAAAGATCAAATCTGTTTTTGGCCAAGGCTATATCCTTTACAACACAAAGTTAAAAAAAAAAAAACCAAGAAAGTACAGGCAACTCATTATTTTACAACTTGTACTGGAATCTTAGTCTAATATGCTATTGAATAAATGTGACAGAGTTGTTGAAAAATCCCATGTCAATGCTACATAAGTTACTCATTACCTCAGAAGCTTAGAAAGAGTAACTGCATGCATTATAGACAAGATGATAATAATTTAAATTATCTACCAAGTTAAATTATCTTATTATGTAACTTATCTTCACCTAATTCAAGTTGACTTAAATCAATTGGCTGGTAGTATTATGAAATATTCTGCAATTTCTAACTCATTTTAAATGTATTTGGACATTTTTAATCAAGCAATAATCACAGTTAAATGACATTACAGAACTCATCTTACCTGCACTCCACCTCCAATTTCCAACTCTGGTAGAACAGTGTTGTTTCAGTATAAAAGCATTACCTAGGAATAGAGAATTTCATCCGAATTACTATTGCTTCATCTTCCCTGACATCTCTCATATTATCCAGCTTTTCAATGCCTTCTCTTTTCACAAAGACTCAACTGGTAGATCAGAGCTCTCCCTAATATTAATTAATACCTGTAGTGAGTTCGTTTATTCATTCTTTTATTTAACAAGCATCCATTGAATGCCAACTATATCTGATATGCTCAGGTTACAAAGATGCAGAAGTCACGGCTATTGTCACAATTTAGTGAAGGAAAAAAATATGTGAACACATACTAGAGTCAAATAAGTACCATGAGATTTAAATGCAAAGTCCTAGAAATCCTAAAGAAATGAGGGACCAGTATATTCAGGATTGACATAGAAAATGTATACACTTGTCTTTGACCCAGGATGATAAGAGGAAATTTATAAATTTAAGGCTTTGGGAGAATTTGGGGTGAGGATTAGAGGTAAAAGGAAGTTGGAATGGAGACTGGTGAGAAACTGACAATGTTCTTAAAAGGGTTCCACCAATGGGCTAGTATAAGCAATAACATGGTATAATAAAAATATCACCAGCCTGGTGTCCAGAAGACACAAATTCTGACCATTACTGACACTAAAGTCTGTGTGACTTGAGGCAGGCAGATCACTTTAATGTGGCTCAGTTTTCTTCTTTATAAATTAAGGGTGTTGGAAATGCATGGTTCAAAATAGATTTTTCCCCCTAATGTCCTATCAGCTAATAGTGTCTAAAATTTAGTTGTATAATTTTAAGAGTTTCCAAGCAGGGTGTGAAATTATTTTTTAAAAAAGTTTTTTCAGGTAAGTTGTAAAAAAAAAAATGCTTACGGTGTGGGAGTCTAAGGTTGACTTGAAGTTTTTAAAACAAAGAGCGGGAGTTTAAAAAAGGAGCAGAAATTTCAATGGATTACATTAATGTGGGAGGGAGAATAAATAATAGAGAAAAACACAACAAACTACATGAGGTCCTAGATCTTTTAAATGCTAGAAGAGGAGAGTTAGTTCAAAACAGCTCTTAATCGGAACAGTGACACATCTCTGCCAAAGGAATATTAAACAATTGCATATTGTTAAGTCTAAGGCATTAAAAAGCAAAGTATAAAGGTGATTCTGTGTACAATATAAAGTGAGTGATTGGTAATAATAATAAGTAATACGATCGTTAAAAGGCTGTGACACTAAGAGAAAGAGCAACCGTAATTAATCAGGGCAGAGGAACTCAGCAATGTGAGTTCTTTGCTTTGCCTAGTCCTCATACATTACATGGCTTTATGAAGGTACATGATTGATGATTTTATAGTTTTCTGAATTGAAAATTCTTCCTTTACCATCTCTGAGTCAGTTTAGGTAACACTGAAAAAATATTTTTGACCATACCTGTCTAAGTGCACAACCTGACCTCAGTGGGAGGGAAAGCCTATCTTAGGGCCTGCCTCTCATCCTTACTTTGCACATATTGTAATGTTTTGGGGATTGTGTAATAAACCTTCAATGAAATCATACATCTATGAGATAAGAGAATTTAACATGGTCCTATGGGATTTTCCTGGTGTTCTATTCCTATACTGGGTAATGAGCCACATTTCTCGGAGGCTGCTAATAGTGCACATCTTCGCATAAGATTGTCTTCTGGGTTTTGATAATCCTCAGGTTATGGAAGCAACTTTTCCAGAGATCAAGCAGTACAGGATCTAATGAACCATGGTTGATCTGGTAGAGAATCTGCTTCACATTTTAAGGCATTTCCTGTCTTGCATACTTTTTAACTCCGTAGCTCATGAATAATTAGAAAGACTGAATGTAAGTCATATCCTTGGTTCTAGGGTAGGTGAGAAAAGAAAATAATTTTAAAGTTATTATCCTGTTTGGGATATAACTAATAATCTGGGAATTGTGACGGTAGCCATTAGAGCTGGCATGATTCACAGCACTGGAAATAAATATTCAATGTGAAGGTTTTCTTTTGGGTGTGTAAGACACAAATTAATTATTTTCTCCTATTCTGTTTCTATTTGAGGCATGAGAATGCAGATTCACAAATACATAAAGTGTAATCATTGAATGATCTTGACTATAACAGAATTAGCTATATATCTATATCTATATCTCAAAAATGAATTTCTCAAGTTACATATTTATTTTATTGAAAACCCGAGGAAAAAACTTGAATGTAATTGACTAGCAATTGTAGTTGGATTAGTGGTTGCCATCTGCATAGTTTCAAGAACAACATTCAGAGCTGAAGTTACATTTCTAACTGTTATATATTAGTTTTGTTTTGGAGAATTTTCTTAGCCAATATGAGCTTCAGTTTTGTCATCTGTCTAGAGGAGATAACTTTCTACCATGTTGCGCTAATATGAATATCAAATACATTGACATATATTAACTGAAAAGCATCATATGATTATTACCAGTATAGCAATGAAAATGAACTTTGAATACACCAAAATCATATGGGTGTTAGCATTGCTCAGCTGTTTTAATTCAATCATCAATAGAATTACAATTTACTTAAAATATGAAATCTTCTAACTGCCGGTGTTACCATAGGAAGTTAGCTAATTATTAATAAAAAGAAAGAGAAGGGAATTGGACACCGAGTTTAATGAACTAGGGAGCATAAGCCTGTTCGCTCCACCAAGAAGCTACAGCTTTTCATACTCCAGGGGGTTGTCGCATTGCTCCATGAAGGGGATTAACACTCCTCCCTTCTGCTCTCCAATATGTGGTTGTTGGGTGTAGCAGGGGGAGGTGCTGAACCATAGAGGTCTGTCAGTCTAACTAAGGGTAGACCCATCAAATGGCCCATGAAGGCTTGGGAAGTTGACTGGTCATTTTTCAGAAGCACATGGTCCATCCCCAAACCAAGCTAATATAATCTCAGGGGAACCAAGAAGCTCTCTATTCCTCTGTCTCACTCACCCACCCAGTGACACAGTCGCCCCATGCAGTTATGCATTCTCTCCTAGATGCATGCAGCCATGTGGGTCTAGCAGCTACCAGAGCCTGCGGCAGATGGTGTGGGCTCCAAAAGACTAGCTTTATGATGAAACAGAAACTCTGGACACTGGCTTTTGTTTTGGCCTTGCTGAAGACAAGATTGGGCTTTTTCTATGGTGGGATGAAGGGAGATGGGACATTGAAAATCCAGGGGCAGGTTTTCATCTGAATAAATAATCTTGCCAGACCACAATCTCCTGTGCGTGGGTCCTTAAAATGCCTTCCTCAAGATCCCATGGAAGAGCCTGATTTCCACGAACAATACCAGGACTGGCAGTTTTGGGTTTTTTGAGGCATGTAGATACTCTCATTCAATTGATTAAACACACATTTATTGAACACTTTCTAAGATAAGTATTGTGAAGCCTGAACTAAATCTGTGAAGAGAAAGAAGGGAGAGAGGGAGAGAGAAGGCAACAGGAAGACCGGGTGAGGGAGAAAGGAAGATTTCTTAGTATCAAGATATCTGAAGATTTATTGATGATTGCCATGCTGACTGGTGTGAGATGGTATCTCATGCTCATTTTAATATGTATTTCTCTGATTATTAGTGATGTTGAGCATCTAAAGAACCCAGACAGATGTCAATAAAATCATAACGTAGCATGATAGTAACACCGCTTTGCATTTACTGTGTACTTAGGGCCAGGACAATATCTAAGTACACTTCATTTTCATTATGACCCAGATTTTTCACAGTATGCTCAGGTTGCAAATAGTTCCACAACTTGCAAGAAGAAAACCAAAGTACAGATGTAATTAGTTAAATTGTTAAAGATTGCACAGATGGCATGATTAATTAAATTTTTTAAAAAATAATTAATTAATTAATTTATTTTGAGGGGGGACCCCTGCCCTGTAAAAATTCTCTTCTTATAAAGGACAATGGGCAAAGTCCTCATGCTCCTTTAGCTGCTTCAAGCTGGACACGGTCATCGTCCTACCCACCCTTGGGTCTGGAAATCCCTAATAAGAGTGGGGGTGTGGATGGGAGGGTGGCCTTCCCACATGGGGAAGGATCTTGCAGACTCTGGGTCAGTTGGCTGTCCCCAGGCAATGGCATGCTTGGTTTAACAGGCTGGCATCCTTGTTGTATTCTGGGGGCAACAGGTTTGGCAACAGGGTTAAAAGGCATCATTAAAACCACAACCACATGATTAATTAAATTGTAATGGGTTGTACAGTTAGTGAGTAGTAAAAGGCGGATCCAATCTCCAGAGTAACTGACTCTTTCAGTAATTTTGGTTTTTAAGTTCAAAGGTCAAGGTTTCAAAAACAAATAAGGAAGACTTGTGAAGGAATTGATGTTGAAATTGGACCCCTAAAGAAAAAACAATAGGCAAATGCGTAAGGGTGTGGTTTTATGCTTGAAAAGTGCACAAACAGAGGCACTGACTAAAAGATACCCTTGTGTATGGGTGTGAAAAACACAAGATGCTTGTCGCTACTGGTGATGAAGTGGGGAGGCTTGAGTGGTGGAAAGGTTTGTTAATGCCAGGTCATAAAGTGGCATGCCCTATTTGGAAGCTACAGCTTTAGCTCAAGCACAATGATGATGAGCTTAAAGGAATTTAATATGAGAAAAATGACAGCTGAATTTAATATTTAGATTGAGCTCTGCCTCTTTTAGGGAGGAAGAATTCAAAGGTGATGAGATTGTGGTAGGTAGGAGGAAAAATTTAAAAGATTTCCCAGTTCTCTGGTGGCGAGAAATGATTGTGATCTAAGCTAAAACAATGGAAGGAGACATGGAAAGAAGAAAATGAATTTGAGAAATAGGAAGTCAAATCAGCAGGCTTCAGTGATTGTCTTGAAGAGAATGCTCAGCCTGGGAGAGAAAGGTCTGAAATAGTAATGTTATTATTATCGAAAATATTGTTTCCACTATGGTGATTTATTTTGGAATGCCATTCCTATTATTTTGAGTCTTTTTCTAAATTTTTATTCACAGTTTATAGGGAAAAAGGTTTCTGGATTAATATTACTGACTTGAGAAACTCAATCACTTTCATTTATTTAATAATTTTTAAAAAGAGATCCTCGAAACTTCAAATATGTAATATGAGTACCCAAGGGGTGGGGGAGGATAGGCTACTTTACAAGTGAATTTGACCACAAGACCTTTCTGCCTGAATGCTTATTAAAATCTCAAGAAAACATAGTTTGGGAACATTGCCTGAAGCCACACTAGAGTTTACTTGAGAATTTTTTTGCATGTCATTTTCAGTTTCCTGTAATATATCTGTGCTTAAGCTATTGAAAAGCAAGCTTTTTAAGTGTTGTGAGTATGAGGGAAGTCCCGGGAGTCTACCTGGTCTCAATCCTGACTTCATCATCTAGTGTCTCTATGTGCCGTACAGAACTGCTTAGTGCTTCTGAATTTAATTTTACTCATTTGTAAAAATGGCCTAGTATTTCCTATCTCAAAACATTGCTAGGATTCAGCAAGATAATCCATGTAGAGCAGTTCAGCATGCTGCTTAGCATATCATAAGTAAGCATTCAGTAAGTTCAACCTTATAAATATTGTGAATTTCATCCTTCTTAATTGACTTTGTTTCTTGTCCATGAAGTCTGAAGTTTATGTTTGGTATATGTATGTGTATATATATATAAATATGTATGTATATGTATATATGTGTGTGTGTGTGTGTGTGTGTGTGTGTGTGTGTGTGTGTGTGTATATATCGTCGTCGGCAGCCGTCCGTCTCGAGAGACGATGGTGTAGCTTCTTAAGAGTCTATCTGCACCGCCGAGAATGGCTGTGCAGTCCGACTCGGGAGTGACACGGTATCTGTCTCCTCCCGTGTTGAATCGACATCTTGCGATGACGCTGGAGTGTCCTCTCCAGTGAAGCTGAAGCTACAGAGCCTGGGCAGGGTGATCTGGAGGGTCTGCTGTTGCCCATGCAGCAGACCCCCCCTCTCTTCGCAGCTGAAGGGTCCAAGGGAAAGACGGAGTCAATACAGCTTGGCTTCAGGTGCGCCGCAGGAGTTGCCGGTGTTGACTACAACGTCAAACCGCCTTAGGGACTCCGGCTCCGGATTTGCTGTCGGGGTTTACTCCCTTAGCCTTTCCCCTGAAGAGGTATGCCGCAAGGCAGCGGAGGTTTTTTGGAATCAGAGTTTTCCTTCTCTGATGTGCCCTGACTGGAAGATCGAACCAGCGACACTTAGCTCGCAGGCCGACGCTCAATCCACTGAGCCAAACCAGCCAGGTATATATATATACTACCTAAGTATTATATTGGGGCTTCTTATAATTAGAAAATAAATAGAAAATAAATGACATCCCTTCCAGGACCCCAATTGAGGCTATACTAGGATTTGGCTCAGCTGCCTCCTCCATCCCATTCCAAGTAGTCCTCTCAGCTCTGAGTACTTTTCTAGGTTCTCACCTTTACTGATATTGTTTTTATTTCCCCATGTTTATTTTTTTCTTCTGGGGTATTGCTCATAGTCATTTATTTATATTGAAGTGTACACCTTTAAGTTAACTTCGAAACGGTATGAATCCGGAGATAATTCCATTTTATACTTTCGTATTTACTCATAACTTAGAAGGTGACTAAAAATGTAACCGTTACCTACTTTCCAAAACAATGGCACAAACATCCAAATTTTGTAAAAAATGTCCCCGTTGGGCATCCCATAAGGATGCTTTGCATAACTGCGTTTTCTGATTTTTAGCCTGTCAGATACGAAAAGTACTTGAATTACCGATTACACTTCACGTGAGTCGGCGCTACTACGTGGTGGCCGCGGGAGCCGTGAGGACGCGGTTGCCGTGAGATCCGATAGGGCTCAGACGAGGGTTTTAGACATGGGGATGGACCTAAGTGGGAGATGTCAGGATAAGGTTTGGATCTCAAGTCTTTAGATTGTATTTCATGATATAAGGTTAAAAAAAAAAAAAGGCGAGGGAATTCAGGATTAAAACAAATATTTTACTCGAGTAACTTGGTGGGCTTTTGTACCTTTTACAAGATGGCAAAGGCTAAAAAAGCCCTTTGGGGTGGGGGTGTATTGAGAGTGCTTTTTGGTGTTGCTGATTTTGAGTTGTCTAACCGACAGCCACATGGGCGTGTCAAGCAGGCAAATGAGTATAGTGGAGTCTGGAATTCCAAGCAACGTTAGGACTTGAAATTCAGCTTTTGGAGTCACTGGCATCTAGATGACTTTAAGTGCCACAAGTTTTAATAGTCGTTTAAAGAAACTATAGTCATTGAAAATATAAGCGATCTGAAAACGAAGTCCCATGTGAGTGTTTTGTAAGTGGGTAGAATTGAGCATTTTGCAAAAAACAAAACAAACAAACAAGAAAAAGCCAGAGGCTGAGCAGCACGTAGGTAACTCTCCGTCAATGACATGGGCAAAACAAATACACAACTGGATAGTATGGATTCACAAAAATTAGCGCAGAAAATGTCTCATGGGGAAGAATGTGGCATCATGCATTGAATGTGGCACAGATGTCAATACAATTTGAACACAACAGTGACAACTGATTTGACCACATTCATATCATCAGCAACCGCGATCAAAGTTGTTTCATTGGAATGTCTGAGGATGTGGCCCGTTTGGAGAGGTTTACTGAAAAATACGAGTGGAGATAACGCTAAAAAACCTGCTCTTTTTTTTTTTTTTTTTTTCGTTGTGTTGTGTGCCCGCCTCTGTCTAATGATAACTCATGCTGTGGCTGGGTTAGTCCTTGTGGTTTTTGGGATGATTGCAAGATACCCTTAGCAATAACCATCAGGAAACTTTGGAAAAAAAAAAAAAAAAGGCCGTGACTTACAAGTCCTAGAAATTGTGTGGCACACAAAGAAAGAAAGAGGCAAGTGACGTGGGGCTGGAAGAGAGTGAGTGTGCGTGCTTGGCCTGAGGTTCTGCTTTCAGTCGGATTGAGGGAGGGGGTTTAGGTTTTCTTGAGCTCACTTTTTATTGGCGAATTTAAAACATAAGAGCAGGAATTTAAAACGTAGGAAGGGGAAACAAAAAGCCCAAGTGGACAGTTATCAATATCATTCAATATCTTTCAAACAAAGGAGGCCGGTGGGCTGGCAATGCATTTATTCCAGAGCGCCACCCTGGAAGTGGATATGTGGGCAATCAAAGCTGAAGTCAGGCACTTACATTCCACGCCAGAGAAAAGCCAACAGTCTGGGCTTCCACGCACTACGGATGTGAGTTAGCATGGTTAGGACATACAGTACAAGATGCCAAGTTAATTTTGAATTTCAAATAAACAATAATAGTTTCTCTTTAGAGTAAGTATGAACTTATTTATTCAGCATGTCTCATACTTCCTGCTCTATTTTTATTTGCTAAATCTAGCAACCTTCAGTTAAAGAAGATTTTGATTTTTTCAGGCTATGAAATACAGTATGTATTGTGATTAGAGAAGGTCCTGGAGGGAGAGAAAATGATGAAAAGGTAGATACACTTGCAGAAGTTGGGTCTTTTAGATAATTAAATTGAATAAAACCCAGAACACCAAAAGTGGGTTGTATTTCTTGAAGGGGAACAAAAAATGTTTGCTTTACTAAATATGGAGTATACCCCGTTTTCCCACATGCCTAGTACCTTCTTTTTAGGTCAAATGAATTCAGTTATTATACTTGTATGATATTAAACAGCCTTGGGTTTGAAACCTGACTCCTATAGAAAAGTAATTTCTCTGAACTTCAGTTTGTCAATTGGTAAAACAGGCATAAAAACACTTACGTGGGCTCAATTTAGGGATTACAAAGATTAAAAAAAAGAAAAGAGCCAAGCAGTGTGGCCAGTATGTAAATTGGCATGTGACATATAAATAACTTTAGTAATTTCTAATCAGGGCCTAATAGGGGACAAGTATCACTTTAAGTACTGCATATAAATAAATTTAATCCTTATGTTAAGTTATGAGATTAGTTCCCTATGGACAGAGATTGACCAACTGTGTGTCCATTTTCTTCCCTTCCCTATCACATAATAAAAGGTAATTTGGTGAATGAGTAATGGAAATAACAAGCTTGTGTGTTGTCCGTGGAAGTTAGGCTCTTTCATGGGATCACAAGGGAAGCATTTTAAGGACTCATGCATGGGAGATTGTGGCGTAGCAAGATAGTTTATTTGGGTGGAAATAGAAGCTGTCCCCTGGGTTTTTAATTTCCCATCTCCCTTTGTCTCTTCATGGAAAAAGTCCAACCATGACTTCAGTAAGGCCAAGACAAGTCAGTGTCCTGAGCTTTTGCTTCATGTGAAAGTTTAGTTTTTTGGACCCTGCACCATCTGCTGTGGGCCACATAAGCTGCTAGACCTGTGTGGCCCCGTGCTCTTGGCAAGTGAGAAGAGAGCATACATGGATACATAAAGCAAGTGCAGGTCACCAGCGAGAGGGACGGGGGGTTGGGGGCAGAGGGAGAGAGAGAGCTTCTTTGTTCCCCTGGGATAATATCAACTTGTTTGAGTTTGAGATGGATCAGGTGGTTTTTCAAAAGTACCAATCAATTTCCCCCATTTTTTTTTTTTTTTTTGATGAGTCCTCTAACTAGTTAGACTGACAGGCCTCTCAGGTCAAGAACCTACCCCTGAGCCCCTAACAATCCAGTACTAGATGGGAGAAGAGAGTAGTGTTAATAGCCTTGGTAGAGCAATAGTATAATCTTCTGTGGTGTGAAGCTGTAGCCTTCTGGTAAAGCAAACTGGCTTATGCTCCCCATTTTATTAAGCCCAATGTCTAATTCCCTTTGCTTCTATTTTTTATTAATAACTAACTACCTATTTATGGTAACATATAAAGGAGGCATTGTTACCAGTACTGTACAGAGGAGAAACCTAGCACAGGGAAGGTAAATATATTCACTTCGCCACTAAGCAATGGAGTAAGAGTCTGGAAACAGGTTATATTTTAAAAGAAAATTACTTGCAAGTATTTATTAGGAGCATATAGTATTTACCTCTACTGAAACAATAAAAAAATCATTTAAGCATAGTCCTATGGGAATGCAAGCTTCCACTCTCTGTGTGTGTCCAATGTCTGCATTTCCTCCACCCATGTCCTCAAACATATTTCCAGACTGTGACAGTCTTTGTGGGGAGCAGAGTTGGGAGTGGATTAGATGGGAGAGGGAAGGCTGGGAGAGACTGATGATGAGCTGGAAGAGCCTTTCTCCCAGATTTAGGCAGTTATAAGGGTAACTTGGGGCTTTTTGTTCTTTCTTATTTCTGTGACATTTTTGAATCATACTAAAAATTGTACACTTTCCAGGAACATTCAGAAAAATGTTTAGAGGTGCAGAAAGGCCTGTTTGGTGGCTTAGTTTTGAGTAAGGGGAGTGGAAGTAGCTTACTCTGGGAGCCTTATCTGTATTCAGTTACATGATAACCACTCCATTTGTAAGTTGCATCCAGGTAGGAACTTAGAGTCCCAGGGCCACGTCTTCACTCACCCAGTGCCCCCATGGTCTACTTTTCCCCCAGCTCTGCCCTAGGACGTGAGAGGCAGTGTGGCATAGCAAAAACACATATAAGCTGTGGAGTTGCGAGTTGGAGATAACATATTTTTAAAATATAATAGTGGGAACCAAGTTTTTAAAGTACCTGAGAAATTTATTTTTAATACACATTCAACCATAAAATAGAAAATCAGTTTGTTTAGCTATCTGTTGAGGTATTTATTTGGTAGTTAGAAAAGAATAATTTAGAGTATATTAGAATTTGGCATTTTCCCCTAAATATTTATTTCATGAGCTCATAAGAAAGATTGCAAGGCCACAGTCATAGCAAAAATACACTATGATTACATATAATTGGTCATCAATCAGCAATGCCATTCCCCAGATATGTCAGGTAAAATAATTTATTCTTAGGAGACATTATAAAATATTTCACACTGATGTAGCCCTATCGAGGAGATAGAAGGCATGTTAACTTCTGCATATATAAACACACTCAAAGACACCATATTTGTATATACTCAACACATTAAGAGAAGAAAATTAATGAGGTCATTTAACCAATGAGTTATTTAGAAATCAGTAGGTTTCTAATTGACAAATTCATTTGTTTGGTTTAGTTTAAATGTTTATCTACAAAATAAGCACTTAAAAGTCAATTCCCATTTTTTACCATGATGATTTTTGTGTCAAGACAAAATTGGACTGCAAAATTCACAATCAAACTTGATGAATTGGCTACTTAATTACTTTGCTCTGTGACTTTGGACCATCTTTAACCTTCATAAAAATTAATGTGCTTGAATATTGTAACAAAGTCATTAGTAACATAGTCACTTTGCCAGGGTGAATGAATCAATACATCAATATAACAATGAATATTTACTGATTGATTGAATTAGGCTTAACACTGTGCACGAGATATCATTGTTTTATTTATTTATTTAATGTGCTTTATTGATTATGCTGTTATAGTTGTCCCAATTTCTTTTCCCTTTGTTCCCCTCCACCAAGTGACACCCCTCACTCCAGTTGTCCCCTCCCCGAGTCCATGACCATTGGTTGTGCGTATAGTTCTTCTCAACATCTTCCTATCTACTCCACTCCCTCCTACTATGCTTCTTAATTCCTGTACCATCTCCCTCCCTTTCCCCTCCTCCCCCTCCCCATTGACCTCCCCCAATATGTTCCCCGTACCTATAATTCTTTTCTCACTCTTGTTGCCTATTTAGTTTGCCTTTGTTTTGATTCCCTAGCTTCCGTTGTTGGTTGTTGTGATACAGTTTTCATTTTAATGTTCATAGTTTTGATCCTCTTTCCCCTAAACAAGTCCCTTGAACATTTCATATAACAGTGGTTTGGATCTGATGAACTCCTTCAGTTTTGCTTTGTCCTGGAAGCACTTTCTCTGCCCTTTTATTCTGAATGACAGCTTCACTGCATAGAGTAATCATGGTTTTAGGGTTTTGCTTTTCATTACTTTGAATATTTCTTGCAAGTCTCTTCTTGCCTGCAGAGTTTCTTTTGAGAAATCAGCTGAGAGTCTTATTGGGATCCCTTTGTATGTAATTCTCTTCTTCTCTCTTGCTGCTTTTTAAGATTCTCTCTTTATCCTTAATTTTTGACATTTTGTGTCTTGGTGTGGTTCTCCCTGGGTCCAGTTTATTTGGAACTCTCTGTGCTTCCTGGACCTATAAGTCTATTTCCTTCCCCAAGTTAGGGAAGTTCTGCTTTATTATTTTTTCACATAGTTTTTCAATTTCTAGTTCTTATTCACCTTCTGGCAACCCTATGATTTGGATGTTGGCCTGCTTATAGCTGTTCCACAGGTTTCTGAACCTCTCCTCATTTTCCTCACTTCTCATTTCCTTTCTGCACTGGTTGACTGTTTGTTCCTTTCCTATGTTCCGATTTGTTGATTTGACTCTTGGTTTTCTTTGCCTCACCACTAGTTTCATATGTGTTTTTGTTCATTTCAGTGGGACTAGCCTTCATTCCTTCCCCATCTTGTTTAAGATCTGCTTTCAGGTCTGTAAGCATTCTTATAACCAAACCTCTGAACTGTGCCTCAGAAAGATTTCCTATCTGCTGATTCGTTAGATTACATATTTGCTGTCTGGTCAGCTGTGTCACCAGCATTGCTATCATGATCTGTGCCATCCGGACAGTTTTGTGTTTACCTTTGCTTCCTGGGCGGGGCTGTCACATTAATGCTATAGGGTGCAGAGCTCTGTGCACTCATCACTACTGGGCTACCCTTCTCGCCATGCTGTGGCATTTTGTGTGGGGGCGGGGGTCAAGATGGATTCTTGCCATTTACTCTCCACTGAGAGACCGGGAGCTTCTTCCTCTATCCGCACCCCCTCTGGCCTTCACAGTCCAAGGCAATAAGGGTCTGCCTTCCCCAGTGTTGAAATCGTGAGCTGATGGGCCTGGTCTGCAGCTGGGGGTGCTCCCCAGGTGTTTCTCACCTCTTTTTAACCCTTTGAGTGCCAATGTCGCTGTGAGTGACACTGACAAATTTTCCCAAAAGTGCCAGTGTTGCTCCCAGCAACTCTTTTTTCGATGGTTATAAATGTAAATAACAATGGAAAAATTTGTATTTTATGTGTTCTTCTCATTTTTTATACTTCAGGTTATATATTGATATAACTTTTTCTCGTGTGGATCCAAATTTCGAATTATGCATGACACTCAAAGGGTTAAATACAGGTGTCTGTGCTTACCGCTGTCCCACCACTGTTGTAGCAGCTGCTACTGCCAGCACAGCTTGACCTCTCCACCCCAGCTTCGCCTCTCCTACCCATCCGGATGAGCACCGCTTCTTTATAACTTCATACGTTGGACTTCCATGTAGCTTTATTTTCTGGAACTTCTGGTTATTTCTGGTTTTGCGATAGATGCATTCCTTCTTAGTTGTGGAGGTAGTTGGAGCATGTCAGTCTAGGCCTCCATCTTCACCAGAAGTCCCATTGTTTTATTTAAATTCTCCACACAGATCACCAGAGAAGAAAACAGAAGCCCCGAGTTTTTGGTCTAACTTTTTCACCAACTGACTGTGTGATCTTGTTCTAGTCATTTATTTTTGTATGCTCTTAGTTTTATCAACAATTAAATATTAACCTATGAAGTGACAATCATATTTTTTTGATGCTCTAATATTCTAAGGGATTATAGACATGATAATCATGATTATGAGATAGATAATAATAGCAGCTAATATATACTGAGTGTTTACTATGTACCAGTATTATAATACATATGTTGCATATATTATAGTATTTAATCAGCACAAAAACTTAAGATGTAAGAATTGTTAGTTTTTTTGTATTATATAGATAAGGAAGCTAAATTTGAAAACTCACTAATAATTTAACAAATGTTTATAGTTAGTAAATTCCAGAACAGGGCTTAAACCAGATTTACTCACACAAATTCTGTGTTCCTCTCCCTCTGTTCTACAGCCCTTCTCCACAAACACCATGCATGACATGCCCTCTTGTTACAAGCATCAATACAACAGAGGTCACTGTTTCAAAACTTAGCAAAAAATGTAAAATAAGTCCACCATGAACTTGACCATGATGACAGTGACTCTTTTCAATCAGAATTAGAGGAGTAGAAAAACTCACTAGTAGGGTAGGCATTGCCTCTGTGGCCAGCTTTTACTAAATGGGCATTATTTAAAAAAAAAAAATCACTGCATAAACAATGGTCAGGCTAGAAAAACTTTAGAAACCCAGACGCAATTGCAGGATTGAAACTCATTAAACTTAACGAGTTTAACCAAGTAGTTTGACAGCAACTCCTTCTTGAAACAGACTAATTAGGCCAAACAGAGAGACTTCTTTAAAAGAAAGCTTGCTCTGCTCTTCACTGCTGATCTGGAATTTGAAAGCTGCTTCAACAGACACTGGTTCTTCAGAGCAAACTCAGCTCCACCGATGTGTCTTCCTGCTCTGCTCAGGGCAGATCAGCATAAAACCCAGCACTCTTGCTAATTCCCAATGGAGTACAGACATCTGGAAGACAGACATATTTTTTACCACCTACGGGTTTCCACTGGGAAGTGGGGAAAAGAAAGAGAACCATTGAGACCAGAGGGGGGAAAGAGTAATAAGTGATGCTGTCATTGCAGGAAAAAAGATTTCTCCAAACAATAAGTATACAAAGTGCCTACAGGACACTTGTGCAATATTCTTTTTCTTCTGAAAAGGAAGCACATTACAAAACAGAGAAGCAAAAGAGGACTGGAGAAAGAGATAAATAACAGGTCAATCTCCTGGAGTTGTGTTTAAAAAAAGAAAAAGAAAAAGTGAGAGAAGAAAATTTAGTTTCTTCTCCTCTTTTCATGTATTACGTATACGTGCAGGTATTTGTGATGAGGGCCGTGTGGATGTTGTGTATCTATATAGAAAACAGCTCTGCTTATAAAAATGGATTATGCACACAGGAGTTTATATACTCCGAATCATTTGTGTGCTGCAGACTGTCAAGTGTAGGCTCTCTGAAATACAGACTCTGAAGCAAGACTGTAAAAAGAAAAAGTAACCAAGTAATTGATTTAGATAAAAGCAACAAAATGTGATTCTAACTACTTCACACTAATGATCCATTATTTATATTTTTCTGTGGCATGTATTAGATTTTTTCTCAAAATATGACTGTTTCTCTCTTTTCATGTGTGTGTCTTGCAGTTTTAAAATGGAGGGTGATTCTATGTACTATTCTAGAAGATCCTACTATGTGAAAACGAGTTAGTCTCACAATTGTTATATTTATTTTAATATAAATAACCACTGGAATCTGTTTCTCTTCTACATATACAAGGGGGGACCCAAAAAACCATAATTATCTTTTGGAGGGTGAGCCCCTTGTAGTGCAGGCTTCCCCTGCTAGGTGAGTGTTCTAGGAACCCATCTGTAGCAGTGTACCAGCTAGAGTTGTTGTGAGAGGCTGTGTTCAGCTTCAGTGAATTTTTTTGAAGACTCAACGTGTTTGCCCATTTTATGATGGGCAATTGATTTATGAGCACAGCTACCCACACCTTGATGAGTGTTCAGCAAGTTTTTTTTTTTTTTTTTTTTTTTTTACCGAAAATGGTGTGATACCCATGCCCCACTCTCTCTATTCACCTGTTCTCTCCCCAGGTGACTTTGTTTGTTTGTTTGTTTATTTCCCTGATGAAGAAAGTCCTCAAAGGGAAATGTTTTGCCGATGTGAAAGATGTAAAACAAAAAATGACAGAAACACTAAAAGTTATCAATATTGTTGAGTTTAAAAACTGTTCTGAGCAGCGGAAAACACGTCTCAACAGGTGTATTTCATCAAATGGAAAGTACTTTGAAGGTGACTGAAGCTTAAACATGCAAGAATAAATACACAATTTTTTATCAATACATTCTGTTTTTGGGGTTCCCCCCTCATATATTTTTCCATTTTAAAGAATATCCTGAAATTGCCTTAGAGATTTTGTGTATGCTTCACAAAATCTAGTCTCATAAAAACACACACTCATATTGGTACACTTAAAATAAAATAAGATCTCCATATTTAATCTAATATTGCCAACCTTTTTTTTCTATCATCAACTCACAGAAATGGTATCTCTACTGATGTGAATTAAGCAGCCTGTCTCCGGTGCAATTTTTAAAATTAGAGGATTATGGTGGCCCAGGTTGCACACCCTCTAGTTTTACATATTATAATTACTTGATGATATATTTCATTTAAAAAATACATGAAGTGACTTAAATGATCATTCTAGATGCTGCAGATAATCTTGGAAGGAAAAAAAAATAAGATTCCTGAAGCCTTTGAATGTACTTTTCTTGCTTATCTGCCCACAGAAGCAATACTACAGAAAGAGAAAAGTGACACACCACTGATTTAATTGTTGTTCCGCTCCCCATCACATATGTGGCTTAATATAGCACCCGGAACAGCAGAGATGACAGTACAGATAGTCGTCTCCTTCCTGTGAAAATCTACAGCACACTCACACTCATAAATAAAACTCTCGATTTATTGTTACTGCTACAGAAATGCCCACATTTCCCTGGAAAGAGAAAGTGATACTCAGACACTCACTTGCCATTTTTACTAACATGGTACACATGGAGGAAATGCCTACACATGTCAGTGATATTTTAAGAATGTACATAATAATTAGAGCCCAAATGTAGCCATGTTAAGTATGTCTACAGGCATTATCACAACACTCTAGAATTGTATATTAGCAAACGACATGAGGTGTTATCAAATCTCTTCTATCCATACATTATTGAATGAAGGGCATTGTGAATATGTCCTCAGTAATTGATACTTATTGCTAAATGCCCTTTTTATTTGGAACTGAACTTCCTCATGTTGCTGCTTAAAGCTGACTTCTTGACTTCAGATGTTGACAGAAGATTTACCAGTCTCTCCCAGATTCCTCTGCTGTACTCATCTAACAAACTGCTCTTTTAGTGCTACATTTTAATCAAAAAAGAGACTGTATGCTTTTTCAATCCCTTCTAAATAAAATAGTGGTGATTATGCTGTTTCACCAGCCTAGAATTTTCAACTGTTGTCTGCTCTCATTTCTCTTTCTGTGAGCAAATCCAACCTTTTCTTCAAGATTCTTCCAAAATGCAAGAGAATTAGTTTATTTATTCTATCTGTTAAACAACATTCATAGTCCTCTATTGTGTGGCAGGAACAGGAGTTACAGTGATGAATCCATGAATTCAGCCCTTGTGTCCACGGTACTTACTGACTAGGAATATTTCCTCTCCTAACAGCAATTTCTTCTTTCTTTGTATTTCTCTAGCACTGCATTGATAATTTTATGATGCTGTCTTTTCATCTAAAGTCCATCTTGCTTTCTATCTCATATGTGCATATGTCACACATATATGCACATACTTATACTAAATTTATATTTATATTTACATTTTAATGCATCTTTTCCACTTATATATTGCTATCTAAAACACTATCCCAATGCTATGTTTTAAAACTTCAATTTTTTTTTTTTTTGGTCTCATTATTTCACAAAACAGGAGTTGGGACTTGTCTCTTTTTTACGATGTATGATACCTCAGCTGAGATGGATCATATGCCAAGGAGCTGGAAAATCCAGGGTTTAGTCCACATATTTCTCATTTTCCACATAGTTCTCCACATGCCTGGCTTGAGCTTCCTCCTTCATGGTGGCCTCAGGGAAGCTGGAGTTCTTATATAGCTGTTCAGGCCTTCACAGATGAAGTGTCCAAAAGGCTTGTGTAGAAAATGAAACTTTCTATAGACCTAGCATCAAAAGTCACTCATTGTACATTCTATTGTTGAGGCGAGTGAAGAAGGCTAGCCCAGATATAGGTTGAGTTTAATGTCTTAAAACATCAATCAAATAATCTTGTTGCCCAAATAAGGATTTTGAAAGTTGCCACTATGTCTGAACAACAACCAAAAAGCAGAACAGAAGGTATAGCTTTCTCAAACTACAAAAAAATCAGGAACAAATACTGAAAGAAGCCAAAATTTTTCAAAAAATATCCTTATCTATAAAGGAATAAAGATGAGAATTATATTTGACTTCTTGTCAGAAAACTTGCACACAAGAAGAGGAGAAACATTTAAAGTCTTAGGTAAAAACCCCACCAACCTAGAATTCTGTGTCCTCCAAAATTATACTTCCAAAGTGAATGAGAAATAGACTCTCTCAAACAAAAAATGAGGGAATTTGTGCCATGCAGAGATGCTAAAATAAGTTCCTTAGTGAGAAGGAAAATTGACAACCTGGGCCTTATTGAAATTAAAAATGTTTGCTTTGCAAAAGACATTGTTAAGAAAATGAGAAGGTCAGCCACAGTCTGGAAGACAATATTTGCAGAAGCACATCTGATAACCAACAGCTATCCAAAATATACAAGGGAATCTTAAAACTCGGCACTAAAAAAGACAAGTCAATTAAAAAATAGGCAAAGGACCTGAACAAACACTTCTCCAAAGAAGACATACAGAAGGTCCATAGACACATGAAAAAATGCTCAACATCATTGGCCATCAGAGAGATGCAAGTAAAAACCACAATGAGATACCACCTCACACCAGTCAGAATGGCCATCATCAACAAATCAACAAACAACAAATGCCGGTGAGGATGTGGAGAAACGGGAACCCTAGTGCACTGTTGGTGGGAATGCAGACTGGTGCAGCCACTGTGGAGAACAGTATGGAATTACCTCAAAAAACTAAAAATGCAACTGCCTTTTGAACCAGCAATTCCACTGCTAGGATTATACCCGAAAAATCCTAAAACCCTAATTCAAAAAACTTATGCACCCCTATGTTCATAGTAGCCCTGTTTACAATAGCTAAGTGCTGGAAACAACCTAAGTGCCCATCTGTAGATGAGTGGATCAAAAAACTGTGGTACATTTACACAATGGAATACTATGTAGCAGAAAGAAAGAAGGAACTCCTGCCATTTGGGACAACATGGATGGAACTAGAGAGAATTATGCTTAGTGAAATAAGCCAGACATATCGGCAGCCGTCCGTCTCAAGAGACGATGGTGTAGCTTCTTAAGAGTCTATCTGCACCGCCGAGAATGGCTGTGCAGTCCGACTCGGGAGTGACACGGTATCTGTCTCCTCCCGTGTTGAATCGACATCTTGCGATGACGCTGGAGTGTCCTCTCCAGTGAAGCTGAAGCTACAGAGCCTGGGCAGGGTGATATGGAGGGTCTGCTGTTGCCCATGCAGCAGACCCCCCCTCTCTTCACAGCTGAAGGGTCCAAGGGAAAGACGGAGTCAATACAGCTTGGCTTCAGGTGCGCCACAGGAGTTGCCGGTGTTGACTACAATGTCAAACCGCCTTAGGGACTCCGGCTCCGGATTTTCTGTCGGGGTTTACTCCCTTAGCCTTTCCCCTGAAGAGGTATGCCGCAAAGCAGTGGAGGTTTTTTTGGAGTCAGAGTTTTCCTTCTCTGATGTGCCCTGACTGGAAGATCGAACCAGTGACACTTAGCTCGTAGGCCGATGCTCAATCCACTGAGCCAAACCAGCCAGGACAATAAGCCAGACAAAGAAAGAAAAATACCATATGATAGCACCTAATACAGGAAACTAAAGAACAACACAAACAAAGGAACTAAATAGAACAAAGAGGAGAATATCAGTCAATAGGGGGGAAGGGGGAGGGAGAGAAGAGGGGTAAGTAAGGGAAGGGTCTAGTCAAGGAACGTGTATAAATGACTCATGGACATGGACAACGGGGAGGGATATGATTGTGGGAGAAGGGGTGGGTTGGGTGGGTGGGGGAGCAATGGGGGAAAAATGGTACAACTGTATTGAAAAATCAAAAAATAAAAGAAAAAAATTTTTTAAAAAATGGGCCAAAGATCTTAACAGACACCTCACTAAAGAAGACACACAGATGGCAAATGAGTATGTGAAAAAATGCTCACATCATATGTCACCAAGGAAATAGAAATTGAAACAACAAAGAAACAACTATACACCTATTAGAATTGCCAAAATCTGGAATATGGACAATACTAAATGCTGGTGAGGACTGGAGTGACAGGAACTATCATTCACTGCTGGTGGGAATGCAAAATTTCACAGCCACTTTGGAAGACGGTTTTGCAGTTGCTCGTAGAACTAAGTATTCTCTTTGCCATGTATCCAAGAATCATGCTCCTTGGTATTAACCCAAAGGACTTGAAAACTTATGTCCATACAAAATCCTGCACATAATGTTTATACCAGTTTTATTAATAATTGATAAAACCTGGAAGCAACCTAGATCCCTTCACTAGGTCAGCACCTAACTAAACTGTAATACATCCAGACAATGGAATATTATTCAGCAATGAAAAAAATGAGCTATCAAACCATGAAAGACATGGAGGAAACTGGCATATTATTAAGTCAAAGAAACTGGTCTGAAAAGGCTACGTACCTTATAATTTTTACTATATGATATTTTTGAAAGGGCACAAACTATGGAGATAATAAAAAATTACTGCTTGCAGGGGATGAATAGGAAGGGCACAGAAAATTTTGTATCTGACACAAAAATGATGGATGCCTGCCGTTACTTATTTGTTCAGATCTGTATAATGACCATACCAAGAATGAATCCTAAAGTAAACTATGGACTTTGGTTGATCAATGCAATAAATATTGGGGGATGTTGATAATGGGGGAGACTATGCATGTTTGTGTGGTAGGGGGTGTATGCAAAATATTTGTGCTGTTCCCTTAATTGTGCTCTGAACCTTTACTTGTGCTGAAAAAAAAAAGTCTTAAGAAACTAGTCGTTTTATGGGTCATGATTTTGTGAAACATGAATTTAGTCAGGGCACAGCAGTGATGATTTATCTCTCAATGATAAAGAATTGTTAGCCGCTCTTAAACGGCTGTCGCATGTGTCTTGTTGTTCCCAATAGACAACATATCTTTGGCGCAGGGTCTGTCTGATTCATCTTTGTTTCATCTCAAGGTGAATATTATTGCAGTAATTAACATTGATTCCCACAACAGCGTTCACAGTCTCGGCGGCTTAACAGGACAACGTTAATTTTTCATTTACAGTAAATTCTAGTGCTGTTATGAGCTTCTTTTCATTGCTCTCTTCCAAGCAATGACTCAAATACATGGGCTACTTCTACATGGCCTCTGGGTAACCACAATAGGGAAACAGAGCGCTAGGAGATTTTGTGGGTTTTATGAAGCTCACTTGCAAGTAGCCAATATCATTTTACCCCAATTCCATTGTCTAAAATATAGTCACATGGTATCTAAGTGAATGGGAGACTAGAAAATATCAAGAAATACTCAAATATTTGAAATAGCAGTTTCTGTTACAGATCTTCTTCTTCCTTCTTTATCCCCTTTCTACATAATCACTGTGTCTAATCTAATATTAAGACTGTCTGGGTGATTTACAATCCTTTGCATCAGCCTAATCAGCTTGTGAAAATTTGTTCCTCCTCTTAATCCAGTGATATATGAATGAAAAGTAGAACATAATATATGTCTCTTCTCACGCCCAATACATACAACTAATATAAATTGCTGGAACAGGACAATAAACACTCTCATCTGGGAAAGGAAGTGTGAGAAACACGCAAGCCTGAAGCTGGTTTCTGTCTCTGGGAAGCACCATTGCTTCCTTTTGTGTCAGTACTGTGGTGCCTGTCTGTCTCTGGTCTCTGAGCTCTTCTTTTGCTGTAGTCCATTCTGGCCAAATCTGGAGGAGTTAAGAGTTCATGGCAGACAATACTTTATGCACATCCAGTACTTTTCCTTCTCCAGCCTTGAAGCGAATCATTTTCCAAAAAACTCAGGTTTCTTTCAGTGGAGAATGGTATTTAGAAACCATGATTTGGGCTCTAGGTACAGTCTTTCTAACGAGGTTTATGGTTTTGTTTCCCAGTACATTTCCCTCAGTAACTTAATAGGATGCTGACTGACTTCTCTTCGTTGAGTTCCATGTGTCAGTAAACTAAACAAAATTTTTTTCTGAGATGTGCTTCTGAAGGCTTTTTTTCTTTCTTTTTTCATTGACATCAAACTTCTCTGTGAATTTAATGATATTTTCCTTAAGGCTGTCTTGTTTAAATATGAAGGTCATGTCTACATTATTTTTGCCCTAATAACATTCTCCCCAACTGAAAAATTTTATTGGAACTTCTACTCAAATGTGATTTATATCATTTTTGGAGGCAGTAAGATTTTATTAATCTGATTACTCCTGAATTATTTTTTTCTATTTTTATTTTACTTTAATTGAATTTTAGTAAACATGGAGAAAATGTCATAGGATGTAAGTGTATAGCTGCTATATTTTTGCAATTTGACCATGTCTGTATAATCAGTATTCGCAACAAGACATGGTACATTTCCAGCTTCCCTGAAAGCCCTCCTCATGCTCTCTTCTAGGTATTTACTATTTCCACACCCCCAAAAGTAATCATCATGCTGACTTACGATTAGTGCTGCTAAATTTTGAATATTATTCAAATGGAATCCAACTATTCTTTAGTGTCTGGTTACCTTATTTCAACATTATATTTGTGAAATTCAGCAGTACTCTTTATATATAGTATTTATGTATCATGCTATATAATGTTCCATTTTGTAAATATTCTACAATGTATTCATGTTAATGGACACTTGTGTAGTTATTAGTTTTAGACTATTATAAAGTCGGCTGCTATGAAAACCCATGTACATGTATTTTGGTGGACATATACACATATTTCTGTTTTGTATATACTTAGGAGTGGAAATGCTGAGTCACAAATATATGTATATTTTTACTAAATATACTCCTTCCAGTAGTGTGCAGGAATTCTCTTTCCTTCAAAGCCCCAAATCTCTGGTTACAGTAATCTCTTTATTGCCTTTAATGTCTGCTTGCACTCAGGACAATATTTCCTGATCTTACGTGTTTTTTTCAGTACTTTTCCAAATGCACCAAAACATATTATGACATTCTGTTATCCAATATACTTCATGTAGATCTACTATCTCAGAAATGCATGGTTCATCTCATTTAGTTTAGGCCCTGAGTTTTCCAAATGTTTGTCCACAGCTTCCCACAGATGACCATTTTCTAGCGGCCAGTATCAGTTGCCTGGCTCCCATCACTTTCCTAGAAATCATATTTTTGAATACCTAGTCCCACCAATTTCAACCTAAGTACGTGCGGAGAAGTTAAGGAATATCTGGATATGTGGTAGCAATAACAATCTCTGCACAGGGCAGCCTGTCAAAACTTCATAAGCCTAAGTTGGATGAATGGATATAAATCATATATATGTAAGATATGAAGTGGAGAATCGTGAGTGAGTTGTTTGAGACATTACTTTTCCTTCATACCTCACATCTGTATTGAGGTCTAAGATCTGCATTGAGGTCTAAGATCTGCATTACAGGTATCAACATGGGGAAGATACTAAGGAGAAATAGACAAAGGGCTCATTCAAAGTTTTTTGAAGTTGTCCGGAAAAGGCCAGGTACTTTCTACTGACATCTTTCTTGAAGAAGCTTATTTACAAGGTAACACCTAGTTCCAAGGGAGTTTGGAATATGTAGTGTTATGTCAGAAGGCCAATTGTAGGTAAAAATGTACGGTTGATAGCTGAGGGAAAACTTTTTCTCATATGTAGGTCTGGGAAACCTTCAATGTTTATCAAAATCAGAAGCAGAAAAGCCAGAATCCCTGAGAAGTTCAGAATAACAGTTTTTGATCACTGGCTTAGAAGTCAGGATGACCCGGGTTTGAAATCAGGCTTGGCTGTCTATTAGTTGTGTGCATTTGAACAATTAACTCCTCCTAAGTTTCAGTTTTCAAATATGTATAAGTATCAAACTTCTCTAATACTTTTGTCTGTGAGGTTTTAATATGATTATGTGAAGTATAATGAGTTCTAGTCACTCAAATAAATTTTCTGTTCAGTATCATTATAGTTTTCTTGCTTCAACAGCAATTGCTTAATTTGGTAGGGAAAAAGTGGACTTACAGTAAGAAGACATGGTAAGACTCCAGGATATATATCAATCATATAATATTTCAGAGGTTCAGTGCTCTTATCTGTAAAATAGGTCAACCAATTCTCTTTCTTATTGTCATGTTGATAATTAAATAGAATATTGTATATACATTTTTTATACAAATATGATATAGAATACAGGCTTAGTAAATGTTGATTCATTATTTATCCTCATTTGAAATTATATATATTTTACTCTTTTATGTATGTTGATTTAAATATATTTATTGAAACCCTCAAAACCCACAGATTGATTTATTGAATCCCCCCAAAAGAAACAGACTTATTGAATCCCCTAAACCAAGAATATTCTGACAATTTGGTGGTGGCTGCTTACCTAACTAGTGTGCAAGTATTTAGAGTGTGGATTAGATCTACCAAAAATTTACCGTTCTGTTGGGGTTTTCTTCTGAAATTTAGTAGCAAGAGTTTCAGAATAGAGTATGTGAGTTACTTCTTATCTTGTCTTTGAAATAAATTCTGATTAGAGATCAAGACATGACCTTTACTACACTAAGTTAATATAAATGTGAAAAAAATCTGAGGAAAAAAATACCTGGTGTGGCACTTAGTAGGGTCTCAATTAATATTTGATGAGTGAATTAATTAATGATGGGATGGATGTATGAATATATTTATGTCCACTTCATAGCTTCATCCCCTGGGTCTTTCCTACCCAGGAATTTTCCAGAACTGATGAGTTGGCCTCTGCATGGTTGCAGTTATGTTTCTTGTGTTTATTAGATTCTAAGTCATACTGGCAGCTCTCCTCTTTACAGTTAGGTTTGGTGAATGTTACAGATTCAACTAAATGAACCATAGCAAATATAGAATAAATCTTTGCCAAGGGGATGGTATAAATTGAGACAATTACTCCTTAGTCACATCAGTTTCTCGGTAAAAACCACATAGCATTGGTGAACAGCACTGCAATAAAAAAGGTCTTTATTCCTAAGGACTATCAAAGTAACATGGCAATCACTGGGTTGTTGTTTAAATTGACTTGAGAAACCTGTATCTTTTCTTTCAGTCCAATGGTTTATTAATGATTCTTCTAATTAAATCCTGCTTCATGATATTAAGCAGATAAATTAACTTCAGTGGTTCTAGTTTCTCATCTGTAAACGAGAGGAACACAAGTGTATTATCCAAAGTTTTTTTCATCTCTAACATTTGGTGATCCTGTGGTTCTAACAATGTGCTTGGGCAGCTTCATAATATCCCCCAAATCCAATCTTCCACTTACTGAGGAAACCCCCATCCTATTTTTTAAAGTGTTTGCCAGAGGCAGATGCAGTTTTAGCTTGAACATCTCTTATTATAGAGTACCTTTTGGGTAAGGCAACCCCACTGTCAGATCCTTCTAATTATGAGACAGTTGTCTCTCTGTAGGTAATGCCTACCCATTTGTTAAGTTCTGTTTCCTTGGGGAAAAGTAAAATACACCTTTGCTCTGCCAGTCTATCAAATATCCATACCTTTCATGTCTACCCCGGGCTTCTCATAAACTTATATGACATGATTTCCAGTCCTCTAAGATTTAACAATCTCTTCTACACCCAGAATTAATGAGCTTCAATAAATTTGCCATAAATCTGTGCCCCCAAAGCAAACAAAGACCACTAAAATCATGGCTCAAATGGCATGGGCAGTAAAGATGGATGATTTATATATTTGGTTATGTATTTTGCCAAGAGAATGTATTATGATTTTTGGAGTTAGGAAACAAGCTCTTGATTTCACTTTATAAAACATTAGTTGTAAGCTTTTCCAAGTCATTTAAGCTCCCTGAGAATGTTTTATAAACTGTAAGATCATTGTCATCATCATCATCATCATCATGCATATTCATATCTGTTATTTTGATACAATGTAAAATGTTTTGAAATTTTTTAAGTTTTATACATATATAATTGTATAACTTTAACAATAATTTTGTTGGTGCATAACGTCATTGACACGTAATTTCCTTTAAAAATATATTTAGAAATAATAGAAATAGGGACTTTTCTTGATCTGATATTTTCTGAGAAAGAAGAAGGAGTATTTAAACTACACAAACACACACACACAATAACACACATAATTTAAAGTTTTACTAAATCTATTTCTAATTATTTTGTTTAGATATAATTAAGAATCATTTAAATTATAAACATTGAAATTAACAATCATCACAAAACCAGAAACGTTTATATTGTAATGATCACTACCTTGATGCCATTAATTTAGAAGTTCAGAAAATTATGCAAGTGGCCTTTTAAGTACACTGAAGGAGAAGTTTTACAAATTCTATGTGTGTGAATTCTTGTGATCTGTACAGAACAGTTTATATTCAGTGCATAAGCACTATTAAGAGGATTTTACAGTACTGCTCACCTCAAATGGGTTGACATCTGTCTATTCTCTTGGCAGTTCATAGCTCAATGAAGGAACAAAAAACTATTCCAAATTCATTCCTAGTTCTCTAATAAAACTACAGATATAGCTTCCAAAGGAGAGAACTATCATCTAGAAAATAACAGATAATGATAAGAATACTACAGTACCTTTGCCCTGGCTGGTTTGGCTCAGTGGATTGAGCGTCGGCCTGCGAGCTAAGTGTCGCTGGTTCGATCTTCCAGTCAGGGCACATCAGAGAAGGAAAACTCTGATTCCAAAAAACCTCCGCTGCCTTGCGGCATACCTCTTCAGGGGAAAGGCTAAGGGAGTAAACCCCGACAGAAAATCCGGAGCCGGAGTCCCTAAGGCGGTTTGACGTTGTAGTCAACACCGGCAACTCCTGCGGCGCACCTGAAGCCAAGCTGTATTGACTCCGTCTTTCCCTTGGACCCTTCAGCTGCGAAGAGAGGGGGGGTCTGCTGCATGGGCAACAGCAGACCCTCCATATCACCCTGCCCAGGCTCTGTAGCTTCAGCTTCACTGGAGAGGACACTCCAGCGTCATCGCAAGATGTCGATTCAACACGGGAGGAGACAGATACCGTGTCACTCCCGAGTCGGACTGCACAACCATTCTCGGCAGTGCAGATAGACTCTTAAGAAGCTACACCATCGTCTCTCGAGACGGACGGTTGCCGCTGCCGCCGACGACTACAGTACCTTTAGTAAATGCATTTATTGAGAATTCAGGTTTGACTGAAAAATTCTGGGTGGACTGTGTTTTAGAAATTTTATTTTAGTGCTATTTTTATCTATATAAACCAATTAAATAAAAAAAATCATGCCCTTATTATTTTTTTCTTATTGTACCGAATCCATTAATTGGGCTTGAAATGAGCTGACCAGTTTGCATTAATGCCCACAATGGACTATACCATGCATAGTGTTGCTATTTAAAAGTTATTTATAACCCCATATTTTGAGTAATTTTGTTGTTCTGCAGACTGGTCAGTATGAGAGTTTGCTGCTCTAAGAGCGACAAAACAATCTCTCTTCCAGGCAAAAATGAATCAGTTCTATGAGGAGGGCTGGACTAAAACCTGGGACAGCAACTGATCCATGAGTGTGGATAGTCAGGCTTCCTTTCAGAAAATGGGAACTCCATCATCACTTTAAGGCAATCAGTCCCTTTTAAGATGCAAACAATTGGCATTTAGTACATTGTGAACCCACACTATTGTTCATCTTGTATCAAATGTAATTGTCAAAGCAATTACCTTGCAGTAAACTCTGGTACCCAACACCATTTCATTTCAGCTCTTAGCCACAGAAATCCTTCCCTCCCCATTCTCAGGAGTCCACCAGTTGTAGCGTATCTGGTTTGGCGGTGTCTTCTGACTACACAGGTTTAACCACCCCAGTACTGTAAGGTTTTTCTCTTGGGATGACTAGAGAAAATGTGTGCTGCTGTCACCAATATTGATGTACAGCATCTGGCCAGGTGTGCAGACGGTGTGAAAGTGGTCCGTATATTAAGGTGCACAGCTCCTGTGGCATAATGCACCATGTAGGAGGTACCAGGCTGATACAATAATAGAACGGCCTGCTAAGTCCACTGAAGCACCAGATCAGCTACCCTGCGGCCTGCCCGCTCTCCCTGCCTCCCCAAGAATGTACTGTCACTTGTCACCTTTCGTTGTAATGAAACTTGCCACTGTAGCTTAAAACTCCTCCTACGTGAGTGTCCTTGAAATTCTTTTCCCATGACACCACAGTAGCACCCATTCACTGTGGTAACAAAATGACTTCTTTAAAAAATAAATAAATCGGTGACTTTGGCTTTGCTTATGAACATCTTTCTGTTGCTGTGACTTTCTCAGCATTATTTCCTAACCAGAATTTAGGAAGGGATCTCAATGTTTCCTGAGCCTTAATCAGGATTTTTATTTTTTTATTTTTTTGTTTGTGAGTGGCTCAGTTGCTGTCTGGCCTTAGAATGAATTGTAGTTCATTTTTTTTTTCCTTCAACAAATCAATTTTGACCTTAGGTGATGCTAGAATGATACACTTTGCAATATGTGGTTTCAAGGGTGGGAGTGAGATGCAACAAAAAGGAGCACAGGCCAGACTTTTCTCGTATTGTAAGCATTTAACAGTATACTGACACATTTCATTCTGCAAAGATACACGGCAAGTTTTAGAAGTAGAATGAATTCATGTAAAGTATATGGACAAAAGGGAAAAAGTCTGAAGGTATAAAACTCCAAGGAATAATTCGATATAAATACGTGTGTGTGTGTTTATTTAAGATTTTATTTTTTTAAAAGTAGTTTTAAGTTCACAGCAATATTAGGGGAAAGGTATAAATATTTCTCATATAATCCCTGCCCCCCATTATCAACATCCATCAGCAGAATGATGCATTTGGTATAATTAATGAACCTACATTGATACATCATAATCACCCAAAGACCATAGGTTACATTATGGTTCACTCTAGGTGTTGTAATTCAATAATTAGATACCCAGATGGGGCATTAACCCTCACACCCACCACCCATTCCCCCTTGTGATCCATGGAGATGAGTAAAAGAGAACATAATTTTTGGGGTGACTTTGTTCTGCATCTTCTCAAAGCATGTAGTTCTGAGGAAGATGAGGTACATGCTATTTTGAACACACTGATACATTTTATGTTGTCTGTCCAGGGTTTTGATCACTTTTGAATCTAGTAGGTACTTCTCTTGAAGTAGGCTACTTTCATATTTCCTCAGACATAATGGGGTCTTTGATGATGGTCCAAAGCCTTCTACATGGTCCCTTATTCACCTTATAGAACAGTTCAGCCTGCTCAGAAATAGAGTAGCTGACCAAGCCTTTAAATCTCTCTGACTTTTTCAAGCAGGTTTTCTACGAAGTCCTGAAGTAGTGATGATGACCAGCCATCTTGTCATTGCTTAGGTGCCCCCGTGCTTCCAGGCTGAGGGGCTTCAGCTCTTATTCAGCATAGGACAAATTCCAGCATTAGCTCATTTCTTAGATACCTTGAGAAGCATCTTTGCACTCAGCAATCATATGGACTTGTCATTGAGTCATGGCTGCGTTTTCATTCAAATCTTCTAATCTGCTTTGCCCAAGCTGTGATTTCATTGCATTGCCCTTGTAGAGGAATTCACTGTCTTCAGGGTGTTGTGTTAGAAGTAAGGTTGGTCAGAATCAACTAGTTTTCTTTTGCAGCTGCTTGACCTCACCTAGCAAATATAAAAGTGTTGTAGAACCTTGAGTTTCTCTTCTGGTAGGAGTATAATAATGGCCTCGATTACCTGGAGGAGTGTGACTAAAAAGTGCTCTGTCCTTGCGGATTGTTTAAACAATTAAAGTGATACAATATACAGTAGTCCCTCTCTATATCACGGTTCACTTATCGCGGCCTCACTGTATTGCGGGATTTAAAAAAATATTATATTTAATTATCTATAGCAGATTTTTCGCTATATCGCAGGATTTTGTGGTACTGTATTGTAAATACTAAAATAAATGTAAGGTTCCTATGTCTCGGGTTTTCACCTATCATGAGGGTTCTAGAATGTAATACACAGGATAAGTGAGGGATCACTGTACATAGAAAGTTGTCAGTTTGGCCACCAATGGAGAAGAGCTTGCCTTAAATTAAACAATAGGTCATTACATTATCACATTATATCACATCACATTATAGCTGAAATGTGGAAAAAACGGTTCTGATTGTATCATCTGAGCTCTTGTTCCAATCATGCTTGAGGATTTCACTGCATGGGGGCATTCTAGTAACATAGATCAAAAAACACACTCTAATTTAGGCCGGTTTGAGAGGTCTTTGAGAATTGCAATGAAAAATGTCCTAACCGTTAGCATATTTACATCTGTAAGAACAATAAGCTTTGGCTTCCTCATTAAGTTTCCTTTTTGTTCTAAATGTATAAACACTTTCCATTTGTATCGTTGTATGTAATACATAAAATATATGGGAAGCTACTAAGGTAATCATGTTAATATTTTTCAAGGAGCTTAAACTTGAAGTAATAAGACAAATCACAACACATAAAACAGTTTGGGAAAAAATTACCAGGAACTACATAAATAAACATATGAAATTAATAGAGAATGTGGATATTAAACAAGACCAAAAAGATTATAGAGCAGATAGTTCAAACATATGCACACACACATCCACACTTTTTAACTAAGAGATCATTTGGGACTAGCCTTTGAGGAATATCATCACTCAAGCCAGGTCCTTATTATGTACTATAACATGTTTTAAAAATAACTCATTTCTGTGGGAAAGGACATATGTAAATTCATGTTTTTTTGTACTCAAGTTACTTAAACTATAGAAATATATATGATAGCATAGCTTAATAATTGTTGCCTGCACATGTTTGCATTTCAGGGTTTTGAGCCAGGTTTACTGTCATTTAAGTGTACCGATTACTAAACCATCCTAAGGAGTGTTTTCATTTGTAAAAGAAACAATAACATTTCTTCTTCTTCAAAGCATTGTTATAAAGATAAAACATATAAAGTGCCTCTTTCCTTTAAATATTAATATTCAGGCTACTTTGCTTTATGTCTTGCAGTTATGTCTAAATTTTATACGGAAACAGTCCTACACATTGGTGTAAGACAGCAAAAATCTTAGAGAATAGTTATCAGAAGATAGTTTTAGTTAAGATAAATGAACTCAATTTGTATATAGAAATAATATATGAGAAATTAAGTTTAATAATATGAATACAAATGATATGAATATCAATTGAGTAACTTGCAATAACTAGATTAAAGCAAGTTAATTAAGGATATAATTTATATATAATATATATACTTATGGGTGTTATATAGAACAGTAAATAAATTAGGCATAGATAAAATATGTTTCAATACATGTATTCTTTTTCTTAGGATTAGCCTATTTTTTAATCTGAAGACCTGGCTCTCAATCAAAGCCACAGACCATTTTGAGGACTCTGGTGTCAATGATCCTGCTTGAGACATGAAATCAAGCCAGAAAATGGCATATTCTTTTCTCTAAAGTTGTCATTCTCAACCCGGGGCAGAGAGGGGCTGACTGTTGGAATGAAGAGGGCATAGTCATGTAGTCTGATAAATATTATCTAAAAAGCATAGGCTATTTTTTAAGATTTGTTTTAAAAAGAGCTCTCATCTGTTTGCATGTTTATGGTCTTACTGAATAGCTCTTGGGTTCAATAGCGAGTAGCAGCTCTGAGTGCTGTCCTTTAGTCTATTCGAATGATAGGGTCCTGGGTTAGCCAAGTCTTTACTTACTACATTGTGGGTGTTGGGGACAATATTACTTTAAATAACTTTTTCAGGAAATAGGAGAGTCTTGTGCAAAGTCTAAAGTGTTATACCATGGAAATATATATATATATATATATATTTTTTTTTTTATATAAAGTTATTTATGTTTATAATAATATATTTAATAACTATATTTATTCCAAGGAATCTCTTGGAATTGCTTCATTGGGCTTCTTTTGTTATGCTTAGAATTAGAGGTTGGATTTCCTCCAGGACTTTCCAAAGGCAGTATGAAGGCTATACCACTTCAGTTAACTATTTTTTAACCCACATACTTTATAAATTTTTTAAAAATCAAACTTTTCAAAATATTTTCCCAGTGTGAATAGAAGTAGTTTTGTACAGAAAGTCCTAAGAATTGACAAATACAATTATTTAAATAAGAACACCAAATATTTTTTAAAAAAGAACACCCATATTTACACGGTGCTTGAAAAATTTTAAGAGTTCCAATTTATTGTACATAGTAACACTCATCACGTTCTCTTTTCTTTTCTCCTTAATTCTCTCCTGGCATAGAATTGCCTCAGGTTATTGACTTTATTAAGTCTTCTAAATTCTTCCCACAACATTTCATCCTCTGTTCATATTTTCTGTCCCCGTTAATCCCAGGTCTTTCCTAGAGAGAAAATTTATCTTCTCTAGTTAAATATAATCTTCCCTCCACCTTGTCTCTGACTAGGTATATAACATTATATTTAGATGGTAATATGGGGAAGGGATCAGAGGCGAGGAGAGACAAAGGGCAGTGGAAGTCAATACTCAGACATTAGTAAACCGTGTTCTGATCAGATGTATTTTAAATAGTTTTAAAACAAGGATTTTTCAAAATGAATGAAAATAATGTCAATGAAGCTCAATAATTCCCAGTATATCTGGTATGTCTTATCTTTGATAAGATTTCCTATACTATCAATATAAAATTCACCCTATTCAGAATGGAGATATTCTTGGTGGGATTATTTTTCATATTTAAAAAATTACTGTAAAGTGACTATTGTGGATTTGCTTTGAAAATTAATAAATGTCAAAATAAGAAGCCTCTCTTTGAAGCCCCACAAATCTTTTACTGTCCCTGTTACAGTATTTTTCAGTGATAATTAATACCTATAACAAGAAACACATCTCAATGTCTGTACCTGAGGTCAGGTACATCTTACCTCCACTGTTGGATATTGTTATACTCATTTTGTAATAGGGCAGTCTTAGACATAGTATTTTTATTTTTCCTTTTTGTGTCAATTTGAGTTTAATTTGTTTGAAATTACTTCACTTTTTTAATCAGTGAGGAACTTTATAATGAGAATGATCCTAGCATTGAAGGAAAAATAAGAGTCTGAAACTTGACAATATTTATTACTTGACTTTATTTTTGAAGGCAATGATCCAAAATTTGTAGAAGTATGAAATAAATGATCTATTGTCCATAAGACAACTTCTTGGCAATGTGTTCCAAATTCCAAAGGACAGACTAGGACAGTTAAAGTATGAGAAGTAGTATGTAATAGCCAACGAGTATGGGTTTTTAGAGTCAAAACACTTTAGTTTACTTGAGATTACAATTCATATTATAACAATAATTACTTTTTTTTATTGAGCAGTTACTTGATACACACTAAGACCTTTATGTGTATCAACTTATTTAATATGTGTATCAATCCTATGAATTTGCTATTATTTATTATTATTCTACAAATTGGAGACTGAGTCCTAGAGTAAAGGTAAGTTACCCATAAGTGTATAATAAATGAATGGGACAGAAAGAGTTCAAATGCAAATTATAATTCCAAAGCCCCTGCACTTAATGCTAGCTTACACTGCCAGTTTATTCTGATGACTTAAATATCAGCTACAGAAAACTGAATGCTCTCTGGTTCATTCACACAAAAGAACAATTGAATAAAATATATTGGGAAACTCAGATCATCTTCAGGAGGGACAGTGTCAGGCTTAGAAGCTACTGATCAAGAATTACGAAACATATTGTGGGGATTTCACAGAGGCCTCACCACACCCTCTGTTGGACACAGACCAGGAAGGTCGCACCACTTACCTCTTTACTGATACTGAAACTCCAAGGCCAATGAATTGTCTATGTGCTGCTTTTTCATATTGTTCTGTTCTGATTAAACCTCCACTCAGGTGTCTGAGACAGTTTGTTGCTGGTGGAAGTGGGGTTCTTGCGTCTAAAGGAAAAGAATTTCCTGAGATCCATACAGGAGGCTGGGCCTCTGCGGTATGGTTTACTGATGATGTACAATTAAGGAGATTCCCCTCCTGACTTCCTAGTGTTCCCTCTCAGTCCACCTCACCATGGGAAATTCCAGTCTTGTCTTTAGTAGGGCCAACATGAAAGCCACTGCCCAGAGTTATGTTCTATGTTAAAGTCCAGTCCAGTTTAGTATCTGGCTATAGTCCATGGCTGTGCTTAGGTATTCAGGCTCCCTCCTGGAGGCCATGGAGAGAACAGGTGCATGCACCATGTGAGTGCATGTCACAGGAAAGACAGAGAATGTCTTCGTTTTCCTAGGGTTATAACTGAGAGCTTAGGTTTGGGTTGGATCAGGCGCTTTCTCAAAATGATGAATCAACTTCTCAAACCTTTGAGGGCGTTAGATAAGTTCACCTCTCCTCTAGTTAGACTGATAGGCCTTTTTGCTCAGCACCTCCCCATGCACCCCCCAATAATCTGGTACTAGAGGGGAGAAGGGAGGAATGTTAATTCCCTTGGAGGACTACTATGCTGTAATCCCCTGGAGTCTGAAGCTGCAGCTTCCTTGCGAAGCAGACAGTCTCCTGCTTCCCAGTTTATTAAACTCAACCTCTAGTTTCTTTGCTCCCCTTTTCTAGCTAAATACTGACAGTTACAAGTCTAGCTGTAAGGGAGCCTGGGAAAGAAAGTTCAAATAAAAGATTTCCCAATCCTCTTCTGAAGCAGCATTTCTTTCTCTAGTTCTTTGTGTTTTGTGCTCAGAAGGTCCACTTTGCATTATACTTAACCTTGTGTGCATTTGTATTTCCCAGTGTATTAAGATGTCTTTGGTCCAGGAATATGTCTAGCCACTTATGTCTCTCCCAGGCATCCTAGAACAAAACTTGATGCATAATTTATCATTTTTTTTTCAGTGAATTGGACTGAATATCTTTTTTGGAATAAGGACAAAATGGAGACAGAGCTACTGAAATAATTCCTGCCGAGGGAAGTCGTGAGTGTCATCTCTTATAATTATGCTACTTAAATAAAGACAGTTTGCCCTACCTTTCTATTCATAGGAAGAACTTTCTTCTTTAGTTTTTTAGTAAAATATGTCCAATGGTGTGGTTAGAGAAATGGGTGCAGCATCTTTATTCATGGCCATTGAAAGTACTGGTAGAATCTCACTGGATACACTTAAACAAAATTTAAATTATAGTTTATTCAGGTTACAAGCTAAAAACCATATATAATAATGCTTGTCATTTAGAAAATTGAAGGAAAAAAAGAAAAGCTGAATTCAAGAGATCATGAAATATTTATTGCCTCCAATACTGAGTGAAGCAGGGATGCTATGGGTTCCTATTACACTTTGTACTTGCAGTATAAAAGCACTTCCCACTGCCTGTTACATGTTTTGGGGTTAGTTTATAATATGCACTAGACTTTGAACTTTTTGAGGTCAGGGACTGTGTAATGTTTGTGACTGGAGTCCTATTACCTAGGATCATTCTTGACTCCTAGTAAGTACTTAGTAAATCATATTAATTGAGGGTGAAAATACCCACCCCCCCTGGATTATGGTGTTCTTATTGGGATTTTAGAATACATACCCATTACCCTCTTTTTATTTGTAAATAATTAAAATCTCACAGGGCACTCAAATATGCAATGTTATCTTGAAGAGGAAAGCATAGTTGGAGACATTCTCCCTCTGCAACGAACATCCTTAAGCTAAAAGACCCCTTCCAAATCCTATAGGACAACAGTAGGAAGTCTGTTCAGTTCCAGTGATTTGATACTACATAGAAGGATGATTTAAACCAGCCTAATTGCAGCAGTGGTGATGGGAAGTTTAGGATTCTAAATATATTTTGAGACTAAAGCTAATTGCACTTCCTGATGAACTGAAAATTTGAAGAAAAAGAGAATAGATAACTTCAAACATTTTTGGTCTGAGTAACTGGAACAAGAAAGTACTCTTTACTGAGCTATAGAAGGAATAAGATTTGAGGGGAAGGTGTTGAGTTCAGCATTAAACATGCCAAGTTTTTAATATCAGTTAGAAAATTACTTAAGTAGAGATATCTAGGAAGCTTTTATATAATGATTTGAGAATTTGCCACAGAGATCTGGATTGGAGATATGGATTTGAGAGTCTATAGAATTTATTAATCACCATGAGAATGGGTAATATATACAAGGAATTAAGTGTATATAGAGAGCATGGGAGAATGATGGACTGACTTCCTGGGTATTCCAACATTAAGAGGCTGTGAAAAAGAGGGAAAAAAAAAACATCCAAAAGGATTATCTGCTAGTTAGGTGGAAACTGAATGTATCATCCAGGAATACAAGCAAAGAAAGAGTTTGTAGGAGATGTGATTAATTGTGTGAAGTGCTATATCTATGCCAAATAATATGAGGGTAGGATATTGATTATTTGGCTTTATAATGTAGAGGTCTTTAATGACCTTCGGAAGAGTAGTTTTATTACAGTGATAAGTCAAAATACTTTCTGGAGTGAATTTACAAGAGTGGTCGGAAAGGAAATAGAATTAATAAGCATGGGTAACTGTTTTAAAAAGTTTTCATGGAAGATGTGGGTGTAACAGGCCAAGAGAATTTAACTTTTTGTTTTTTAAGATGAAATAAGACAGCAGACTTGGACATGATGTAATAACACAGAAGTGGAGGCATCACTGGTGATATTAAAGAGAGTGGAGAGAATTATGATAGTAAGAGGAGACTGTATACAGTGTTTAAGAAGAGGGACCACTTTACATAAACTTGTGAAGTATTCATCTATAGTAGGGGGATGGAAGACCTTGATGGGGGTCAGAACACACTACCCTCAAATATGGCACTTTGGCATATGGAAAACTTTACGTTGAAGGAGTTTGAGAAAACAGATGAAGTAGGAAGGTCACTGATCTCCTCCTGCACCTCCGCTCTTCCCTAAAACAAGCATAAAGCTCTTGTGTGAGAGGTGATGTCCCTGTATCCAGAGGAAAGAAACATTTTTATCTTTGAAAACAAAGGGACACCAAGAAGAATACTAAATAAAAGGCTTTGCTAAGTTTTTCTCAATTTACTACAATGAACTCATACTCCTAATCTATTGCGTTTCTACATGAATGTCTACTTTTCATCAAATCTAGCATAAAAGACATGGTGTATTTCTCTGGGTCTTTATTTCCTTATGAAGACTCCCATGTCATGTAAAACTTAAATAAATCTATGTATTTTTCTCTTGTTAATCTCATTTTGTCAGGCCCAGCTGGGGACTCAAAGAAGGTCGAGGAAACTTTTTTCTCCCCTATAATACTGTTTATTCATGTAGACACTGGCAGGTAGTGGATGTAGAAGTTAACTTTGAAAGTTGTCTTAATCTTTGGAGAGAAGTAGGAGGCAAACTGAGAATGATGATGGGAGAAGAGGTTTGGCATTTTGAGGAAAGAGAAAAAGATATGGCAGTTATATATGAGAGAAGGAGAATGAATGGGTTATGAAATATGGCCTGATTATTAGGCAGCATGGAAGGTCCACTTGAACTTATGGTTGTGAACTTAGTGAAACTAGTCCTTACAGTTATACAGCCATGTTTACTTGATGGGAAAAGTCAGTTTGGAGGAACATTAAGTCATTACTGCAGTGTAATTTTTTTGCCAAATTAATACAATGAAGTAAAAGAGTGCTTGGGTTATGGACAATTCAGGCAGGTGAATAGTTATAATAATAGACAAGGAATTAAACTCACTGAAGTGGGGAATGAGGGCATTAATGAGGGTAATACATACAATTACTTAATAGAAGTATCCATCAAGGTACAGAGTCTGGTAGAGTACTTAGGAATTTTTATGGTAAGTCAAAGAAATGTAGAACCACTTAAAATTACTATAACTTTTAAACATATAGTATGTTGGTCAAAAAGCAAGCAAAACAACTAAACACACAAACTCTCTCTCTCTCTCGACTTTAACATAACACCCTTTTTATTTTTTACTCCATCTTAAGGTATTTGTTTAGAAAATTGAAATTGTGTACAGTCCTATTCACAGAGAATATCTCATATCTATTTTTTAATGAGAAAGAATGAGACATACTCCCACCATCACATCTAGATGAGCCATTTGAATGGTGGAAGGCAACTGCCAACAAAGAAAGTGTACAAATAAACAAATATGCCTTTGTAAGGAAAGAAAAGAGTCCCGGAAATCAAATGCTCAGTGCTGCAGTTGTTACATTTCTTTCATTTATCATTTCAAGCTGTGTTATTTTGATGGCTTTTCAGCTGGAGCTGATGCAGAGATAATGAAATGCTGAAAGCCTCAAACAACAGAGATGTCTATAACTGGTAATGGGTATCCTCCTTCAGTTTATTAATTCCAGCTGTGCTACTTGACTGTTTTTTTTTTTGTGAAGCGGTGCCACATGAGGTGAATATTGAATGGAAGATAAAGGATCTGATGTCAGAAGCAACTGGATCATGTCAAACCTGTTTTACAAGATAGGCAGGTTGAGGAAATTCTCCACACACACCCCCTCCCATGAAGCACAACTCCGTGATCATCAAGATAAAATGTGTCCAATATAAGTTCTTTTCCATGGAGATGTGCCAACCTCAATGTTCACAATGGCACTTGATAATGAAATTACTCACTATGTGCCCAGACAGTACTGGGAGCAATATCCCAGACTATTCAAGGCATCCAAGTGTGACTAAATATTTTTCACATAGTAAGAGTTCCTGATAGAAAAAAATCAAGTAATTTTATGTACAGTAAGACTGGGAATGTTTGCTACATTTTTCTTTACATTTCTCTTTAAAATGATAGTCATGGGCCATTTTAATTATGTTTAAAAGTGTTAAAAGACTGAAAGAAATAAGTTAGGGAAATGGAAAAAGTGTTTACCCGCAAACTTACTATAAAGAGCTGAACCAAGAGCAAGTTTACAACTTTTCTTGATCTCTCAGAGAACTGAAGTCGCAGGACAACCGAATGGCCCCAAATCTAAGGAGCATAAGGAACCTGCAGGGAGAGAGGGGTAAGACCCGAGCAATGGCTTATCTGGGATGTTGGTAAGAAGAATTCAGTATGGGTGGTTGGTGACTATTGGCAGGTTGGCCAAGCATGCACTGTTGGAAGCGAGAGGGTCCTGAGAAAATCTGCCTACTGGTGCAGACCTTCGGAAGGGGAGCAACAGCCTCTGCAGGAGGGATTTAAGGCTCTGGTGGGACCCTCCTCCCCATCAGCTGTGGGAGGAAGGGCTACAAACACTGTCACCCACAAGGCTCTAAGAAAAGTGAATGTTAAACAAATAATAAATAAAATCAATGCTCTACTCCTAGAACAGAGTCATGAGCACATGCTGGACTCAGACCTAAATGTGGTGGGGACAGTTGAGAGCACGGAGACCACACCTCTGAAACCCAGTGACCTGGTGCCCACCCAAGGCTGAGGTTTAATCAGAATAACAGACGCTGCTATCCCTTTTCTCCCCACCCCTTGCACACACATTTCAAAGACAAAATAAAATTACTTTGTCTTAGTTTTCTGTTGGTGCATAACAAATTACCAGACTTTATGGTTTAAAATACCTGGAATATTGCCATTTGTGACAACATGGATGGATCTAGATGTTATTATGCTAAGTGCAATAAGTCAGGTTCATATGTTTTCACTGCCAAACATGTGAAGATAAAATGATACACATTTTACAAAAATTCTTCTAGAAAATGGAAGAGAAGAAAATGCTATTCAAGTCATCTGATGAGGCTAGCATTTACACCAGAAATGAAAATTTGTTTAATATTTGAAAATCAATCAATGCATCATGAAAATAGATTTATGAAGGAAACCCATTTGATCATCTCAGTAAATGTGGAAAAAGCAATAGAAAGAAAAACCAATATACATTAAAAATAATAATTCCCAACGTATTAGTAATAGAAAATAACCACATAATCTGGTAGTTTTTAATAATTAAAAACTAAATAGATTTTCCCTGAGAGCAGTGAATTTCAAAGAAGTTTTTTTTCACCCCTCCTATTCAAAATCATATTAGAAATCCTAGCGTTTGATTAGTCTTCTTCACACTGTTGGTGAAGGACTTGCTCCCACCCTACAGTTTTGGGGATAGTGAGAATCAGGGATCCAGATGCTGGATATATGAACTTGACTGCAGATTATTAGTGACATAAATTTACAGCCCAGGAGCAGGAGGACACCGCACATCATGCAGGGCCACCTAGGTGCTGTTCTCGGGACCTAAGTGATCCAGCAGGGGCTATAAGAGATAGGTTTTGTAGTAAGAAGAGGGTGGAGTGAGCCCTGATTTCTGTGGCAGGGGAGTGGAAGCTATCCCTCAAAGGTAAGTAGGCAGCAGGCCATGACAAGGAGCATGGTGTGGCTAGGGGACTACCCACAGCAGAAGCAGCAGAAGGGAACCTGTGGTCAGGTCATCTGAGGATCTGTGGAGAACCACTCCTTGTGGTTTAGGGAATTGTAGCCCCGGCCTGAGCATGACCTGCCACCGGCACCCTGGCTGTGCTTGTCTTTAAGTCTCAACAATGGCTGCATGGGAGACATACCCAAAAACCATTCAGAGGGTTTCCGTGGGGATTGGATTCAAAGAATATTAATATGCTTTAGAGCTTGCTCTGCTTTCCTTTATCTTATAATTAAGTATAAACAATCTCTAGCAGGGAGTATTTGAAACCTTGTACCTAGTGCCAATGTGGGGTCAAAATGTTTAATAGACCCTGGCACAGACTATTCGTTGTACCCGTTGTTTTGGAACTTGTAATCAGTTATTGTTGATTGTAACTTACGTACCTGAAAGCTATTGATGATTTATGAATGTTGATCTTGTATCTCCCATGTGTTGTACTGGAATAGAAAGGGTCCTTAATTCTATATGATTTGTGTCCTAATAGAAAGAGGAGAAAATACCCAGACACATGAGTACACACAGAAAAGATGGTCAGGCAGTGGAGAAAGAGATTGCAGTGATGTATCCATAAGCTGAACAATGCCAAGAATCACCACAAAACAGCAGAAACCAGAATAGGCAAGGAAAGCTTCTTTGTTGTAGGTTTCAGAGGAAATGTGACTGTGCTGGTCTCTTGATTTTAGATTTCTAGCTGTCAGAACTATGTGAGAGTAAATTTCTGAGATATATATACATATATATCATATATATATGTATATATACTTCTAGCCACCAGAAATATGTGAGAGTAAATTTCTGAGAGATTTGTATCTAAGATATATATATGAAATATAGGTATATAGGTACTTTATATACCTATATTTCAAATATATAAATATGCATATATTTCATATTATGCATACTACATTTTATATTATTCATATTATTTCATGTTATACATATTTATTAGTGGCTTTAATTTAATAGATAACTTCCTCCTCAAACATTATTCTTATTATAATTCAGCGGTCAATGAATCTCTCTCTACCATATACTAGAACTATAATCATGCCTTAGTCAAAACATTTGTCATACAACTTTTTTTTAAGTTCTCATTTAAAGGTTTAAGTTTTGGCACCAAAGTTTACATGCATTACATTCAATTATCAGAATCCTCCTCTTTTCACTTGATTTTCTCCAGGGCCCTTGGGTAAGTTATACAGCTCATGTGCACCAAGTGCACCACGGACTAAAATACGATGATGACACAAAGGTGCTCCTTACACGAATGTCACACCAAAAGTCATCGTAATTGATTAGGTGGCATCTGCTGGCTCAGTGGCACAAGACTGCTTTCATTCACACCCTGCAGGCTTATGTCACCAGTTTTCCAAGCGAGGCACGTAGTGGACTGACCCCATCTGTACATTCATTTGGAATTCTTCACCTGACTACAGTCTGTCAAATGCAGACAGATAACCTTAGCCTAGTTTTAGAAAAAGAAAAAAAAAAAAGCCTGACAGAGATGAGGACATAGGGAAATAGCTTTGAATAAACATTCAGAAAGGATTGCTCATTGTGCCACTTAGAAGGAACTGCATTCAGTTGGAGAGCAGTGATGTGAGGTAGAGAGGGATAATATTGAAAGTGATTTAATAAGGTAGATGACAGTTTGCCTTCTGTCCTTTTCTTATACAACTGTCAAGATTCACACAGTGCTATCTCACCTTGTTCTGTCCAGTTTCTAGATGATTTAGTGAGATTAGATCATTAATGACCCCAACCCCAGAACAATGAAAGAATATTACCCACTACCCCATTGGTACAGAATGGTTACATTTATGAAGTGTGTGAACAGCCTTGAATATCAAAGGTTACAAAGGCCTAGACATTGTTATAATTCTAAGAATATCTGGCATTGAACTAAGATCTTGTAGTTCTCAGTTTTTTTTCTTTTTCTCTTTTCAGTGCTATTATCTTTCTTGGTTCACACAGAAATGTGATGAGATAGGTGGTCAGGGAGTAAGGTGAAGAACATGAGAGGGTGACGTTAAATTCACAATTGACTGGCTCCCCTCCCCAAACCGAAGTCTGCTGAGCATTAAGGTCTGATCAGTGTGAGCTGCTTGACCCCCTAGAGACCCCATCTAGGAGTCTGCTCCATCATTGGACACTTTCACATTCCATCTTGACAATGATTCTGTACATTTGGTGTTATAATCAGAATATAATATAAGTAAATGAACTGAAAGTAAAGATTTAAGAATATTAAATGTTAAGCTATAGATAATTTAATAAATTTAATTTGCTTATTCAACTTATGAAGGTACTGAGGGCACAAAGTATTCAACAATTTGGCCACTGTTAAATTAGATTTTCCTTGTTTTTTGTAGAGTGGACAAACTCGTTAAGTTACGTATGATCTCCCTTTGGAACTAGATTGTCTCTAAAAGGGACTAACATACAATGACTGTGTAATCCCTTGATACCTATATTCAATTAGAATTGCCAGAAAGAAATTTGTTTGAATATTGGTTACATTAAGATCTTCACCCTTGGAGAAAGCAAGCACACTGATCATGGCTCTGTAACTAAACATATCTATCAGAGGACACTGAATGCCACCAAATTGTTCTAAATACCCACCCTTTACTCTGATGTGATGTCCTCCAACCAACATCATCCACTTTATCTCTCTGTGTCCCTGTCTGAATTTATCTATATATGGTTCCCATTCTAAATTTTCCTTTGGTTGGTGTATCCACAGCCTCTGAACTTTGGCTTGTGTTATTTTTTTCCTTCTAGCCCTGCACCCAGCATGCGGCTGTCTTCAGGTGCACCAGCTCTGAATCAGCCCTTTCTCTGCACTCTGGTAGTGCTTTCTCATATTTTCACGGCAGCCAGTCATAAGCTACCTGGTGCTGTTCGTTATTTTGTGCCTGATTCATGTCAACATGTAAGTTCTTGATGATAATACTAGAACCAGAGGCACGTAAGCAAGGAATAGACTGACAGTGTCCAGGGGGGAGGGAGAGAAGGAGAAGAGGGGAAGGGTCTAGTCAGGAACTAGTATAAATAACCCATGGACGTGGACAATAAGTGGGGATTGACTGTGGGAGTGGGGGAGGGGTGAGTGGGGCAGGGGAGAGCAGTGGGGAAAAACATGGGACAACTGTAATAAAAAAACAATAAAAAATAAAATATAATAATAATTATTAAATTCTCATTCAGTGAGTCTCTGATATAATGAGAAATCTACAAAGAGTATTTACTTAATATTGTTAAATACATTATATAAATTATTCATTTAATCCCAGAAGGATTGAATTATTTCCTATTTAACTATGAGAACACAGTATCAGAAGGATTAAATAACTTGAAGTTCACACAGCTGATAACCAAGGGGATTGGTAGGAAAAACCAAATTTATTTTACTTTAAAACTATCTTTCTATTTTATTATACCTCATCAAATGTAGGGAGGGTGCCTTTTAGTTCTTTGAGCACTCACTGACTGGCATAGGAATTCACATACAGTAAATACATAATAATTATAAAAATTTTAAATAAGCCATTTATTCCACTGACAAAAAATAAGGTTTTCCTATCTTCAGAACCTCCTATCCTCAACACATGAATATTTAAGAAAGCAATATAATAAGCTAGAAAAAATGAATGAATAAACAGCTATAAAAGCATACCCAGGAATTTCTCAATTGGTAATCCTTTCCAAGAAAGTAATCTTAATTATATAAAATAATTGTAGTGAAAAAAAAAGTTGTTTATTTTAGCACTATTTAATTTTAAAATTTGAATATCACACTCAATAAAACAGTTTATAAATATTAAAATTCCACTTACAAAATGAAAATGTGAAAAAATGGGATCTTTCTAGAGCCTTTACCATTGGGAAATTATATTTTTAAAGATTCAGTAATAAAATAAGGTAAAAGAAAGCCTTCCAACTCTCATGCCAACTTCCAGTATGAGTGTTTTGTCACATCCCCCAGTACTGCTCATGTTTATGTATCGACTCTTAGATTCAGCCCCCACCGAGGACCTGGGTCCATGGCTTCCCTACTCACGGTTATGTGCATCAACCACCATTCAACTCCTGCTCTAGACATTAGAGCTAAGCTGTGCTCCTCACTTTGGTAATGCCATTTATTTGGCAGTGGGCCATACATTATCTTATTGGCCCCTCCCAGTGGGTCTGTGAGGAAAGAGGCATCTCTGATTTCCTCTCGGGCACACAGGAACTGTGCATTTGTAAGCCTTCTATACAGGTAGGAGGAACAATGAGACTGTGTTTTGGTTCGTGGAAGAAAGCCAGGAGAGAATGTTCCTTTTTAACTTGTCAGGGAGACATCTTCTGCAGTCTTCTCTGCCCTGTCTTCCACCCATGGAGGCTGAAGACAAAGGACTCCAAGTCAACATGGTTACAAGAAGGAAGGAGGCAGGATTTCTGAGTGCATCACTCAGAGCAGTGATTTTCAACCTTTTCCATCTCATGGCACACATAAACTGATTACAAAAACGCTGCAGCACACCAAAAGTTACATTTTTTTGCCAGTCTGGTAAAAATATGTTTAATTTTGATTCATTCACAGTGGACAACCATTGTTATGTTATCTATTATTTTTTATTTGACAATCTAAGGGAAACCGGTGTCCCTGACGAAATAGTCATCAGGCATTGCATGTTTTAAAAATTCTTGCAGCACACCAGCTGAAAATCGCTGAGAGGGGAGCTGTCCAACAAAAGAGAGCTGAATCAAATTTTGTCTGAAATGGAATAAAAAGCAGGGCTTATTTCTGGCCTGTCACACAGTCTAACCTTCCATACGCAATGCATGAGCGTTATCCACGTGCTTCATATGAAGAAACTAAGGTGAAGAAATGTGAAGAACTTGTGCAGTTGCATGTAGAAAAGGTAACGTTAGAATAAGAACAAAATCAATCTGATATCAAAGCTTGTGTCTATTCCAGTATGACACTCAGTACTCTCACTTTAATTAAAAAACTGTATATTATTTATGTATAATAACAAAACTTGGTAAAAATTTAAAGCTCAGTTATTAGGGGGGAAGGGGATATAGTTTATTATAACTAACAGTGACATTGCAGGAAACCATGAAAATCAGGTTTGAAAGAGTATTTTGTAAAAATGTTTATAGGGAAAATGGAAAATACAGTTCTGCATATATTTATGCAGATATATGTATATATATATGCATATATATTCTGAGTTCAGTTTTGATTACATATGACATAAAAATACCTTGAAATCAAATTTATTAGTGTTTACAGAAGTTTTCTTTTAAAAGTGGTTGTAAGAAACGGTTTTACTTTTTCCTATATACTTTTCAATTTGCCTGAAGTAATTATGTATTACTTTTTAAAACAAAAATACATATATTAGATGAACACATAGACAACTGTACCCCTTTGGACCTCAGGCTAACACCTGAGTCCCAGGTCCATGCATAATTCTGTGTGTTTCAAGAACACCTGAGTGCGTGAACAGCAGGCCCGTTTGTTGTCCACAGCAGCCAGGTTTGCTGCAGCTGGTGATATTTTTCTATAACGAATTTATAACTTTTCTTCTGCACTAAGACTCCATTCTTAATTGTTTATGATGTGTGTCATGAATAATATTTATTGCTCTGTTTTCACTGAACCAAAATTGATTGCTATTAGTTTAATGTAATCAATATGTACAATCTTTTTCTGAATGATTGTGATTCCATCAGCGTATCTAATATTTGGGCATTTTTAATGTTTAGTACTGTCTCAAATGTTATACAAGCCTTCTGCAAACTCCTGGGATGATTTAATTTCTACATAAAACATTGTGGACAACTTTAGTGCTGACAAACTATCCCAGCGTAAAGCTCTACAACAAATCAGTTAAAACTAATCCAAGGTTCATTAATCACTTAATATGCAAAGTGAGATTTCCCATTCCTGCAATTCTACAGAAAATGGTTAAAACTCCATTTCTGCTGTCCTCAGTGCCTGATCCTTAAGACTAAGGAAGAATTCAGTATTTCTCCCATCAGTTGGCAGGCAAAGACAAAGCAACATAAATGTTACGTAGGAAGGATTTTTATTATTTTTTTCTCATGTTAATATTCTGATGATCTAAGTTAGTTCCTTTTTTAATAATAGGAAGCTAATCTTTGTTTTTATTTTATTGTGTTCAGAAATGTTTGCTTTTAAAAACACAATCAATAGAAAACATGACAATTTATCCTCAAAAAAGTTATCTCTGGGAGACATGAGGGTATATATGAATAAAATTCAGTCAAGACCAGTTTTAGGATTTGTTAAAAAGCATTCCTTCATCCTTTGTGTGAAATGCTGGACATGGAGCTGAAAAATTAGAGGCCTGAACTGAGAGTATAGGACTACGATTCTTCATTCTAGTCTATTAGTATTCTATATCTATTAATTTATTTAGTTCCATGTTTGGCAGAAATATTTCTTCAAGTGATAAGTTTTATTGTCAGGTCAATACTTTTTTTAAGATCACTATTCAAACATGTTATGCTTATCTCAATGACAGTTTTAGAAAATATCAAGTTTTGACTTTATTGATTCAATCAGAAATAACTAGTATCAGGAAGACAAACCTTTTTCTCTAACCTTTCAGCGTCTTCAGCTGGGCCTGAGAATTAAATTGACATAAGATATATTAACAGAAAGAAAGCATACAGACTTATTTAATATATCTTTTTCTGGGACATGGGGCTTTCATAAGAAAAGCAAGACCCAGAAAAGTAGCAAAACATAAATGCTCTTATACTAGGTTGAACAAAGAGAGGCAGCTGTGGAAAATAAATGAAAATATATGAGGAGGCTACAGGGTAAGCTTTATTTTAACAAGGTCTTTGCACAAAATTCTTTTGCCTCAACTCTCTGTCTCTGGTATTAGCATGTTTCTTTCTTCTTAGTATCAGGAGCACATCTTTCACATGGGAGATTTCTGTTTTCAGGGAGAAAAGGAGAAGTCAGAATGCCCTTCTTACACCTGCTACTATTTTTTTAAAAGTACTTTTAGCTTAAAATAATTCTTATGCCAAAGTGGGACATTTAGAGGCAGCATATTCTGTGTTGTGACCCAATTGCTTTGATTATTCTACGTTGTCTTTTCTCTCTCTCTCTCCTTTTATCCCTCTATATCTTCACAAGGTTTGTGTTTATTCATAGACCTTTGTATTCTCAGATGAATGCTTCTTGATTCTTTACCAGCAGCTTTGTTTCCTGTCTGTCCACTGGACTCATATGCATGAAGATAGATTTTGGTTCCTTTAATTAGAAGCTGTAGTTGTTTTAACTAGTGGGAAACTATTCTTAAAATGGTGGATGGTTATGGAACCCAAGCATCTAGGGGTCCATGCTTTAGAATAGGAAAATATATGCTTGTGTGTTGCTCATTGCACATTATAGCAAAATGATATTTAGTGGTTATTTAACTTATTTGAGCCTCAGCGTTTTTATTTATAAACTGGGGATAATAATTATGCTCATGTTATGAAATTATTGAGGTAAATAAAATAATGCTTATAAAGTGCTTCTTTAACACGTATCTGCTGTAATAATTTACACAAAATAAATTTTCTTGTGCTGGTTCTTATGTGAGCTTACCACCTCATGTATTTTGGCAAAAACTTCTTTGTCAGTTCTTCCTCTTAATACTATACTTTTTGACTATATCAGTAGGACTGTTATGAAATAGATTCATTTAAGTATTCAAATAGTCTAGTTTTCATATACAGTGGGGGGACACAAAAAAGCAAAATTTATTTATAAAAATTGTGCATTTTTTCTTACATGTTTAAACTTCAGTCACCTCCAGAGTACTCTCCATTAGATGCACTACACCTATCAAGATGTTTTTTCCACTGCTCAAAACAGTTTTTGAACTCATTGATTTTGATGCCTTTTAGTGCTTCTGCCATTTTTTGTTTCCCCTCTTCCACATCAGCAAAACATTTCCCTTTGAGGGCTTTTTTCATTGAGGAAACAAACAAACAAAAAAGTGCATAGGGAGGGTGGGGCACAGGGGTCATGCTGTTTTTGGTCAAAAACTGCTGAACATTCATTGCAGTGTGGGCAAGTGCACTCATAAATCACCCATCATGAAATGGGCTAACATGCTGAAAAAGTCTTCCAAAAAATTCTCTGAAGCCAAACACAGCCTCTCACAATAATGCCAGCTGGTACACTGACACAGATGGGTTCCTAGAACACTCACCCCGTAGGGGAAGGCTGCACTGTAAGCAACCTGCCCACTAGAAGATAATTCTTGTGTTTTGGGTCCACCCTCATTTCATTACCACCATTCAAACAAATATAATATTATTGAAATAAATTAATGTTTAATCCGTACACTTTTGTAAATTCATAAATGATAGTATATAGAGCTATCATGAATGTACATAGTAAGTTTAGTAACATGATAATTAATAGAGATTTGGGGTTGACAAAGTGCAAGTTGACTGTATTTTGTTACACCAGTAATCCTACTAAATTTCATTATTGAGACCAAATATGCAGCTTAGAATATATTGTTTCAGACAAATCAGGAGGAGGATGAAATTCAATTCAAAACTTGATCACATAACATTTTAGGTGAATAAACTCAGCTTACCTGTCCTTCCTTTGTATTAATTATTCTCTTCTAGGTTTCCAGAAAGGAGCATATGTACCAAGGTTACCTTGTATTAACAAGGAACAAAGCATATTCCAGTGAATACTAATTCTGCAGGAATATATCAGCAAATAGGGTGGAAGCTGCTGATTAAAAATAGTTGAACAGAGTTTTGTTTTAATTCTAGGCTATTCAACATCTTTAATTAATAAAGTTGAATCATGACTTGAATTATGAGTTTATTATTCACCTTTTGCACATTTCCACTTTATAACTTCCAGGAACAGTGTCCATGGGTAACACTTTGGAATATCTGGATATGTTCAACTTTGTACAAATTTTAAAATGTGTGTCAGAGGGAGTCTTTTTATATGGAATATGCTGTTTTCAGTGCTATGATTTCAGTGATGAATCAGAAAGAAAAGCTTTCTGTTCATAAAAACTTATAAACTAGTAAGAGCAAAAGGCAATTAACATGCTTTACAATAAATGATCAAAATTCAGTTTGAGCAGGGCTGAATTTTGGGGAGTAAATGCAAAGGTAAAGGAAATCTAGAGTGAACAGAAGTGATAGGAATTACAAGCCTTGCATGACTTGATTAAAGAAGAATATAATATTTTCGGATGAACCTAAGTGATGAAAAGAAGCCTATTATGTTATGACCTATTTGAAGAGTCTTTCTGGTGGAAAAACATAGCAAATTCAAAGGTTTTTATGCTCCACAAGTTGGCTATAAGTATATACAAGACAGCTAAAGAGCATGGGGGTTTCTCTAGCCAAAATACAGCCCTCTGGGCCAATAATAAAATATTTATTTTTGAAACTGATCCTCACCAATAGCCCCCCCCCCCAATAAAAATTTTGCATCTTGAGAACAATTTCTATACCCTATGGTCATAGTTCACTAGATCTGTGATAAACACCTGGCCAAAATGAGCCCATGTGAAGTATGGACTTCCCACCTTATTTGAATAGGAAAACCAAGAACTCCAGGTAGATGCTGGTAGAGCTGTGAAGCAAAGGCTGAGTAGAGACAGCACATGCAGTACCCCTTACACTCGGAGTGGCAATGAGCTGCTCTCCCAGTTCCTTATGGAGCTTACTGAACACGTGGTCTGAAGCACCGACGCTCTGACTTGGTGAAGGATTTAAAATTTTTCCAATTGCAATTAACCATTGATACTAATGTAAATAAAGAGATCTCAGTATACATACATAATAGGTGCTGGCAGAGACATCTAAAACTAGAAGCTGAACTGCAATGGTCTTGAAAAAGAGAAATTCGACATCAAAAACCAAGTTACACAGATGGCCTCTCGGATGCCTGTCTTACCCTTGCTTGCTTTTCGGCTCATGTGCCCATCCTTGTGGCGAGGGGTTTTGTTAGCCGTTAGCCCACAAGGGCACTTGGAAAAAGGCAAAGCATTTTAGGAAGAGGCCGGAGATCACCTTTCCAGAACCCAGTGTGAGCTTGATAAGCCCTTATATGTCATGCACACATCATTATTGCAAACCTCCATGTTGTGGTTGTGGAATTCACTGCATATTCAGACAATAGAAATCAAAATGAATTTCCATTCGTCATACAGCTTAGACTAAATAGGACTTTTCTTATTTGCAGTATCTAACAAACTAGCTCAGTTCTTTACTTTGCCTAGTGTGTATAAGCATTTATCCAATTTCTTATCTCTAAACTTCAAATAAGAACTTCTTGGGTTATTTAAAAAAATAATTAGATGACAGGATATAAAAATATGCATTTCTTTCTTCTATTTGGATAAGTCCTTACATATTCAAACATAGAGGCACATCTTACTTTGCTGAATAGATGTTTTTGAAGAGTTGCCTTAAATCAAGTTCCTTCCTATTAAAATCAATTTTGTATTGGCTTTTATCATTAACTTAGATGTGCCTGGAGATATTCCTCTCTAGGGAATTAAAAAAATAAACTGGTCCTAAAACGTAATAGAATGGCATTCAAAATAGTTATAAGAATGTTAAGGCACTGACACTTAAATATCACTTTTTATTTTAATATGATTTAAAATAAGAGCCCAAAGAAAATTTTTACTTAGGGCATTATTTCTAGTATTTCACATCTTAAAGATAAAAGGTAGAAGCAAGATAAACTACCTTAGAAAAATATAAAGTAAAAGAAAATCTATCTTTTGTCATCCTTCCTTATAATCGCAAAAGAAAATGAAACCTATTTGCTTCCAAAGACTTATACAAACTAGGAAAATATGTTGAGCTGGAATAAATGGAGACTCAGGAAGAGTCCATTCAAAATGCAGCAATATTTGAACAAACAGAAGCATACTCAAGATAAATGCGTAATGACCATCAAATGGTGTATAACAACTTGTGTCTTAGCAAGAGGGAGGAACCCACAATGCAAGTGCCAATCATTTGCAATTAGTCCCTAATTCTGGGTAAATAAAAGACTTCCTTGGTATTCAGGTATCTTGTCATTGAAGACAGAGTTTTGGGGTGAAGGGAAAAGAAAGGTGGAAAAGAAAGAAGCAATCATATTTATTGCATATGTACTTGAAGAACAGTGCTAGAAACTTTATCTATACCATTTTACACAGCTCTTACCACAGACCTGGGAGGGAGGGACAATTTTCCTGTTTATCGTTGCAAAAGCCAAAGCCATCTGAACAAGACCACATGACCAGGATACAAATTTAGCACTACTGGACTGCATACTGTTTATTCTTTCCATAACAGAGGCCTTAATGCAATATTTTCTGGGGGCAAGATGCCATGCTAAGTGTTAATCCGACATTAGTTCCATATCTTTACATTGTGAGGAAACTGAGACCAGGGAGAGTAACAGAACATGTCAATAGCCACAAGGCAGAACAGTTAAAAAATGTCTCCCTGCTGCCTAATCCTATGTGCAGGATTTTACTTCAACAGCCACCTGACATTCACCAACTCATTGATTCTGTGATTCAAATTAAGTATGGAAATAGCATCTAATGAAATTTCATAGGAAAAGATAAATTAGATGCTTTATAATGAATTTATTAAAATATTCTGTAAATATAACTAGGTACTGAGATTTATACTATCAGACATATACTGCTATTATTAATTTGGTTCATAAAACATACCTATTTGATTTTATGCCCTCAATAATTTGTTGCTTTCTTGGTTGCAAATCGCTCTTTAAAAAGTTATACATTTTTTTCTTTAAGAATCCTTTTACAGTTTTATTTCTGTCATTCAGAAATAATGAGGATAATCTATTTTAAATGTTTTACTACTAATAATAGTGGTTAGGCACAAGTTTTAAATACTTCTATATAGCACATAAATAATAACCTACTTGTCTACTAGGAGAGAACAGTAAATGGTTTCAGATATTGTCTTTTCTATTGGAACAAAGGTATTAGACAGAATAAGTGATAGTCAAAGGCAAAAAAGGACCTAATCTGTCCTCACTTAAAGGATTGACTGGAAAGTGTCGCTGGTTCGATTCCCAGTCAGGGCACATAACTAGGTTGTACGTCAGGTCCCCAGTTGGGGGCGCGAGTGAGAGGCAACTACACAGTGATGCTTCTCTCCCTCTCTTTCTCCTTTCCTCTCTCTCTAAAAAACAAATAAATAAACAAACAAATAAATAAATTGTAAAAAAAAAAGATTGACTGGGTTTCTGATCTCGTGTTGTGATTGCTGCACTATCTCGGTATACATGTTTTATTTCTGTCATTAAAAATGAAATCATTGGGAAATTAAATTATATAGTGTAGGTCCATGGAAAGACCAAGATAACCCCAAACAACCCCCCCCCCCCATCCCGCCAACTGAAAAAAAAAAACTCAATATTGCTACGAAGTGAACTGGTCCTTTCTCTACTAGACCTTGGTACCTCAGGAATTATTTCCTAATTTACACTCTATTTTGTTCTTTTTTACTGGAGAGAAACATACACTGTAGTCATTATACATTTTAGAAATCTGGAGAAATAGGTTATTTGACATCATTTTAGACTTTCTCTTCTTTTCACAGTATATTTATTAGAAAATTGGAAATGTAAGACAGATTTTTCATTATTTTACAAATAAGTCTTTTTTCTTTCAGAAGTATTAATGAAGAATCATAAATTTTTTAAATAGTACACTGAGTTGGGGCACCTTAATGATAAAACCGAAAACGTGTATGTGCCAAGAAGAGACAGTCGTTACGTTGGCTAAGGTGTTAGAACACTTTTCCCTTTATTTTTTGATTGTATGGTGTGGTAGGAGAATTAGAAGTCCCTCTAGACCAAAAGCTAACATTCTGAGTAATTAAGAAAGTAAGTTAAAAAATGCATCGCTGAACTAGCATGGAATTCACAACCAGAGAAAAGTTGAAACTAGACATTTCATGCCAAAGATGACTTTACCACTGAAAGTTTCTGCTAAATCTGGAGTCAAAGAACATATGCCCTGAATTTAGCATTTGTAGAGAAGAGACAAAGTCTTAGATACAGTCAATGAGAAAAATTTCATACAACATTCAAAGCCCCTGATTCAATTGTAGGGGACGATATAGGAGCAAATCCTGCTGTGAAGAATGCAACACTAAGAGACTTCCCTGTCTCAAAATAGTCACTAGAGGAGGAAGAATAGTTATGCATTTCCACTGAGAATTTATACCCTTGGCATCCTGTGCCTTTGAAGTGAAATTCAAACTCCTTTCATAGAAACCTCAAAAAAATATTTTAATTTAAAGCAATGCCAGGGTGGTGGAGACTACAAGCAGAAGCAAACCCAATTTTCTCTGAAAAAATTTTATTTTCAATAAGCCTTCTCCACTTTCCTATGTTTTTGTATTAATCAAATGTATTTTTAATATCATTTTTATCTGTTGACTAATTAGTTATTATCTTTCTCTCTCATTTTAATGATTGTTCAAGAGGCTTGCTATGCAATATGATATGCACTAGTTACACATATCTGATTACAATTAAATTTGCTCATAAAATAAAATTAAAAATTGACATACAAGAACTATTTTAAGTGCTCATTGTGGCTAGGCACCAGCATTAAACAGTGCAAATACATAATATTTGTATTATCATAAAATGTCATATTGTGGAGTACCACCCTAGAGGATTGGACATGTATCACTGTCATATTAAGGTCTCATACAAATCATTTCTCTTTGCACTGCTCTGATGACAGAGAATTAGATATATTGAAGTCCACTTATATTTTCTATATTTTGCATCATTGTTTTTGTGCTTCTCAAATTCTACATATACATTAAACCTCATAAGTCAATACTAGTATTATTTTGTAGAGCAAATATTTACTTCTGTTTATTGCTTTTCAAGATCTTGCTTCCTTTCTCTAACTTTGGTTGTATCTGAATCATTTTCCTTCTGCCTTTGGTTTTCTTTAGGGATAAATATTTTTGTGAAGAGTAACCTGTTTCTGTTTGACATAATTATTGAAAGATCTATTCACTGAGTACAAAATAAAAACTTTACAAGGTAAACACTAAAAAATAAAAAGAATGAAAACAGGAGAGTCTGTATGAATATAAATCAAATGGCTTGCTGATATGTGCAAGAAGAAAAAAAATTAGTTTGTCTCCTCCTTTACTAAATTTAGTCAATAGGGCTAAATTTGTTAATATTTACCATTTTATTTAAAAATATCTTTGAACAACTTCTCCTTAATTCTAAAAATACTTTTAGCTAATTACTAATGTTGTGTTAACAATTTTTATTGTCTTGAGATGGAATTTTCATTTGATTTTTCCTCATTTTTTAGTTGTTTTACTACTACTCTTTACACATTTCTTATGGGATCTTGTATATGAAGTCTGTCTGGAAAAAGTCCAGTCATTGCTACTATAATGAGAACAGTTTATGCTACATCGATGTAACCTGGCAGCCAAGAAGAGTGGACTGGAATGCGTATGCATGAACAATGACGACTTCACTGTACTAGTCAGTGGGGATGGTAGAACCCATTGAGTGAGCAAGTGTACTGTGTGGCCATAGCAATCAAAATGTCTGAGTGAGTAGAACAATGAATCTGTATCACGTTTTGCATTAAGCTTGAACATTCCTCTGGAGAAACTATTTCAATGATTCAGAAGGCTGAAGCTATGGGCAACTGGTGATTGCCAGCTTCATTATGGCAATGTGCCCACTTGTGCATTACCTCTTGTGCAGAGTTTTTTGGCTAAACATCAAATTTCTCAGGTGACTCAGCCTCCTACAGCCCAGATTTTCTGGCCTGTGATTTCTGGCTTTTCCCAAAACTAAAATCACCTTTGAAAAGGAAGAGATTTCAGACTGTCGATGAGATTCAGGAAAATACGGAAAATACAACAGGGCAGCTGATGGCAGCTGGGAGAACTATGTAAGGTCTCTAGGTGCTGACTTTGAAGGGAACTGAGGCATCATTGTCCTATGTACGATATTTCTTGTATCTTGTATCCTCTTCAATAAGTGTCTCCATTTTTTATATTACATGGCTGGATACCTCTAGAAAGACAGAACTAGTATATGTTGTTTTTCTTTAACTCATCTTGATTGTGTTGAATTTTCTTGGAATGACTACTGCCAAGAAGAATCTTTGCAAGAGTGGGGGGAAGGGCAGGATTTCCCAAGGTTCTTTACAATTTTTATACCAAATGTTGATAGAATGAAGGAATGGTTTTTTAAAGATAATAATTCCTCTCAGTAGGAGTTACCTATGCTTCCTTTGCTTCTTAGACTCTGGTAAAAGAGTGCTTTTTGCACCAGCATAGATATTCCCTAGTTTCTACATCTGTCAGTACTACTGGTTGGCTCAGTTTTTTCCATCAAGGATGACTCTGTCACTTAAAAAAAATGCTGATATCTGAGCTTTCTCACCTTTGCCTTCTTTATTCACCTCCCTCACTGCTCACATATATTTTATCTCAGCCTCGTTCATAATGTTTCCCACTCAGGGGAATGACACTAGGAACATGGCAGAAGTTTCTACCTAAAAACCAAAATCTATGTTTCTGCCGTTTATTTCTGGGCACAAAGCTACTCTAAATTGCCCATGCTCCTTTCCATTTATGTGCTCAGCTGACTTATTTTTTTAGACAAAGAAATATAAGTGGAGTGGTGGGCAACACCCCCAGGCCTAACACAAAGCACATTCAAACACAGGCTCTCTGCCTCCATTCCCGCCAACTGGATCCAACTTTGATGTGAGGTCACCCTTAGGGGCCACTTAGAAAAGGTGGCAGAGACTCTGCCTGCTGGGTCTTGAACATATACATGGAGGAGGACTGCTCTGTTGACAGTTTGTCTGCTCATGGATGTTGTGAGCAAGAAATAAACTTCTGTTGTGAATAAGTTTATATAATTTGTAATTTTTCCAATCAAAGAGATGTTAGGTAGGATTCATGTTTTCTGACTGCTAACCCAGAGTTTTTTTTGTTTAGTCTATGATATCTGGATTTTTCTTATGGTCTGTTCTTTTCCAGTTATTATTTTATATTATTTTATTCCTATATTTAAAAATTTTTAGATTCAAACATTCTAACTTTTATTATCCAGTCTACTACTGACTCTCAAGACAATTATTTCACGGCAACAAGTGAGATAAGGAAAGAAAGGGAGAACCTTTTTTACCTCTCAAAGTTCACCAACTTCCTTATATCCAACTTAATAAAAGGTTTTAATGGTGTTAGCCTAATGGCAGTTTTAATTATAATCTCATCTAAATAATATAAAATGAAATACCCATTCTGACACTACTTTTTCTTTCTTTTCCTCTTTCTTTTTTTTTTTAACTAACATGCTTCTCAATACAAAGTGTTGTTAAGGGGTACTAAAGCAAAGATTAAGAAAACACTTTATTCCATATTGTATTGTGGAGAGTAATTATTTGCTCTTTTAAGAGACATGCTCCAGTTTTAACTTGGAGGAATTGCTTTACAAAACAGACCAGTGTTCTTGTATCCTAAGAGTTTATTTCTTTCCCAGCTGGTAGTTTGCTTTTGGTAGAGCAGCAGTTCCCAAACTTTAGAATCACCTGGGGTGATATTACAAATATCTTCGCTCAGGTACAACCCCCTGAGATACTCTATAAATTGGACTTGTGTGGGTCTTAGGAATAGAAATTTAGAAAAATCTCTTTAGGCAATTCTAAATTAAATCCAGGGATAAGGATAATTGGTATAAATATTTGCATATGGAAATGAGGTAACAGATATTTGTAGTAAATATCTTTATGATGATATGCCAATTATTAATGTAAATGTCCTTAAATATTTTTATTACAAAACTGGTTTCAGTAATAAGAAATTAAATGAGTGATTAACTTTCATAATTGTTTTTGTTTTAAAATTATTTTATATTATAAAATTCATTTAATAAGAAAGTAGTTTTTTCCCCCATCATTCGTTTTATATAATTGGATTGCTGTATATCACTATGAATTCTTTTTTTTATAATTCTTTTTTAAAAAATATATTTTATTTATTTGTTTATTTATTTATTTTTAGAGAGAGGGGATAGGAGAAAGAGAGGGAGAGAAACATCTCTGTGTGGTTGCCTCTCACTCGCACCCCCAACTGGGACCTGTTGTGAAACCAGTAATGTGCCCTGACTGGGAATCGAACCAGTGACATTTGGCTCACAGGCCGATGTTCAATCCACTGAGCCACAGCAGCCAGGGCTTCACTATGGATTTTTGAACTGTTTGAAACCTATTTGACATCTGGTGGTACTTTGATTTTATCAATTTCATGTTTTTTGACTACTGAGCTAATAAAAAAATCATGCCAAGTCTTTTTTACTTAGTACTTTTGAAGCTCTAAGAGGGAATTAGGACATTTACTAATAAAAATAATTTGTTATTTGAAAACAGATAACCATTAAAAATTTTCGACTTAATAGAAAGAGTAGATTGGGAGTACAATTCATATAATTTTACTATTGTGGAAATGCAATTATTCCTATAACCAAACATTAACATAAATGTATTCAAACCTAAATCAGTATTTGTAAATTTAACCTACACGTATTAAGCAAAATGTAAAAGTAAGGAATAACATAGTATGCTTTAGAAAGTCTTGTACAGGACCTTGTGCTATTGTAATTACCTCTGTTTTCACAGCTATTGCCCTTCCTTCCAAAGTTTCTTTTACTTGTCCAAATCAATCTCCCCAAGGAAATTATATTCCTATATATTATACAGACTTTTGTTTATGAATCCTTCAAACTACTTGCATGTATTGTTATTTGAATCTTTGACTCTGGAAATGGGTATATGGATAGGAGTAGTTAAATGATAGTATAAAGATTGAACTGGTTCTGCTCATTGCTTGTAGTATGGCTTTGCTCAAAGGACAGGGTTTGCATCTGAACATTTGGGAAGTGATATATACTCTTCCAGCATCATTCGACTAGTGGTAGAATAACATAAGAAACTGAGTATATAATCATATTAAAGGAACAGAGAATGCTGAGCAGTGTACTAATAATATACAGATAGGTCTCAAACACATATTATAACACTTTTAAAAGATTAGCTAAAATAGCTCTAACTGGACATTCTGTAAGGACAGAATTCTCTTCTAGGCTATTTTATGACACATTTTCTCAGGCCTAAGTCTGATAGGAAAGATTATTTTCAAGTGCATATTTAAGGTAAATAAATTTTTCTTGGCAGAAAAAGGAATTTTTATGAAGCAGAGTACTTTCTTTGGTGAACAAAGTTTTTGCCTACGGCATGTATTAGAAACATTCTTCTCTTCCAGAATGTAGTTGTTATCATAAATCTTCAGCTATCACTGTTTTAGAGAACTCAAGAGATATTCCACCTGGCCAGGTTGAATCCAGGCCCTTAACCTCACAGTTGCCATAGGGGTGTTTACCCTACATTTAAGTTTGAGGGATATAAATTTGAGAGCTATGTTGGGCTGGCGTTACAAATTATCAACAGTCAATGCAGAGATTTTTTAGCTAAAAACATAGCTGTGGACCAAAATATAATGCTAGATTATTGAGTTAGGTTTAGCAACTTATTTTAAATTAACCATAACATTGGGAAGTATACATTGCAAGATTAGTTGATATGCAAAAGCATTTCCTCCATTCTTATTTTGGCTAATACTAGTAAAAATTAAACATTTTTCCTGGTGATGTACAGTAGAAGACTTCTTATTTTACTCTATCTGCACTAGCAGTGGTTGGATAGTCAAATAATAACCAATGCAATGAATCATAAAAATAGGTCTGTACCTTAAATATTTTGACTTGAAATCTCAAAATAGAATAAAATCAGCCTTAACTGAATAAAAGACATAAATACCTTAAATATTTTAACTTAAAGCCTATCGTAATGAGCTGAATCTGTCGTAACTAATCTCAGAATTGACTCACCAATGTTCTAAGTCCTTCCAAAACATATAATCAGATTGTTGAATCCTCCTGGCTAAGTAAGATACTCTTGAATATGCCCATGTGCTTCTGTTTCCACCTGGCAAGTTAAATACTTAATAAGAGTTTATCGTGTTAATTTTCACATCTGTTTTTGAGCACTTAAACTTAGCATTGTAATTAGGTAATAAAACTACCTCAGGGCTGCCATGTTGCAAGATTCCAAGGAGCTATTCACATTGTAATGAAGTCCTGAATCCTGATAAAATAGGAGAGAAGCAGAGATAATATACTTAAAAAAAAAAAATATATATATATATATAATGAAATCAGGTTGCTTAAGAAATATTGTCAAATTATAAAATTTCAGAAACTATTTAGAAGGCAAAAAAACTAAAAATGTAGTCTGCTGTGAATTAGAATTTTCTAATAGAGTTCAGTTCTAACTGGCAATGAAATATACACTTGCATTATTTCTTCAAAAACAAGTGAAATTATTTTATAGTTAAAGGCGCATTATTTGTCCAACTTACTTTCAAAAGTTTCAAAAATTGTGTGTGTGTGTGTGTGTGTGTGTGAGAGAGAGAGAGAAGGGGGGAGAGAAAGAGAGAGGGTGGTTGAACAATTAGAGCAAATTATAGACAATTTATTCATGCTATGTGCTCTGCCTAGACTTTTTATTCTCTCTGCCTTGCTAATTTCTATGTATTCTGCAGGCCCACGATTAAAGGTTAGCTTCCATGCTCCCCTGACCTGAGTGAGTACTCCATTAGATATTCTCACAGCACACTATATTTCATCTATGTGCCTTTTAGAATTTTAAATAATTTAATATTTATACTATTTGTCCATTATCTATTCCTCTGCTAGATAATAAACTCTGTGAGAGGAGAGTTCATGACTCTCAATCACTTATCTATCCTCAGTACTTGACACATTGCCAACATATGATAAGCTCTTAACAAATTAGACTAAATAAATGAAGATGGCCGATAGCTCTTTCTCATTCTTTTATAGTAAAGGGAATGAAATACCTCCCTCGCCCTCTCTAGTCCCCATTTCAAAACGTCTATATCGTCTATATTTCTGCTTTTCTCCATTAAACTTTCAAAAAGTGTTAATAAAAAGCAAAACCCGTGGCTAATTTGTTTTTTTCTTTTTGGTGTATATCATCAGCAAAGATACATGATCAAGCATAAGCATACCTTGTCTCTGGGCATAGACAAATGGATATAAAAAAACAAACAAACTGGATTTGAGGATTTTGTTAGAAGGGGAAGGGTAACATGAAGCCAAGTCATGGTGAGGGAAAATGGAGATCACTGACAAGAAAAAAAAAAGAGAAAAGAAAAAACCGGAGGGCAAAACATAATATCCTGCTATGATATAGCACCAAATTTGAAAATTGTTGAGCTATATAACTGATTTGTTTTGGCTGCTTAATGATTTAAAAATAATTAGATTTGTTGTCAACATTTTATAGGCAAGAGGGTTAATATAAAAATCATAATCTGTCTATTCTGGAAAGACCAACCTAAAATATTAGATTTATATTTGTTTTCAGGAACAATTGAAAGAGCTAAGCATCTGCCACTCACTTTTTATAAAAGACAGATATTCTCTAGTTTGCAAGGTTCCCTACTCTACTGATTTCACTTATTTTACTTGACATTGAGTTTATAAATCCTGCTATATAGAAATTAATTAAAGAGCCATGAAAATAGGAATATTTTGTGTGATTAAGCTTAGGTTGATTAACTTAGTGTTTCATTGTGATAGATTTTGAAATTGTATATTTTTGTTCTGCATAAACAGAGTGGGAAAAAAGTAGGTTTACAGTTGTGAGTACGCAAAGCACAAAGATTATTCTTATATTATTATGTATTAATTATTGTATTATTTTCCATATGAACAATTGTAAACCTACTTTTGCCTTACTCTTTTACATTTTAAACACCAATCTATATGACTGATTAGTAATATATTTAATTAGAAATAGCTCCATAATTATTACTATTATTATTTTTTTTACTCTAATTGGCTTTACATCTGCCTTCAACTTGAAATTTACACAAACACATACATTTGACCTTGATAGGGTATTTTAGGACTTACAATGTTTATATTTATTCACACAAATAAATATTATCTATTGATTATAGAGTATTACTCAAGTCTGTTTTGTGTTGTTTTGGGACCTAGGAAAGTTTTACATCACCTTGAGAAAAGATATAATTAAAATTTGATTGCTACCTCTATTGCCAAACAAATTATTGTCTCTTTGGGAAGCAGAGTTCTAGAACTATATCAGAAATAGAGACATCTGTAGGGAAATAGAAATTTAAACATTTAAGTAACAATCTTTGGCTTCAATTTAAGATAATTAGTAATCCCTTATATTTTATCAAAGTTTATATTTTTCAAAGTATTTTCAGACTTATGATAATATTTGTTCCCTTCAATAATTTGGGTCTCATAAAAATTATTGTTATCAATTTTGAAGTGGAGAGAGAAGCTCAGGAAAGTTAAACAACATGTCACAGAATGCATGATAAAATATTTATGGAGCCAACTACTATGGGTTTTCTGCCATTTTTACAGAATCAGCTTTTAAACAGCCTCCAAGGATTATATATATGGTGCTTCTAAAACCATTTGGGATTTAATAAAACAGTTAAGACACTTAAAGAAACTACTAGTGTGAGAAAAATAGATGTAATATATCAAGATGTTTTGATTATGTTAAATGAATTAGATATATTTGGTTTTGAGATTTCTAACAATTAAGATAAAAAGAAGAAAAATATAGGTTATATATTTCTTGTTTTCATTTAAAGGAAAGCATATAATATCACTGAAAGAGCCAATAGTTTTTCTGGGACTTGGGCACTGAATGGAACTATATTCTCTGTAATCTATTTTACATAAGTCATAATTTCATAAAATATGTAACTTTGGCTATTCACTTTAAAAAGATATTCTTCAATATGTTAAAGAAGTAATATTATATTTTTACTCTTTAAACGCTATTAAAATGCCATTATATTTTTTAGCATCAAATTAAATTCTACCACAATTTCTAATAACTTTGACATTTCCTGAATATTTGCTATATAGTACACTTCTTTCATTAGTTTATATGTACTAAGTAATTTCAGAGAAGGAAAACTCTGATTCCAAAAAACCTCCGCTGCCTTGCGGCATACCTCTTCAGGGGAAAGGCTAAGGGAGTAAACCCCGACAGAAAATCCGGAGCCGGAGTCCCTAAGGCGGTTTGACGTTGTAGTCAACACCGGCAACTCCTGCGGCGCACCTGAACCCAAGCTGTATCGACTCCGTCTTTCCCTTGGACCCTTCAGCTGCGAAGAGAGGGGGGGTCTGCTGCATGGGCAACAGCAGACCCTCCATATCACCCTGCCCAGGCTCTGTAGCTTCAGCTTCACTGGAGAGGACACTCCAGCGTCATCGCAAGATGTCGATTCAACACGGGAGGAGACAGATACCATGTCACTCCCGAGTCGGACTGCACAGCCATTCTCGGCGGTGCAGATAGACTCTTACGAAGTTACACCTTCGTCTCTCGAGACGGATGGCTGCCGACGACTAAGTAATTTAATCCTCACTGCATTCTGTGATATAGGTACTATATTTCATCATTTAGAGAAGAGGAATCTAAAGTATAGGTATTAAGTAACTTTCCGAAGCTCACAGAGCTAGTGTGTTAGCTCTATAGCAACAATTCGAGGGTTTCAGTTTCCATGGTTTACACCAACGATGATTTCATGCTCATGGCTTTGCTGGTTGGCTGCAAGTTATCAGACTTGCACTGGGATAAACTGAGCCAGTTGGACTCTGAGCATTGGATTTGGTTCCGATCAGCTCTTCATGTTTCACATTTTTTGACTGAGGCAAGACAACGCTTGCTTGAGCATGCTGGTCTCATGGTGGAGGACTGGTCCCCACAGGAAGGATGGTGTCAACTCGTTATTCCTCTAAAAACCTCAGTTCATAGCTGGCACCTGCATTCCACTGGAACAACAGGCCACCTCACCAAGCTCAGTGTCAGAGGGGCAAAAGAGTCAACATCCTAATGTAAGGAATCATGACAGAATTGGAGAGGGGATAAATGAAATTGGAGCAATATGGCAGAGTAATGATACAAATCCAAGCAATCTGGTTTCATAGCTCATACACTTTCCATCATACTCTGCTATGTTTCTATTGCATTGTATTAATATTAATAGATTTATTTATTTTGAACTATTTCACTACTTCTGAGTTAAACACTAAGCAATGTATTATACTTTAAATATATTACTGAATTCTGTGCTAATGCTTTCATACTTCTATATATTTATAAGATGAGCCTATCATTTTGTGTTCTCTGTTTCTTAAATTAGATTTTAGTATTATCGAGGCTGTGTTTGCTGTGTAGAATAAATTTGATAGCTCTACATCTTTTTATACTGTTCTAGAAAAACAAAGATGATACAGTTGCTTAAGAGAGAAAATATATGTGCAAGTGTTATGTAAATTGTGTATGGTTATACAAATATAAGTAACCATCACTAAAATAACATTTAATACATAAACAATCTAAAACTCTGCTAGATATGAAATATAGTCTCATTGTTTTTTCTAATTTAAATAATCCTTTCCTTCTAATTATCTTTCTTGTTCAATTAATTTATAACCTTATTCTTATAAATTACCTTCATGTGCTCATTCCTGATAAATTCTCTTAATGTGCCTATAATTATCTTTTACTTTTCTTCCTTTTTTGTGTTTATAAAATTGAAAAGTTGATTGATTAAGAATTGAGCATTATCCTAGCCAATGTGTATGCTTGTTTTTAATTCTAATATTTTTGTATTATGACGAGTCTTCTCAAACATTATTATAAAAACTAAAACATTTCCTCAAGAATCTTGGAAAAAGACATTAAAAAGAAAATTATAAGATGCACCCAGTTATTTTCACTTTTTTTAACAAAAGCAGAGTTGGTGTCCTGGGAGCTGGATCATACCAGCTCATGAGACTCTTTTTTTCCTTTTTAAACATTTTTATTATTTTCCCTTGTTTTATTTATTTGTTTTTAGAGAGAGGGGAAAGGAGAAAGAGAGGGAGAGAAATATCAATGTGTGGTCGACTCTCACATGCCCCCAATTTGGGGGCCTGGCGTGCAGCCTAGGCATGTACCCTGACTGGGAATTGAACCAGCGACACTTGATTCGCAGGCCGACACTCAATCCACTGAGCCACAGCAACCAGGGCTTCATGAAACTCTTTACAAATCTCTTCCTAACGCTGTAACTAGAAACATCACGTTGGTAGATTGAAATAGGCCATGGTGGGAGTATTTTCATCATGAAAATGTCAAACACTATAAATCAGTGGTACCTCTGGTTCTCTCCGAGCTACAGCCCCTATGTCTGCATGTATATTTATGCCTCTGTGAATTGTATAGTATTTTTCTACCACTGTATGGTGTTATGAAATTAGATCATATAATCTCTTAAAGAAGCTCTATTCTGATAGATTTAGGAATACATAAATGCTTATATTAATTGAATATTACTGAAATTTCCCACAATGAGGGGAATTAAACTTTTGATGTGAAGAAAGGTATTGCTTAAGAAACTAATTTGTTTTAATAACTTAACATCATGTAATTCAGGAAACTCTTGCAAACAAGACTTTTAATATTGTTGGTTAAACAGCTGCCTTCTGAATTATCAATGTCAAGTAAAAACTAAGCATACACTTTATTCCACTTGGCTGTTTTTCATAAACTTTTGCAGCTTTATTCTTTGAATGAGCTAACATTACATCTCCTAGGTGTTTAAGATTTGAAGAAAATGTAAATTTGTGCTTAATCAAATTAAAGCATTATTCTGACATTATTTCAACAACCATCTTTTTATTATGTCACCTTCTAGACAGTTTCTGAGAACTTTAGGTAACGAAAAAATCTCAGACTTGTTAAGTAAATCTATGGGTGTTCATTAGATAACTGGGTTATTTCTCAGTAAAAGAGAATACTGAAATATATAAATGCTAAGGATAATTTTAAGTTTATATACTTTTGCCTCTTTTACATTTCACAGAGAGACTTTATATACATTTGAGTCTATTAATAAATGTGCTAATTTTTGCCATGTTGAGGAGTTCTGCTGTAAGGGTTCTTTATGGCTATAAAACGGTCTGAGATATATACTCACAAGCTATGCTAGTCTGCTACAAAATGCTCATGTATGACAAACAGTTCACAATCATTCACCTCTTCGATTTGTTCATGAAATAAAGGGTACTGTGTTAAAATTTACAGTTAATACATGCAACCAGGCATAATAATACAGAGTATGCAAAGTATAAAGGATGCATTAAGGAAAAAAAACGTAGTTTAGTCTTAAAAGACAGTGACAGGGTGTGCCAGAATGGCAAAGAAGAAAGTGTAAGCTCAAACTGAAATGCATGTGGAAAGTTTGTAGGGGTTTTGGGAAAAAGTAATTTTATCAGCCTTTGCCAATGCTGCCTATGTTTGATGGGTTTAGCTTTAGTATAAAATATCAAACTAATACAAAACTAATTTAGTTTTTTTTCTGTTAAAATGACAAAATTTTATTGGATATTTTTGGCCTGCTCTTGACGAGAGATGGTAAAAATTTTTCTTTATCTTCTGAGATATCTGTCAACAAGGCAAAGATTCAATGTTTTATCAGAACAATTTCAGATGGGAGAGTTGTCTTCTCACTTTTGAAAGTTCAAATTGGTTACAAACAATGTACCTCTTGTGTTTGCTTTTTAGATATTTTACTACCACTTTGATTAAATAAGTAGCTAAATATTTTTGTCAGTAACCCATAATTCAATTAAATCAAGCATGTAAACCTTCTGAAAGCTTCTATTATTTTGCTATCCCAAAATTAAATTCTTAATGAGGAGAGGGCTCCTGGAAAATGGCAAAAATTTATTTCTTTACCTTATGAAAAGAAACATGCTAATACAGTAGTCCCTCACTTATTGCGGGTATTACGTTCCAGACCATTACCCCCTGCCCCAGTGAAGTAGGAACCTTACATTTATTCTACACTCTTAAACCTACATAACTTTAACAACATATGTATACAGTACTGCAAAATCCCATGATATAGCGAAAAATCCATGATAAATAATTAAATATAGTATTTTAAAAAATCCCGTGATACAGTGAGGCCATGATAAGTGAACCGCGATGTAGAGAGGGACTACTGTATAATTACATTTATTTGATATATTACTATTGATGAGTTGAATTGGAAGCACTGTGAAATCAGAAAAAAAATAATTAGTACTGCCTAGGTAAAATTGTGCAGGTAAATGTTATCTATACAAAGCTTTCAGAAACAGTGTGAAGTTCTTAGGTAGCGTCCTTGCTATTGCAGTCAATGACATCTGCTGATCAGAGTCCTGAGGATGCTTTTTGTGCAGTTAGACAACCTACAGTGTTGTCCTTAATGTCAGTCATTGTTCTTAAAGGTTAACATGATTACAGTTTTGCATGTTAATTTAAATCTAGTATATATTAGGCCATGATTTTCAATTGGGGATTCATATAATAACTTGCCTCTATAGCTTTATTTAATATACAGAAATTTAGGACCTATTCCAGACTTACTGAATATGATCCTGATATATTCTTGGTATATCCTAACAACATGCTAGGTATATTCATAGTATATTATATGAAGATATTGACATTGTTCCAATTACTTTTTAGCATTTAGTAACACAATAGATGTTTGATATTTCTTTCCTGGTGAATTTTTATAGAATGTTCTTATGTATGTTTTATGAGTATTTAAATTATATTCCAAAACACTTCTTTCCATTTATCATTTATTTTACTAATCCTAAGTTTTCTTTCAAAATACAATTTACCACATATTCCAAGAAGCATTTTTTGTCGACTACTTTATTATTTACCTAAATGACATTAATAATTTACCTGTTTATTTTTATATTTATTCTCCTCTACCCCTTGTCTCTGATCTGCATTTTAGAAAGTCATGTTTCAAAGGATAAATTAACGATTGGCTTCCAAGTAGGCCTGGTCAATGAGAAGAAAAAGAAGCAGGGGGTATTTCTCTCTCTTGCTCAGCCTCACCTAGTGATTCTTATGTAGGCTCTGCCTCTTGCCTGTATGACACTAGTTATCTCTTTCCAGGGTCCCAAACCCCATCAGGCCACCTGCCCCCACTCCCCAACTGTGGTTTTATAGCTCCTCACTTGGCATCAGTTTCTGGGTCCAGAAACACCATTTCCCTCCATTCTCCTTCCAGCCCTATAAGTAAGTGGCTTCTTGTTGCTTTCGATAGCAAGCTTGTCTTACCGAAACTCTTGGTTAGTCAATGTAGTAGCCATTGCCTGCAGTAAGAGCTTTCTGTTTGAAGGACTTAGAGTGATTTCTGTTTTTTTATGACTTCTCTCATCACACTTTGGGTACACCTCATATCTTTTACTCTAATAAATGGCTCAATAGTTTTCTCTCACTACTTTTATCAACTACCTCATTTGGATACTTAAAAAAATAATACCTACATGAAAGAAGGTGAAGAGATTAAGAAAAATATATATATATATAACACATAGACACATGGTGTGGAGATAGCAAGAGGGCAAAGGGGTGGGAGGTGGGTGAAGGTAGGCAAAGTGGGGGATGGAGACAAGAGAGACTTTGCTTGGGGCGACGGGCACAGGATGCAGTGTGCAGGTTTCATTCTATTGAGCTGTACAGTTGAAACCTGTGTGGTTATGGGAACCAGTGTCCCTCCAATAAACTCAATAAAAAAGAGAAACACACACATGAAAAAATAAAAATTACCTACCATATGCTGTTCAAAATTATTATATGAATGATTAGAAGAATATTCTAAATGAATTCCAAAGTCATATACATTTCACTTAAAGTGTATCATTAATTAAGTTTTGAAGTTTGTTTCATAGGTTCTTCTCAAATTCTGCACAATATTTATGCTACAACTATGCCATATTCAATCATTTACTTGTATATTTATTTACTCATTCAACAACACCAAGCACCCATTGTATGTCATATACACATACCATTATTGAATAGTAAAGTAAGAAGTTAAGAAAACCTAAATTGAGGATGATACGTATATAACTGTTATGCTTGGAGAATAAATTATGTTCAAATTATGATCAGGATGGCATATATAAAGCATGTCTAACCATAACTCCTGGTGATCAACAGAAAAGAGAAACATACTTATTTCTTTCCTCTTATAGATTTTTTGTGCCCAAAGTTTCCATTTTTTAGTGTCTGTACCACTGTACTCATTATGCCATAAAATTTGTCAGTAATGTTCATTCTAGTATTGAAAGAAAGATTTGAACCATGCTGAACATTTTAAAAATGCTAACATGCTCCAGGGCACGGTTTGTGCTTTATTGTTGTTCCATAGAGCTGTGGAAAATACTCTGATTTTAACCTTAGTGAGATTGGGCCCATTATATTGTAATATGCACCCTGAAGGGCATTATGCTCCACTTAAGTCTTGACCTTGTTTAGCATATAGCATAGGCTAGCATATGGAAATGAGTGAACCAAGGAGCTTACCATAGGAACTTAAACTTTGCATTCTAAGTGGTGTGCATTTGACTCTTAAAGCTATGCATTAAAGCCCTGCAACTGGATCCAATCCATCTTTCTACCATCTTAACCTAATTACCCAGCTATTCTACAATCAGGCAATGTTTTAAACTTTATTGTGATTAAAAATTAAACAATTTTAAAATAATTATATGATTTAAAGCAAAGAAGAATTTCTTGCTCTCGGAGGAAGCTATGGCTAAACCATTAATCTGAAATTTGGATCTTTTGATACAGCTTTTAGGAGCTAAGTGGCATCAGACAAAGTATATGGAGCCAAAGGGAAAGAAATAGTAGCTTGGCTTTTGGAAAGATGCCTGAGAATATATATACATAATAAGTCTCCAAAAGAGCTTTCAATAAATAAAGCAGACTGATAAGCTATTCTGAGGTTACTCAGTTGGCCTAACATTTTTCTCTAGTCAGGGAGAAGGTCCTCCATATTTAAACCTGTAATCTCCCTCCCTCCTTCCCTCTCACTTCTTTCCTTCCTTCCTTCCTTCCTTTCTTCTTTCACTTATTGAAAAAGAATATATAGACATATTAAGGATATAAATTCAAATAAAATAACTTGTTTCCATCGATAAGCCTACAGTCTAGAGGAGGAGACATGAATAACAGAATAAGTGTAATTATGGAAATACGTGTAAAATGTGATGAAGCTTACTGCCCAATACAGGGGATGAAAACACCAGATACTCACTTTCCCAGCCTTCTGTGGTTTTATGACACAGGCTTATTAACCACCTAGTCAATGATACAGGAGCGAATGAACACTGAGTACCTATTGGAAATATTTTCTTTGTGATTAAAACAACAAATACATTGGAGTAAATGCTCTCCTTTTTCGCTCAGATTTTGTAGAATTTACAGAAAATACCTGAAACTGGGGCAACCATCACATATCCTGATAGAACACATTTAAGAACTAAGGCAAAGTACTGATGATAGTTGCCAGATAAAATGGAAAAGGACAGGTCATTGATAATAGTCACTGAGTGCCTGAACCAACATGATACACCTACCACAGCCTTCTTATTAAAAGGTAAAATGCATTTTAGCCATTTTCAATTCACTTTTAGTTGGGTATTTGATTATTGTAGCCAAAAACATCTGAACTAGTAAATTTTGTCTTCATAAAGTCTCAAATTACTGTCATCCTTGGCTGGTTTCCTCTTAAATTTAATTGTTTATAAAGGGAAACTTAAAAGTATAAATTACAATGAAAAAATATGAGTTTTATTGTCTGTAGTATAAGTTTTTAAATATTATACATTAAAAATACTTCTGTAATGTACACACTAAATTACCTTTTTACTCTTCTCTATGGAAATCATGTGCTTTCATGTTATAGCTATTAACTTGAAATTTAATTTACACTAATAGGCCTGAAGTAGATAAAAAACAAAATTAAGTTTCTGATTTCATTGCAGATTGCATAGTTTATTGAATATTGCAGCAAGTGTCATTTTATTTACTCTATGAGAAGGAAATGATTCTCGTTTTTAGGAGATGAAGCACACAAAGTTCTGGTCCCCATTTTCATTACTATGTATCCCCTTATTTATAATGATAAATTTCAAGAAGTCTGTACAAAGATTCTTAGTCCTTATCTCCTAAATATTTTAAAATATTCTTCTTTTAATTGGTGTGATTAACAGCCTCATAGCCTAATTTACCTGAATTTTAATCACAGGCTTCTTATTAATTCTATGTGTGGCTCTGGGTCCTGCATTTTCATTTGTAAATTCAAGCAATAAAAGCACCTAAAGAGAAACACATTCTTACTACCCTAGATATCAGGCCTACAAAATAGAATATATAGCTCCTTACCCTACTTAAGTTAGCATGTTGGATATAGGTTCCTTGATTAAGGAACCAAGATGTGATAAATTAAAACACAATATGATAAGTCAACTTGATGAAGCACATGAGAGAAAAAAATGTAGTTTTCTGGATTTGAAGGGCTAAAAGGTAGTATATATTTGAGCTATTTCTTAAAGAGTGAATAATTTTTCACTGGGCATAACAGTTACAGCTAGAAAAATATATGTAGGCACATTAATAAGATAGGATTGAGCATTTTAGGAAAAATATGACTTTATTATAATAGAGTATGGGGTACTTGAGAAAATATTGGAAAAATGAATTTAAGACACTTTATGAAGAAATTTGAGTGTCCTATCTTAAGAGTTTGACTTTTATTCTGGAAAAAATAGAGATCACGTAGAAAGCTGATTTTTTTGGAATTGGGGAGACAATATTGACAAATGGTTATACTATATTTTTAGAAAACAAATTAGGCAGAATATTCCAATGTGATTCATTGGCATAGTTCAGGCAGGAGAAAATACGAGATTTAATTGCAACAAGATTGTTTCATTAGATGAAGCAAGTAAAGTGACTCAGAACTAATATTATAATAGTCATTGTTTTAAATGTCCTACTTCAGATTAATGAGGGAGCTAGAATGGGCAAGATTCATTAAAGAAATCTGTGATTTGTATTAATTAGGCTAAGTCTAGAGTACAGAAGCTAAAAGAGCATAAGTTTAGTTTCCAGACATGTTATATTCAGGCCGGGCCAGATTAGCAATGTGGCTCTGGTCCATGGAGTCTTTTATAGACTCAGGATTCTTCCACCTTGTTATTTCAGCATTCCCTGCAAATAGCTGTCATAATGTGCATGTTTGATGCTGGCTTGTACACATGTCTGCATTGTAGCCTGCAGGAAGGGAAAAGGATGTGCAAGGCAAGTGGAAGATAATACTGTATCTATCACTGATACTGTACTCATAGCCTCTGCTCAAATTTTAATGGTGAGAACTTAATCACAGGAGCAACCATCAGTTGCAAAGGAGGCTGAGAAATGCCGACTCTAAGTGAGTGGGTAGATGTTTAGCTTTTACTACATTACCATAAAAGGATGAGAAAATGGATTTTAGGAGCAACTCTCTCTGAGTCAAGCTTGTGCACTAGGGTTAGGATCTGGGAAGCTGGGTGAATGACAATGCCATTCAACAAGACTGAAATATTTTAGGGACAACAGACACAGCAATTGTGAGGCAGTATAAAGTTCAAGATGGAAAGTAATACTTTGAACTCATTGAATTAGAAGAATCCAAGTTAAAATATAAAAAATTTTCCCTTCTCCTTCTCCTCCTTCTCCTCTTCCTCCTCCCTCCCTCTGTCACTCCCTCCCTCTCTCTTCTTCCCTCCCTCTCTGTCTCTCTCCCTTCTAGTGTGTGTATAATTTCAATTGCCAGCGTAGCTAGGAGAGTTAAGCCATGGCAATAGGTGGGTTGATGGTAGGAAAGTGCATAGGGTTTAAAGAGAAAAGGATTGAGTAAGTAATTCAAGTTTTCTGTGATGGAGCAGTGTCCAGAAGGTGAATGTACACCTTGAAGAGGAAAACTGATTGCTATAATGAGATGGCATGACTTTCACAGGACAACAGGTTTATACACAAACTGACCGAGTATTGGCCTTGAGGCAGCGCTGGAAATTGAGAATGTCACCTGTGCCTTGCAGCTTTCATATTAAAGAGCATTAGAGGTTGCCACATCTCTAGTTAGGAGGGGTGCGGAGGAAGTGCACCCTCAAGTACGCTGTTCTTTTTTAGTTCAAGCAAGCAAATAGATAACGTGTTTATGAAAGAACTGAGGAAGTTGGAGTGTGTCTTTCAGGGGGTGATATGGAAGGGAAGAGATAAGCCACAAGCAGATGGTTGAGCTAAAAAGCAACTCCTAAGAATGTGTGAAAAAGGAATACAGGAGTTAAAGATAACCAGAAGGAATTATGTTTCTTTTTTTTTGTGAAAAAATCTGGATGATTAAGGTCTAATATAGGAGACATAATAACATGAATCAGCAAATGAAATAATAGTTGCAAATACTTTATGGCATCTGCTTCAAGCCACAAGGCTAATTAATAGCAATGCTAAGTCTCGGATCCAAATCTTCTTGTAGGACCCTGTCCCTGAAGGATATGAAAGTTAACAAAGGATCTCTCTCTCTTCTTCTTCCTCTTCTTCTTCTCTTTCTTCCTCCCTCTCTCTCTCTCTTTCTCAAGTAGACTGGTTTTGTTGAGTTCACATTAGGAGGGAACTTATTTAGTAAAAGTGAAGAGACTGAGAACAGGTTGTTGCAGGAAGGAATATATTTGCAAAGAGAGCAGGAAAGTGATAGTGCTTTAGATACTGTTAAAATATTTCTCTAGTGCTCCCATTAAATGTGCACATGTGTAAATAATGTCATGTACAGGATTTTTAAGTGATATATTATAATGGATTAAATAGATTAAAGTTCCATAGACACTCATTTTTTTTTCACTGGATGTTTATTGTTTATACTAGAAATGCCCTGCCCTAGACACATTTCCAGGAAACCATGTTATAACCAGTGTAGCTTTCATTTTCTAAAAGATGGTCCTCCTATCTAAGAAGCCATCCTAGACTTCTCCCATTTTCAACATTTGGAACATTTTCTCTCTTCCCCTTTTTTTGCTCCTCGTGACATCATTTTGTTCTTCCTGGTTTAGAGCTAAGTTTAGCAACTCCTCTAGATCATACATCACTCCTCTTAGTAGCTCATCTTTATCTTCTCAATCACTTAATCATTTGTTAGATTCATTTTTTGGTGTGTTTACACATTCTAGTATATCTTTGTAAAGTATCAGCAATATTTTTGACTTAAGAAGAAAGTTATAAACATAGTGTTCTATTTTTCTCCGTATTTGTCCCAATGCCACTGATGTTGGGGTAATTTTCTCTTGCTAAGAGATGTCAAAGAACAGCAACTGTATGATAGCATTCTAGTAGCTTCTACTCCAGAATATAAGCAGTCAGAGCAAATTTATTATTGTCCTACTTTCCTTGGAGTCCTAAGTGTAGTTTAAGGATGAGTTTTAGCGCAACTCCTGTGGAACAATTGATTTCCGTTGTTGGTGAGTGCAGCCTCTTTGGTGTCTTTCTTCTGTATCTAAGTTCTGCTTTTAAGTCACAGTGACCACTGAACTATATCATGATTTGTATATCGAAAACCAGGTAGTTTTCTCTATCTTTCTAGTCTAGTGTCCTAAAACTTGTCGCAAATCATTTTGATATTTGTGCAAAAATGCTAAATCCGTTGATTTATTATACGGTAGGTTTTGGTTAGCCTTTATTCTGAGATTGTAAGTCCATTCAACATCTTCTTCTAATTTTTACTGTTAAGAGCTAATGTTTTCTTATAATTATGTACATATACTTTTCATGCTCTAACATACTTTAGTTTCTCCATAAGTATCGGTGCAGAATTAAGCTTGTATGAATGTAGTTTAGGATCCTCAGTACACACACAATCTTGAATTGATAAACTAATTTCTAATTGCGGTGGGTTGTTTCAAAACTTCCTTGACTTTCTTTTGGAATAAGCTTCATTTCTTTTCTTTAGAGGCAGAGAATTGGAACTAGTCTTGCATTATTCAATTAATGAGAGAGTTGGAATATATTGTTATTAGTCCTGTTTACCGAAGCAAGAATGAAGACGGAATAGGATATAAAATCTAGATTAGCAAAATACTGATTACTGATAAATACAGGCACAAGAAAATAAAATCCTCTTAGTTCCGATAGACCTGCACTCATAAGGATGGAACACATTTAGAAGCATAATAAACCATGGATATATTATAAAAACAATGATGCATTTTTTATTCAATCAACAGAAAAACACTTAAAAATCACTGCATGCACACACACGAACATACTTACCTAATGTGTTAGGAAAGGTCACCAAGATGTGCCTGCTGGTTTGACCTGGGCAGCGGGACCCCAGCAATCGGAGTCTCCCCACTCCCTCCCTTGTGCTTGGATGTGCATTTTGCTTCCCTTCTCTGCTCCAAGAAGCTGTTCCAAGGATAGAGCCTTTATTTTTATTTTTGAATAGTAGTATGAAGTTTATTATTCTCTTTTTCATACTGCTTGAAGCCACAATGTCTCCCTTATGGATGTGATGCAGATTTCCCTCCCATGCGGTTTGAGCCACAAGGAGCCTCAGAGATCATCTAGTCAGAGTCCTTATTTTCAAGATAAAAAACCTGAGGTATGAGGATTGAAATGACTTCTCCATGGTCACACAGTTGGGGCAGGCTGGACCCAGGTCTGAAACCCTTTGATTCTTTGAATACATACAGGGAACCCACTCAGCTGCCACCACTAATAGTGGCCCTTGTTTATAATGACTTCATTTATCTGAATTAATCTTTATAGCAGTCCTGCGATGACAGTGTCATTTCCTCTTTATAAATGGAGAAGCTGAGGTGCTAAGCAGTTAGGAACTTGCCCGAAGTTATGCACAGATACCCCAGACTAGGTGGGGATACAGCCTTTAGATGGAGATGTGGTGAGGAGGTTGTCAGAATGAACCTAGGTAGGGCTTCCTGTGAGTCTGACTGACCCCAGTTAAGGCCTCTGTATAAACTGAGAAAATGTGACGGGTCGGGGCAGACATCTGGACTTGCAGCTGTTCCAGACGAGCCTTGTAAGCTCATGCCCTTGCTTATTAAACCTGCCACCTACCAATCAGGAGTGACCTGTCACTTTCTTACTGCTCCCGCCCCCCTCATAGGGTTGGTTTCACATTGACCCAAAAAGCTTCCAAGGGGGTTATGACTCAGCATAATGGCACATAATGAAATGGCCAGTGATTTGATAAAATCAGTGCCCCAGTTATTGCATATAAGTTTAGATATGATAAACTATGGTTTATCATTTTTCTAGAACAAGTTGGATGGCATAATTGTGTACAGATTAGCAATCCTTCTGGGGTCAAATACTACAACTTCAAAAGAGGACAATGTTTAGAAGCTCGTGGATAATGTAAAGCAGAAGTAATGATAAGAAGGGTTTAAGAATGCGTGTGTTTTACTCCTGTGTATTGTTAAGGTAATTACCATCAAAATGATGAAAAGTAAGTGCTGGCAAGCATGTGGAAAATTTGGAACCATGGTGCATTGTGGATGGAGATATAGAACTGAGCAGCTGCTGAAGAGAACAGTGAGTGCCTCAAAAAGGTAAACATCGAATTACCATGTGACCCAGTAATTCTGATTCCCTGGATACGCCAAAATAGTTAAAAGCAGAGACTCAAACAGATACCCGTACACCATTATTTAGAGCAGCATTTTTCACATTAGTCAAAAGGCAGAACTAACCCAAATGTCCATCAACAGATGAATGGATAAATAAAATCGGGTATTATTATATTCATTCAGGTGTGCCATTCTGACACATGCTATAATATGGATGAACTTAGAAAACATTATACTGAGTGATCTCAGCCAACAACCAGAAGACAAGTATGATTCCATTTATATGAGGTGCCAAGAATAGGCACGTTTATGGGGACAGGAGGTATGATAGAGATTTCTAGGGACTGGGACAACGGGAAATGTGGAATTGTTGAATGGGTACAGAGTTTCTATTTGGGATCATGAACAGTTCTGAAAATGGATAGTGTGGACACGTGTACAACATTGTGAATGTCTATAATGCCACTGAATTGTACACTAAACAGTATTTAATATGGTAAATCATATATATGTACATATATATATCTACAGTCAAAAAAGAAAAAATATGTATGTCTTTTAAAAAGGGATATTTACTATAGGATGCAAATACAATGAAGAGTGTAATAATTATCTGTCAACATCAGTTAAATAATCTGAATGGTATCTGTTGTATAATGTTACTTAAAATTCTCTCTAGCTAGTAATAAAAACACACTGTATACATTTTAATTATAGATCCTTGCACTAAAAATTAGAATTAAAAAATACACATATCTTTAGAACTGTCCCAAGATAAATAAAATTTACCCATGACTCCTTTTCCAGAGATACTTACTGATTTTGATGAGATGAAACGGTTTTTAAAATATTTTAATATTTTGTTATATTTATCTTAAAATTTATCTCACAACCTTTTGTATTTCTTTCTTTGTATTAATTATTTAACTCTAATGGAATGTTGCCAATTTTAACACCAAGAAATACTTCCTGTAGTGTCCTTTTGATACATTTTTATGATTCTCATTGCTTTGTTCATTTTGGGTCATTGAGGGCCTGGAAGAATACATCATTACAACAATTCTATTGCCTGGATGGCCTTGCTCACTGCTGTGCAAGATGAGCCATTTTTTTTTGCTTTTGACTGCTATCCCTGTAAAGGGTTATAACTACAGAGAGGGGGAGAACACAGTCAAGTTCCCTACTGAAAAGCTTTGGGTGGGGAGCCCTGAGGTGGTCTCTTACTAGGGTCAATTAGAATAATAAGTGATGTACAAAATTAGAGCAGAAAAACTATTGGCCAAGAAATATTATAACAGAGAAACTTACCAGCAGGGACACTCGCCTGGAAATCTATAGCAGGAGGTAAAGGAGAGCTGTCAGAAATGGTTATCAGTGAGCTGTTGTGCAGATTTAGTAGCAGAGGTGGTGGTGATGTGAGGGCAGGTCAGTGAAGGCTTAAGTCTCTTCTCAAGGCCTGGGCAACAATAGACCCTTGTGTGGCCCGGCCATTCACTGTGCTGGGGTAGAAGCCCCTTAGGACAAGAATTGTCCATCTAGGTTTAGGAATACCTAGCCAAAGAATGTATTCTAGGGAAATAATTTGAGATAAAAAAATCAAATATTTGTTTAAAATTATGTTCATGTTAGCTTCATAATGAGAGGAAAAGAAAGAGGAAAACAAAACATTTTGCTAAGTTTGGGAACCTCAACAAAATCAGGATATTATTTAGGAAGTAAAAGCATCATCATGGAAATAACACAGAAACGTGGAAAATGTTTGATATACTATTAAATGATTAGAGTGTATGAAAAAGGCATTTCCGGAGCATTTCTGGCATTTAACACATGCTGGGATATTGCTAAGAACTGGATGTCATCATATAAAACTAAAAAGTTGAAAGCTATGTTCAAGTGGTGGGATATCTTTACAAATGTGGTTTCCTGTCACTATGAGTGTGTGTGTGTATCACAATTATTTTTGTAGCAAAGTTCACACAAATACAATGAATAGTTTTTATGATTCAGATTTAGGACCACTCATGTTTAAAATGTCCACAAATCAACCTAATTGATTGCAATGAAAAGGAATTTCTTAAAAAATGGATAGTTCTCAGCAGTTATGGCAGATACAGAAAAGATGGAACAGACCATGTATGGCCTTGGATCAAACAATAGAATAAAATTTCTCTGTTTGATAACCAGGCTCCAACTAATACATTCTAGACAAAGTTTTCCTCACTAAGGATGTAGCAGAACATCTGAGGAACAAAGGCATCTCCAGTTTTCAATAATCAGCCTTCCAAGGAGGTTCTCAAATAAAAAGGAAAACGTGCAGAGAAATTGCTAACATCACCAAAAAATGTCACTTTTAATTGGATGGGGACTATGCGGTCAGGTGTGACAGGGAGGAAGGGGTTATCATGAGCTAATAATTCAACAGAAATGTGGCCCCATGCTTCTAATCCCTGCAGAGTGTTATCTCATGATTACCAAACAACCCGCTTAGATATGCCTTATTAGTTTCTCTTTTGGATACCTTCATTCTTAGGAAAACCATACTTCTGTGCACTAGAATGTGATGACGTTGCAGTTTTAAAATAGGAGCAGTTGCTTTAGCTGACTAGTAGTTCACAAAAATTAATCTAGCCTTCCCATTAATCTTTGTACCAATCAGAATGTTTCTTTAATCCAAGGAGTTTTATAATGCAGTCGAAATCACTCTGGTCCAGGTGCCTTGTGCTGCTTACAGAAAAAGTAACAAGAAAATTTAATCGGAAGATTATTAAGTATTTGGGGCTGGTGCTGACTGGTATCACCTAGCAACTATAGAATATACTGAGCAAATCTAACAAATAGCAACTCATCCTTTCTGTCTCACCGATCATGTAATTTGGAGAGCATAAGAATGCTTGCAGATGGCAATAAAGAAGATAACAATAAGATGTAAAATTTTTATAAAGACAAAAAGTGGTCTGAGTTATGAGCTTGTGGATACTGCGATTATTAGGGCGATGGCGAGCTAAGTGACCTTCATGGGAGCAGTTCATTGGATGGCTTGAAGGTTGTAAAGGTTCACAGTTACAGAAACTGAAGAAACACTTCATAGGCCAGAAACGAATGAACTCAATTCAATAATCTACTGCCAAGGCATTGCTATTGGTCAGGCGGATAGTGAGAAAAAGGCTTAAAATGTCACCAGATAGCTAATAAGTTGCAGGCTTGCAGATTGTATTTCTGTAAGATGATGTCAGATGGCTTTTTGTGCCCATTCCCGATCCCTTCCACCACCCTCGGGTCTAAATTGGACTGTTTCTGAGTTTCTTAGGTTTAGTTTCCTAAGTCTGAATTTCCAGCAAGAGGTGGCAAACTGCTGCTTGTCCCCTCACCACCTGTTTTGATAAATAAGTTTTATTAGAACACAGCTGTACGCATTCATTAGTGTATTGTCTCTGCTGCTATCATACAATAGCAGCGTTGTGGCATTAGGACAGAGTCTGTGTGATCCAAAGACCAAACGTATGTCCTGTCTGACTCTATCCCTGCTCTAGAGTGTTATTTATGAGGTGTGCATCTGTTTTACAGCCTACACAATTTCATTTCTGTTGTTTCTTCTCCCTTGCCATTTTTGTCCTTGTGGATTTATTTTCATTGAACTTGAATATCAGTTGCTTGGATTTCAGGTTGAAATGGAGTCACACAGGAGGGTTCAGTCTGCCCATGGTAATGGAGGCTCCGGCCACTCTGTTATCACCACCTGAACTGCTTGATTAGGATATTTCGATCCATCTAGCAACAAGACGGTCTGTCCCAAAGCAAAGCCACAGAGGATTTGCATGCCCTTCTTACCTTTACTGTTTTTTGTAAATGGATTTTAAACACTATTAATCTCTTAGGCATTCAACTTTTTCATGCTACTCTAGATTTCATTAGTTAAAAAGGAAAGCAACATAAATCCTTATAAGAAGATGCAGCTTTTAATTTAATTTTACAGACTTTTATCCAGAAAATATTTACAGAGCAGCAAATAATACAGGTAGAATTATGTTTAATGATCGTAACACTAAGAACAGCAACAATAATGTTACTACTACTACTACTAATACTAATAAAAGAAAGATTCACTCTCCTTACACAATGTAGCCTGGTGAAAGATATGTAAAAAAAAAAAAAAAAACTCAAGTCAATATACATGAGTTTTTATAGAGGTCAGAACCTCTGATATAGGCAGTAGGTTTGCTTATGGTGATCAGAGAAAGCTTCATATTGAGGAATAAATATAATTTTGACACTCAGAGCGGAACTGGCACTCCTGCCAAAAGACAATATGCACAGAAGGAATAAAGGTGGTCCAACCCTAAAGTTTCACCACAATTCAGCTATTGACCTCTGGTAAGTTATTTAACTTCATTAAGCTTTAGTTTTGTCATCCATCAAGTGAAGATAATATTAATAGTTTCCTCATAATTGTGCTCTAGTGATTATACGAAATGACACTCTTGACATTTAACAGAATTTCTGACCCCTAATAAACGTTCAGCAAAAGGTGATTACTCATGTTATTATATTATTATAAATTCTTCATTTTTGTACAGAAGGGTGATGTTTTAGCCAAAGGGGTAAATTTATGATAGTATTTCAACACAATAGTAGCTGTCAATAAGAGATATTTTAGGAAGTAGTAACCACCTAGTCATCCTTCAATTATAGAATATAAACAACTAATTACCTTTTTTTTTTTTTCCAACAGGTATGAATGGGCCTGGTAAGAGATGATTTAACTGGATGTTCTTGTAAGAGAATTGAGATCACCTGAATTCATGTTCCTCCAAAGCATTTTCACGACTTTCTTAAAAATCAATAATTCAACTACTTACAATTTATATGTTTCTCCTTGACAGATCTTATGTAGCAACTTACTTGAATGAAACATAATGATCTATTTCCCCTAGCTGCTACTACAACTTATGTTTTGTTTTATTTTGCTTGGTTTTTATTTTGAGACAGAAAACTTAGGAACATCAAATAGAATTTCTTGTTGAAAGAAAAAGAACACTGCAAGGTTTATTGATCTACAAGTAGAATCAGCTCTAGATTAAAAAAAAAAAAAAGACAACACATGACATAACTTGGTACACTATTGATTTAATTTTTTTTATATTTTATCTCCTTGCCCCTTTGTAAAATTAGACATTGCTACAGAGATCTGGCATACTTCTAGAGTTTAGGAAGTGTGGTGTATAGACCTGTAATATTCCAAATTAAACGCAGTGCTGAATGTTGCTACTTGGGTCTCTAAGAATCTATTGGAAGCATGCACAAGTGTTTTTTTCTGAACCCAGAGAAGCAAATCAGGCAGGCATGTACGATTGGAGTGTTCCTATGCTTGCACAGTAGGTGTCTGTTTCTTATATAAGCTCAATTATGCTTCATGGTATAACCCTTGATTTAAACATTTGTAGAAATTTTTAAAAGGTCCCCCTTTGTAGAGTTTTAGATTTGCCGTTTTTGATAATTTCCTTTGTGGAATTCTTGTGACAAATGTCTTTCTAAGCTTCTTATTCTCTCTGAACACGACAGAGCATTTTACCCATATTTAAGATTCACTCATTTTCCACTTGTATATGGAGAATTTTTAAGCCAATAAAAAGGCTCCGAACTGAGTGGCTGTTTAAAGAGACTTGGTGTCAGTCACTGAAATGTGAACCATGGAGGGAAACATTCCTTTGGCTTCTGTGAATGTCAGATTGGGAGCAGACTCTGGGGCAAAGCATACCGGTAATGTGGCAGCAGCAGGCTCTGCAGATAACAAGGATCCAGGAATGCACAGGAGTGGGGCCAGGGAAACAGACGTAGTCAGAGGCTGGTCCTTCTGGGAGCAGCAGAGAAGCAGGGGATGACGGGACTGGCCAGCTCGTGCTCAGCAGCGTGCTCGAGGGAAAGAGGTCGTGTCCATTCAGCACTTAGGACACAGCCTCAAGGAAGTCCACATGGTGATTGAAACAGTCTGAAGTCATAGATTTTTTTTGGTTCAGAATATTCACTTTCTTTAGAGCACACATGAACTCAGGAGGCCTGTTTCTGCTTAGTGTTGGGAAATTTGATCTGGCTAATTCCAGGTAGCTTAGTTCAATGGAGCAATTATTTTTTTTTGCCATTCAGATCTGTGATTTATATTTAGTCCCAGTCCAATTTAAGGTTTCATCACCAAGCTTCCACCATCCTGGAGCGAACTCTGTTGCAACACAACTACAGAAAGCTTGGTGAGCTCATGTTCAGCATTGTGTTCAAGACAAAGAGGTCGGGGTTATGTCCATTCAGCATTTATGACATAACCTCAAGGAAGTCTTTTTGGTGACTCTCCTGCAACAAAGCTTTCCCAGGTGTTGTCAAGCCAGTGGAATAGTGTGTGTGTGTGTGTATGTGTGTGTGTATGTGTGAGAGAGAGAGAGAGAGTGTGTTGAGGATCCTTAACCTTGTTTCCACCTGATTTTTTTCTCCTAGAACAATGGAAAGCAGCTGACTTCCAAAGAATCAAATGCTTGAGGCTCAGCAGTGTTTGGTGGCCTACAGGGACTTGTCTCTCCTCCATATCTATGGCATTGGGGACCCCCGTAGCTACCAGTGCCTCTATTAAAAATGGATGCTCCCACATTTTTCTAATGCTGTCTTTCTACATTAACAGTGGGTCCTGGCATGAAAGAGTGGACTGTGCCATGTCACTTGTGCTATATCAGAACTACATCACCCAGAATTCCCTAGCCCTAAGGTGCTGAATCAAAGCTGGCCGCAAGAGAAACCTAGTTTATGGCCTCTACCCCAGTAAGAGTGCCGCAAATGACACTTTTTGAAGAGATGGATACGATCATTCTACACACATAAACTTGGTCACAAATAACTGATTTTTAAAAACATTTTATTTTGTATTTCTACTTAAAAAAATTAGAATAAAGGGAAATGGATACCCTATGTTAATAGAAAATCACTACTTATTAGACCATGAAGAAAGACATGGGAAATCTCACTTCTGATTCTCTCCCATCCCATGGTATCAGGCTCCATCAGCTTCCAGCCCATGCCCTTCCTGTGCTATAAAACCTTCCGTGACATTATCAGACTAAAGCGGTTACTTTAATTTTAAATGTAATAGAAGGATTACTTACCCCACACAATGAGATACATAATAAATGCTGGGCAGATCAGTAAAGCTTTGCGGGAATACGTGAGCTGTAGTATTTTTGGTGGTATCTGTTTGTTGTAGACTATTGATTTGTACAAAAAAAATGTAGAACTTCTAAAAAGAAACAGGCGAACAAATCCTTGAAAATGAAAATAAGGCCAGTCCTGAGACAGCATTTGATGAAGTGAATTTCTTCTTTATCCTTGGCTTTTCTAAGAGATCCAATGTGCTCATACGAATAATGATATTGATGCAAATATTTTCAGCATCCAAATGTTTGTTTTTCAGATTTATGCATCAGTGTGCTAAGTGCTTTACATATATCATTATGTTTATTCTAACAATCTTACAAGGCAGATATATTACATTTTCCATTTTACACACAAGGAAAACATCACACTATTAAATAGGGCTTTCCGCATTAAAATCCCATCTGCCTGACCTCACTCTTTCCACTCTTGAATACTGTTTCTGCACCACAATCTGCAAACAGGTGACAGTTGCATTCTGGGTAGGCTCTCACTCTCTGAATTTAGTTTAACTAACTCCTGCCCACCCCACTTCCCTTTCTATTTACTATTGTCTCATTTGGTGTTCAACATCCCTGTTGGTTAATATTATGTGTCAACTAGACTGAACAACAGGGTGCCCAGATTTTGGGTCATATGTTATTCTGGGTGTATCTGTGAAGTTTTTTTATTTTATTTTATTTTTTTATGAGATTAACATTTAAATCAGTACACCGAGGAAAGTAGGTGGTCCTCTCTAAAGTGAGTGGGCTTTATCTCATCAGTTGAAGGCCCGAGAGAAACAAAAAGGGTGACACTCCCCTAGTAAGAGAAAATTCTTGCCTGACTGCCTTTGAACTGAGACTTGGCTTTCTCCTGCCTTCAGACTCAGGCAGGAGTGAAATCATCAGGTCTCCTGGGTCTATAGCTTGTTGATGTACCTTGTAGATTTTGAGAGTTGCAAATTTCCTTGATCAAATCAACATTTCTCTGTGTGTGTTTTTTGTGTGTGTCTAATGTTTTCTAGGTCCTATTTCTCTGAAGAAGTGTTATTAATATACCACATGACCTAGAACCTCAGTCATAGTAATATTGTTGACCATAAATATATCAACCCTTGGAAATTACTTGGACATTGCTCTGTTTCCATGCTGGCTATCAAATACAAAGGAATCTTGCAAATGTTTTAGGAAAAGGGTGAAATTAGGTCTGTGTTCCATATGCAAAGTGTTATGGCCAGAAGCAGTCACAGAACCCAAAGGCACAATAACAGAGTCAAATACTACAGGCGAGCTTAATCTATGGCAAAATCTTAACATCAGTCATCTTCTCTTTGGTATCTCGTGATTTTATTTCTCTGTCCTTTATATTACCGTATAAAAAGCATGTTAAGCTTGGGAGTTGTGGTTTAATGTTTCAGAGAATATCTTCATGACCTTTCAATTACATTTGCACCTCTATGTAATTCTCTATTTTATCGTCTGATTTCTATTACATGGCCTAATTGTCAAATTTTAATTTGCTTAACCTTGATGAATTAATGCATCTTCTGAACTGCTCAATATTCCAAGAAGGTTCTGCCACATGAAATCATGTTTCATACAATGTATTCCTTCCAAATTTGTCTATATTCATATTCATTCTAGAAATCCAGATCTACAACTAGAATACCAAGTCCATTTGTCTACAGCAAGGGCTCAGACCATAACTTCTTCAAGACTGTCATTATGATTCTACCTTTAAAGTTGTGGAATTACAACCACAAAAAAGAAAAAAAGAAAATCAAAGGTTGAAGTGTAGAGCTATTACATTTCTCAGCTTCTCTTTACATAGGCCTGTGGAAGGGATAGAGACCATCTGTAGTTATTTAGCTTTGAACTCAAAATAGAATATGGGAAAGCCATAGTAGTAACAATTTGGGAATTTAGACTATCTTATATATTAATCCCATCTTGTGTCCTACTAACTGAGAGTATGTTAGTACTCAGGAATCCAAAACAGTTTTAATAGTCTGTCCCATGAGTGATTTAATTCATACAATGATACAAAGGTATCTGTTTTACACTTATTTTTGTTGCTCTAATCTCATAAATTCCAAAATGTACATCTGTTATACATATCTCAAAGTTAACACATTTTAAAGAATACATATTTTTCACCTAAATTCTTCCCTCTGTTGTCACAGACCTGGAAAATATTATCCTCACCATGCTCACCCCCACCAAATGTTACATTCAAAAGCCTAAAGTTGATTTCTCAATTCTTTTTCACCAAATCTGAATTCCTCAAAATGTGGTGAACAGTATTTAAGAATCTGTCTGAAATTTATTCTATTTTCCCTGGTGGCTCTACCCATTATAACTGTATTATCTTACATCTGGTCTCCTGCAGTCACTTCCTAATTGTTGTTTCTATTTTTGCATCCTTATAATTTATTCTTCAAGGAACAGTCAGAATAAAATGTTCACACTGAAATGAAATTAAGGTACTGCTTGACTTAGAAGCTTCCTTTGGTTCTGTAACAAAATATTACAAAATCAGTGACTTGAAGCACCACAAATCTATTACCTTATAGTTCTGGAGCTCAGAAGTCCAAAATGAGTCTCACTGGGCTACAATCCAGGTGTGAGCCAAATTGAGGCATGCCTTGTTTCTGGAAGCTCTAGGGGAGAATCTGTGTTCGTGCTCTTTCTAGCTTCAAGAGGTTGCCTGCATTTCTGGGGTCTTGGATCCTTTCCATCTTCAAAGTCAGAAATGTAATATCAAGTCTCTGTTAAGCAGCTCTGTCACTTGGACACAGACTCTTCTGCCTCTACTTCTATTCTTAAAGACCTTTCTGATTACATAGGGCCCACCTAAGTAATGCAGGGTAAAGTCTCTATTTCAAGGTCACTTGATGGCAGCCTTAATTCCCCTTTGTCATGTAAAGTAACACAATCTGGGTGTCAATCCATAGCCATCCTTGGGTCATTATTCTGACTGCCACAGATTTATGACATATTTTTTTTTAAAGATGCAAACAACTTTTCAAATCTTAAATCTCTCTACTGGTTGGCCCTTGCCCAGCTCTCATCCCCATTTCATATAACCCACTCCTTTGCTCCCTCAGCTCCGGTCACTCTGGCCTTTAGTGGATTGTTAATCTAACCAAGTATCACCTGCTTCAGGACCTTTGCACTTGTTGTTCCCTTGTGTGAAAGGATCTGTTCCCACATGTACGCTTGGCTCATCTATTGCATTTCCTCTGAGAGGCCTTTCTGGGCACTCCATGTAACACAGTTCTGAATGTTATATTCTTTTAATGTATGCCCTTCATAGAACTTGTCACCAGCTGAAACGTTCTTACTTGTGTTTTCCTGTTGAATGTCTTTTTGCCCTCTAGAAAGAAAGATACATGCGAAGAGGAATTTCATCTGTTGTTTTAACAACTTTACCTCTATAGTTTACAACAATGCTTTGCTAGTAAATTCTCAAAATATATTTGTTGAATAAATGACTAAATTCTTTCACGAGTAAATTTTAAATCAATGTAACCAAACCAGTCACGCACTTTTATTTCTTTTCTTCCAGCAGGGGAAGGATTTGTCTTTCATCTTTCTCCACAGAGCTAACCATTTTTTTCAAAAGGAAGAACCTGTCAATTGCTTGTCCCTCCAGGTACCAGGCATCATTGCTCTGAGGGCATTTTTAGCTCACAACAAAGTTGTCTTTATTCCACAGTTCCTTAATCCCCTTTTCATCTGATGCTCTGGGAAACAGGAAAAAGTAGCAGCTCTCAGAGAGATGGGCTAGGGAAATTCAATCATTGAGAAAAGAAGACAATTTAGGAGGGAGTTCTGTAATCTAAATGGAATGCAAAGGACACCCCCTGCCTCTTCTTCCCTTGCATGATGTGCTTCTCCCATTCTCACCTGCATGCTGCCCACATTCTCGCTGGTGGGAGTCAGCTACAGGTAAGAAAACACAGTCAATCAAATGCTGCCCAGGTCCATCCCAGGCGAAGGCTGCTGTGTTTGCTCCCAGAGGCACTTTGGCATCCGTGTGACGGTGTTCTACGCAGCTTGTGTCACATTCACTAGGTTTCCGGAATCTACTTGGGTGACATGTCCATGAACCTAGCTTTACACGTTGTACTGACTTTTATCATCCTGATATTTTTACTTTCAAATCTTACTCTGTATTTTGTCATCACCTGAAATTTCTCTCTTGCTCAACAGATAAATGGAAACATCTCAATACATGAACACAATTCTCCATTCTGCGGATCCTTTTCCAGATGTTTTCGCTCCATTATTTATTTTAATTCACTGAGGCTTTGAGTCCTTTTCTCACTTTTTTTGTTTCAAACGTTTGGACCTCTTTTAGTTTCATGTCCTTCATTACGTAGCCTAGACACCATGGCCAATGATTTCAATCGTTCTCGGAGCAACACTCCCAGTCTCTTTGCATCCTTCTCCTTTTACATTCTTTTATGGACTTGTGGGGTGAGGGAGGATCTCTTCTAAAAATCTCCAAACTTGTGAAGTTAACAGTACATAAAACTTAAAAAAAAAGAAACATTGTTATTCATGGTGGTAAATTCAATTAGATAATGAATATATTTGTGATGTTATATACAATTAGTTAACAAACCCAATAGATTTCGCCTTTTCTGTCGTTCCTAGCCTACCATTTTAAGCTATTACATCTGGGTTCCACTTTTGGAACAGGTTTCCAGTTTTTATTTCTGCTTACATCCCCCTTTCTTCAGACAAGTCTATATACAAGGATTAAATAAGTTATCTCAAATACAAATATAAATATGTCATTTCCATACTTAAAATATTCAGTTCTCTTTCTGTTAAAGAATTACAACTTTAACATCCATATAGAATAGATGACTCCCCTTTCCACAAACAACAAGAACTAATCTTCCTTTTCTTTGGTTACATGAAATTCACCCTTATCTGCCCATTGCCTCACATGCAGCCCAATCTTCCATCTTGACTTTGTATATTTTTTTTTCCAAAAACAACAACATCCTTACATTTCTTGTTTAAAAAATAACAGTGTTAAGATTCTCTATTCACAGAATCTTTTCTCTACTTGGAATGCTCTTTCCAATAGTGTTCAGTGAATATGTTTTTATCCAATTTCCCCTCAAACAATGTAACTCAGTGAACCCCTTATCTACCTTTGTGACCCCAATAGTTTCATTGTAAAATTTGCCGTTTTTTTTTTTTTTTTCTTTTTAAATAAGAATTCATTCTGGGCTCATTGTGTACTTTAATTGCTGTTCTGGCACACTTTGTTGCGTGTGTGTGTCTAAACTTAAAATATTGTTCTTTGTTGGCATATGAGATTCTGGAGTATACAGTTTGTCTCATATTAACTAAGCTCTGAAACACTAAGGCATAGCTCAGTGCCAGGCAGAGAATAGAAACTCACGAAATGGTTCCTCAGTAAACCAAACTAATAGATATTGGTTCAGTCAAATTAGTCTATGGCAGAATTGCATAGATATGGTAATTTCATGGCATTCCTAGACATGTTACTAATGGCTTGATGCCATTTTATTATGAAATCTAAACAAGTGCAAAGTTCACGTTTCCCAGTGAATGAGATATGCTTTCACAGTGAGTTCCTACAGCTTCTGCTTCTGAGTGATCCTTTACTCGTGATGATTATGCAAATCTCCAAGGAGGCTTTGTCCTGGCTCCTACAGGAATTAGACACTGTGCCATGCTGTAAGTGCCCAGCTTCAATTTATGTTCCCAGAATGCACCCATGTAAAACTTGCTGGATAGTTGCCCTGAGGAAAAGAAAATCTTTCAAACTGGATTGTATTCAGACATGATAGGTGGAAAAAATCAACTTTCCATTATTACTATTTTTGTCAGTATCAATAGTTTTTCTAACTACTGTCATACATTCTAACCTAAAAGCACGTGCTCCTCCCAAAAATGAGAACTGAGAATAAAAGGCAAGTTTTAAAAAGGGAGTGCTTTACTCTTAGAATTACTGCTGAGTGCGTAGAAAATGGAAATGCTATTTAAAAGTTCGGGGAAGTGTCTGATAAGAAATAAAGAGGTCAGAAAATAGTTTCTTCTGATAAGCCTACATGTTAAGTATATTTTATAAGTCAGTAAATTGCCTGGATATTTATAAAGAATAACCAGAATGCACTGCTCAAAATTTGTTTTTCATAATTGTTGGCTTTACAAAATGTATCTAGACTTCCCTATTCCTGAACAAAGTTAGCAAAATTCCTGAAATGAAAAATAAAACAGAGAAATAAAACTAATGTCCTTTCCTCCATCCCTCTGCCCATATGTAAGTACGCATGTGTGCATGTGTGTCAGCAATATCAATATCTGTTTCAGATGGGCTGGAGTAGGAAGTAGGTTGCAAAATGCAGATTGTTCCAGTTTTGTCTTTGCTTCCATTTGATAAAAGTTGAGGGAAAATACATGAATATGTTTACATGCTTGTGAGGAAGATAGAAATCTTGGATTTGGTAATTCATATTTCTTTCTGTTTGAGTGACATATCTGGGAAGGAATCCAAGATATCTGCCTAAGAGATGATGGCTCTGGCTGTCTTTTGTGAAGGATAACAATATTTCCCCAGGGAAAGGTTTTCAGTATCCATATATGTTGTAGGTGCCTATACTTTCTTTCATTATTCCATGTTATATCATGTCTCTGCACCAGACACTGTTGAAACAAAGGTGAATAAAAATGAGGCCCATCTACAAGAACCTGTCAGGTTACTGGAGAAGAGAGCAGGTACTCTCTACACTGTAAATGTGCAGTGAAGGTTTGAATTAGTTCCTGTGGAAGCGGAAGAAAAAAGGTTCTTAATAGGGTAGAGGATCAGGAAAGTGATGTTTGATGTTTGAACCAGGCAATTCAAGCGGAGGAAGACCATTGTAAAGTCAGTCATGGGCAAAGATATGGAGTAGAGAAAGGTCAGTATCTTCAGGAAATACCATTTAGTTTGTAGTAACAGAAGAATCTAGTTTGTATAAGACTGTGCCTTCTACCATTCTTAGATAAAGAACGCTATTTAGACAGTGTGGTGGGCACTGGGGATGGCACTGCACACAGCAGACTTGAGGCAGGGCAGTCCTGGTCATGGGAGGCTTTGCCTGTCACAGCAACTTATTCCAGATTATCCTATAAGAAGGGACAGCCATGAAGACATATTAGCAAAGAGGTGACATGGTCAGGTTTATATTATTATCATTTGGATAACTATTTGGAGATTGGATGTAAGAGAGAATATCAGTCAAGGAAACTAATTTGAAAGCAATTGCACTGGTCCTGACAGGAGAAACTTTTAGGATTTGAATTAAAGAAAGGAGAGTGATAATATAGAAAAAAAGAGTAGATTCATCATGCATATAAAATCATACTGGGACATGAGGTGCCTGAAAGGGAAGGAGTTGCAGGTCTATTTTTCTTGGTTTGTAGAAGATGGGGTAGCAAACAGAATAGGGATAGTAAGTTTAAGAACATTGTACATGCTGTCAGTATTTTCATTGGGGGTCTATAGCACTGTTAATAAGGTTAGAGTGTTCTCATTTTGTGTGCATTTAGGAGGTATCAGAGTAATCCTTAAAACCACAGAGGTGCTTAAAATACCCTAGAAAAGAGTTTAGAGCACTATTTATTATTTTTTATTGTTATTATGTATAACGGTTTTGAGAATCAGTGTAAATCTATGATATGACCCTTGGATCCAAAATTTTGTATTCAATAACAGGGGATTCATGTTCCTCCAAGAGTATTTATTGGCCCTAGGTTATGAACCTCTTGAGTTACATGAAGAGAGGGGAGAAATAGTAATAAAAACATAGGGAAACTACTCGAGAAACTATTAAAATCATTGACTTTAGTGTTTACCAATAAAGTTTTCTATAATGGGATCATCTTTGTTGAGTATTTCTCTTAAAGAATAAAACAACTATTGACTGCACGGATTAATGAATTATTTCATGTACCACAATCTTGCGATATATAAAACATAATTTAAAAAGAGAAAACCATGAAAAATTATTTTCTAAGAGACTTTTTTTTGTTATTTTGTCATATATTATAAGACCTTCAGAAAAATTCCTAGTGTTACTTGCCTGAAGCCCAAACCACATTTTTTAAAGTACAAATAAATAATGCTGCTTTTTGATGCTTAATTAAGACTTTTGGCATGACCACCACCACCAAGAACCCTGCCAATGTAAAACAATTTACTCCCTTGCTAAAAACAGCTCTAGCTAAATTGAAATTGACAGACAATGAACCAGTGATTGGAAAAGTTTACTGAATATCATGTCCCAATTTTGTTAAGGAACATTTACATCATGCTCCAGCTGGTACATTATTTATGAAACTGGGGATGGTTCCAATTTCTATAGCCAGTGCTAAGTAAGATCTACAATATTGTCAGTATAAAGAAGTCACATGCTGCAGACATGTCATCACTATAGTGGGGAAGAGAACTGGTCCCCAGAATGAATATCTACCAGATTCTAGGTCTCCTTGCCTCCCCATTCCCTTCCCATTACATTTTAATTTTCTTAATTAAAATATCATTTTTCAGATACTACATGTCAGACACAACACTAAGGGGAAAAGAACATAGGAAATCCAAGAGTAGCAATCTTTAGGTGATATTCTTCCTATTATTTGGTTTATTTAAAACAGGGAGTTGTCTTTTTCTACAACTACATTATTGCTGTTCTGTGGCTTGGAGATTCTAACACTTCAGTACATGCTTTTCATCTTTTTTTTTTTTTTTTTTTTTGGTACATCTCTGCCAATTAAAATGCGAATATTTATAAGTTAGAGAAAACCCTATTAACACAGAAAAAATAAGTACTTTCAATGTTACTCATTAAAAGTCCCGTGGAAGGTGATTTTAGAGAGTTCAAGAAAGGCCATATCAGACTAGGAGTGATGATTACTTCTAAAGTCAGAAGACATCAGCACTTGTCTCAACATCAAAATACCTATTATATGAATAAAAAAGAATACTTTAAATTAGTTTTAATGAAATTTACATGTAATGTGTATACTTAGAATGGTAGCATTTATTGCTCTGATAAATTTTAAGCTGAGTCAAACATCCAATCATATTATATAGTGTGAATGCACTGAAGCAATAATTTATAGATTTATATTTTTTTAATTTGGGGAGCATTTATTGAGCACTTAGAGAATATTCACATATATAGGCAAGAAATCCTTATTTCTAATTTAAGCTAACAAATAGTGGGGCATATGATTTCATAATACATACTTACTCTGACAATAATGTAATATGTGCTTCAGAAAGGCTGCTTTGTTTTTATTTCTAGGAGGTTTAGTGGAAATATTTATATGTAGTCTACCATTTGTGTCCAAGGACCTTTATGGATAGTTTGTATTATATTCAGCCATAATATTACTACTTTATCATCACTATGAATACTTATTCATTATCTGTGATGAATACCAGTAAGCTATGAACAAAAAATTACATGCATACTCTAAGCATCCAATTACCGTTAAGTTTTAGCAAACCCATCTAATGCTGGTTACTGTAAACATCGATCATGACTCTCATGCAATACTGTTGGACAAGAAAGAATAAAGCTTGCCAGTCAGCTTCTATATAGACAAGAGGAGCTGATATAAATTTTATACTGCTGAGGAATGATCCAGTATAGTATGTCTAACCCAAAAGAGAACAGTGATAATAAATTTAAGCTCTAGAAGCAAATAGCTCTGAATTGTAATTGCTATTTGAACTTGGGGAAGTTACTTAAGTTTTTGTGTCATAGCTTCTTCTTCAGATAATTGGGAGTAAATCCTCATTACTCTGAGATGAAGGATAACAGGACCTGGCAGTAGGAAAGCCCATAGAAACTCTTAGCCATTACACATTACTTGATTAATCGTATCATGTCACTGATGAGAAGACCTTGGGGCTGGGTGAAGGAGGTGACAGGATTAAGAAAAAAAAAAAACCTCATAGGCACAGGCAACATTATGGTGATTACCAGAGGGATAAGGGGGAGGGTAGAAGAGGGTAACGGGGGAATAAATGGTGATGGAAAGATACCTGACTTAGGGTGATGAACACACAATACAATATACAGACGATGTGTTATAGAATTGTACACCTGAAACCTTTAGAATTTTATTAACCAATGTTGCCCAATAAATTCAATTAAGAATAAAATATAAAAGATGACCTTGACCTTGTACATTTATTTTTTTCCTTTTAATTGAGATATTATTAGCATACCACACTGTATTAGTTTTAGGTATACAACAGGATGATTTGATACAGGTACATATTGCAAAATTATGACTGGCTTAAATCTTATTAATGTCCATAACCACACATAAGTTACACAGTTTTTCTTTTGTGATGACAAGTTTTTAGATCAGCTCTCTTAGCAACTTTCAAATATCGTCGTCGTCGTCGGCAGCCGTCCGTCTCGAGAGACGATGGTGTAGCTTCTTAAGAGTCTATCTGCACCGCCGAGAATGGCTGTGCAGTCCGACTCGGGAGTGACACGGTATCTGTCTCCTCCCGTGTTGAATCGACATCTTGCGATGACGCTGGAGTGTCCTCTCCAGTGAAGCTGAAGCTACAGAGCCTGGGCGGGGTGATATGGAGGGTCTGCTGTTGCCCATGCAGCAGACCCCCCCTCTCTTCGCAGCTGAAGGGTCCAAGGGAAAGACGGAGTCAATACAGCTTGGCTTCAGGTGCGCCGCAGGAGTTGCCGGTGTTGACTACAACGTCAAACCGCCTTAGGGACTCCGGCTCCGGATTTTCTGTCGGGGTTTACTCCCTTAGCCTTTCTCCTGAAGAGGTATGCCGCAAGGCAGCGGAGGTTTTTTGGAGTCAGAGTTTTCCTTCTCTGATGTGCCCTGACTGGAAGATCGAACCAGCGACACTTAGCTCGCAGGCCGACGCTCAATCCACTGAGCCAAACCAGCCAGGGCTAAGCAAGCACTACCCACTGTTTTTGTGCATATGCAATACAGTATTATCAATCATAGACACCGTGCTGTACATTATACCTCTAGGGCTTATTTTATAACTGAAAGTATATATCTTTTGACCACCTTTACCATTGTTTTATCCTAGTTCCAACATGTATAAAAAGTAAATAATAATTCCTGCATTTTCCATTGCACAGGTTTACTCTGAAAAGCAAATGCGATAATGGCTGCTGGAGGCGCTGAGCTGCAGTGAGAAGAGCAAGGCTTTAGAGCCAGACAGACGTGGTCTTCAATTCTTGTTCCTGGATTATTGCCTATGAAGCATCTTGAATGAGGTTGTTAAAATGCAAACTTGATCTTACTACTGTTCACTGAAACTTTTAATCATCTTTCTATTATCCTTTGAAATACAATCAGAAATCCTCAGATTTGTGGGGAAAGCTGTGTATAAAGAGGCCCTTTCTTATATTTTCAATTCCATCTCCTGCCCTGCTTCCGTCACCCACTAGACTCCAGCTCCACTGACTTTTTTTTTATTTTCTTGCCTTTGCCAGAAATTTCCCCACCTGGAGAACTTTAATTAGCTACTGTATCTCCCTGGATTATTTTCCCTTCATACAGTTCATCTTTCTGATTTTATTTATAGTCAGGGTCGCTTCTCAACTGTTGCTTTCTGGGTTATACCGATTTTAATCCTATAAATGGAACACTTTTGATTTCTCATAGTACTATTTATTTTGCTTTATAATACGTCACAAAATGTTACGTATTGCTCACTCCATGAAGACAAAGTTATGTTTATTTCTGTTACAGCAGCTGTATCACCAGGTTCTAGTGTTTAACAAGCTCTCAATATATAATACAAAAATTAACATAATTTCTTGAACCTTATAGTCCTCATTGGAAAATATGAATGTTAACAGCACTTACATTGCTAGATTATTTTTTATACTGAAGGTAGTGTGTGTACAATAATGGTAAGGAATAGTATGTACTATATATAGTATATACATTTTAAAATAGAAAATTATTTTTGTTCTGCTGAAGTGGGTCATGCACACACACACACAAAACACAATCATAGATGTGACTAATCCCCTGCGGTACAAATTTAACTTATATTTTTAACATATTTTTTTGGGGGGAAATTTACAAGGAGAGATGGGGCAGAATGTGCATGTTCTCCCAGGTATTACTCTCCAAAGAGGAGAGCTTAGGCTGGACTGTGCACAGCATAGAGAAGGTTTTGGCGGCGAACTCTCTACATATCCACAGGAGGTCAGGAATAACTAGAAAACTGTGCAGCAGTGGGAGATTTTAGTGAAGATAATAGCCTTTTTAAAAATAGGGTGTCTTCAGAGCCCATTGCCTATTTTCATCTCTTCTTCCATTGAATTTACTCAATTTTGTTGAGCTTTGCAAAGCTACCCTAGGTGAGGAGAAAATTAGCTATCAGTGACATACAGATTAGTCTCTCAAAAGTGGGAGAATGTTTCAGGATTCTAGTTGGATAAGGTTCTGGATTATTATTCCCAGTGTCTGATTTACCTTTAGTCCTTTACTTTCCTCTCCACTACTTGGTTGTCCAGATTTCTTTCTCCAACTCACTGTGTCTTATTATTTCTTAATCCCCAACAATAAATGCCATACTTAGCGTCCCAGATTAGCTCATTGCATGTTCACTGAATACAGTAAGTGTGGATCATTCGGGGAGGCAAGAAAGTGTAACAATTCTACTTTGGAGTGAGACGGGCCAGAGCTCAGACACAGCTATGTGCTTTCCAGGGGCTTGAACATGGAAGGTCGAGCTTTAATTTTATCATTTGTAATGATCATCATAATAATAATTCCTAGGATTGAAGGATAATTAAATAGAAAATAGGTTTTTGAAAAATGTTTAACAATATAAATGGCATAGGTTAAGTAAAAATAAAGGGAAGAACTCACAATTAGTATTCACTCTGCTATTATAGTTGTTACATATGAGTATAATTCAGCAAGCTGAGTGTAGAATTTGGAAGATGATATAATGGAGTTTGCCAAGCACATGCACTAGGAATGTCAGTGAGGAAGAGAAGCATATTTGAAAAGAAAAGTGAAGAGAGAAAACTCAGACACAGGGGTAGCAAGAACAGAAGATTCAGAAATTGACTTAGACATTCAGACACAGCATAGAGTCTGTGGACTCTGAAAATAATGTAGCTAAACAGATATGTTTTATCTTTAATAAACCAGAAATGTCTTTTCTCAGCTATGAGTGCCGAGTTATCCTGGTGGAAAATTTTGAAATTGAATGATGACCTTTGGTTCATTTTTTATGAACTTAATATACAAATTATGATTATATTTCTCAGATTATTTTACCAATTTCTTCCTCTCTCCTGGATGTGTGCCAAGAAAATACCACCTGTTTATTACATATATTGTTACTTTTTAAAAATGTACAGCTACTTATTTTTTGTTCTTAAGCTCTAAGTTATACTATGGAGCAAGCAATTCAAGCAAGTCTGTAGTTTTCTAGCCTCATGATGTTTTCTGCCTTCAACAATTAACACTATACTATAGGGCTGCTATTCTGCATGGACTGAAACATCACTTCACTCATTAGTAAATAGGAATGATAAAAGCATCATCACCTTGGTTTGTAGTGACCATCCAATTAGGTAATATATGTAAAGGGCCTGGAAATTTGTACATAAATAATTTTTGGTCATATGACCAACAACATTTTTTCACATAGATAATTTAATTAATAAAGGTGGTGAAGACATGAACAATTTAGTTTATTTCAATCAACAGTTGAGTATGTAGTGTAAGCAATGGAATAAGTACCGACTCACATAAAATCCTTGACCAAAGAGATCTCATAGTCTATTGTGTGAAATAGACACAGCATAGAACAATCCACACAATATATGTCCACTGGACAGAATTGATGAGGAAAAACAAGGAGTTCACTCTGTCAGGGCTGGACAGTTGGTAGATGGAGCACGTGGACTCTTGAGAGGAGTCATGGAGTAGATTATACTAAAGCAATATTTTAAATGACAGAGTTTATCACATGAAAGCTCATCCCAGGTGGTGAGAAAATCTGCAAAGAAGTAGAACAGTATGATTTTAAAAATAATAAAAAGCTTAGTATCACCAGAATCAAAATAAAAATTTGGCGGCAGTGGTCAAAAGGAGTAAGACTATCAAGAAAAACAAAGGCAAAAAACATAAAAGGCCTTTTACTGAAATGCAAGTAAGATCCACTGAGAGATTGAGAATATCCCTCATGGAGAAGAGGATACATTTTCTTTGCTCTGCCTCAGAAATTTTCAAGCAAGGAAGAAATTCTAATCTTGGTCTCAAGTCACTCTAGTTGGTGATGTTAGTAGAGCACATTGTGTCTCATGATCAGAAAGTCTGTCACTTTGATTTACCTCCTAAGGGTAATCTATCTTGTATTTCCTCTTGAGCATTACTCAGGGAATTAATGCAGTAAATCCAGGTATGAATATATGGATGCTGATGATAGAGAAACAGCCAACCTGTGAGCACGCTCTCTCAAGACAGAGCTGAATGGAATTTTTATGGTCCCATTTCTAACTAGCACAATCTTGGGAGGTCATGAAATTCCTGTTAGACCACCATTTTAATAGAAGTCATCTAATTAAAAACCCACTAAATAGTCATTGTTTTAGCTATTTCTTTAGCTTAATTGAATATATGCCATTTACTTTTCAAGGACTTTTAACTACTGTCCCAGTTGAGACTTTAAAAAGCAGCTGTTATTATGACACAGTCTGGTAAGAGATCAGGCATATTTCAGTTTATTGAGTAAATTAAACATGTAGGCCATTTAAAAATGAGGCTTATAACTGTATTGAAACTAATTATCATACAGTATTTCAGTGCAGCACTTGAAACTCAGCAGAGTTGAGACGCAGAGATCTAATCACTGGGGATTTTGAATCCAATAGAGTCCCATTTGGATCATAAAAATGACAGTGCCCCACCTGCAAGGGCTTCAGGCACACATCTGCTCCTTCCCACAGCTTAATGAGTGTGTCTGACTTCATCAGTCGGTGCTTCTGAGACAAAGCATTCCTTATCCAAAAAACAATGCTGCAGCTACATTTATTAATAAAGTTCTTTCTGTTTATTCAGGGATTACCAGCATGACAATTAGGCTCGTTATTTTCAGAAGTGCATGGGTATGTGGGGAGAGAATTAAACTTGAAGTTCTCTTCGATATTAAAAACAAAAACAAAAAACCTGATGGAATCTCTTTGCTAGTCACATACCAACAAAATTTCAAGATCAGACAAGTCTATCCTGCATAAAGCAACAAATCTGAGATATGCTTACAATTGATGAACTATCATCTACAAAGAATGATACCGATACCTATGCTAAAAATTCTAACTAAATTAACTAAAACAGAGTGTCATTTTATATTTGATTATATTAAAATGATTCAGAGTCCTACAATATGAAATTGGATTCCCAAAGAACTGGATATGCTCTAAGATTATTTTTGTTCCATGCCAAGTTTGTAGGAAAATGGTTGAGACTAAAATCATACTGTTCATTTGATTGAACTGAAAAATTTCCCTAAATACAACTGCTTATTTAATGAAAATTAGTTATACACATACCAGCACACATTTTATGGGTTTTACTTCTCATGCTATTTGGCTATTTTCTTGACTCATCTTCAAACCTCTTGTACCAGACCGAACCATTAGGCGTGAGCTCTGTTGATGGCCAGTTTGTAAGTTATACAAACACAACAAATGTAAACACTGTGTTCAAAAGCTAATCATCCAAGACATGTAATGACATGGGTTAAGGTATTTAGCATGTATTACAGAAATTTTTGTATCCCATCCAAGGTCTCAGCATATGTTCCTAGGTCTTCATCCAGCTTACCTATCTGGACTCCTGCTTTAGATTTTGGGCTCTGAGAAATATCTCTGTTTATCTCTTCCTCTTTTTATTCTAGTCATAAATTTTCAAATTGTTCCATAAGTATATTATATCTAGCACCCAGGTGTATTTTGTGGTTTATTTTGTAATCATAAGATTTTTACAGGGTAGTGGCTGTATTGTCTCATGAATTGGATGGCAATCTACTTTTGACATATGAATGAGTTTTTAGGGCTCAAAATGGAATAGGAACCTATCTTTAGTTCAGAGCAGTTTTCCATCATAGGCATACAAATACTATGAGCTCATATATAAGCTGCTAAATTTAAAAGTAAGAACAGAATTACATGAAAATCAGTATCACAAGGATCATAATATAATTTAGTGCTTGTATCTGACCTACTGAATTTATACTTATTAGGAGAAATTTGTCTCGAAAAGTCTGAAGATTGAGAAATCTCTTCAGTGAAAGGAAGAGAGCACTCCCACTATAAAGTGCAAGTACAACTCAATTTGTTTATGGGAAGATTTAAAAATAGAGGAAAAGCTGGAAACAGAGAAAGGAAAATATGCCAGGGCCTCATGTTATTACTAAAGTTTCTTATTTTCTCAAAAGTTAGTTTGCTATCAACCAATGTAATACACCTCATTAGCAGTTTAAAGTATTTTAAATCATGTGATCATTTCAATAGATATTTTTGATAAGCAGATATGTATTCACAATAAAAAGTTTTAGAAAATTGAAATAAAAAAGAAACTTTTTTCAGGTAAATATATCTTTAAGAAGACAAATCCAATATCACACTTATTTTTGAAATGTTGAAAGGTTTTCTTTGAAATTCATCATCAAGAAAGATATTGTCTCATATCTCTACTTCTGGAAACCCTGACTATCTAATTAAGGCAACAAAAGTAAATAAATTTGTAAGATTGATCAAGAAGAACCAATGTTGCTACAAGTTGCAGAAAATGTGTTTAAAAAAATTCAAAAAGATCAATACATAAATTAATAATTTTGTAAGATGTTTGCAAGTTTACTAAATACAAAATAATATAGAATAATCAATTGCATTGTAATATAACAACCAAAAATATTTGGTAGAAAAACTTTTAAATAAATAATTTATATATAATAAAAATAAAACATATAAAAGAATAAATATATGATGGTTTAGAACTCTTAGAAAATTATTAAAATTAAAGGAGATGTATTTGATAATTGAATGAATTTATTGATATACCACATATGCATAGCAAGACTCACTATTGTAAATATCTCAAGTTTCTTGAAATTGGTTTATAGTTTTAATGTAGTTCAAAACCCAATCACAACACATATTTTAGGAAAAAACTGATCCTCAAATTTATATGAAATCAATTGCAAAGTGTCAGTAATGCCCAAGATAGTCTTGAAGGGGAGGAATATGGAATGAAGGCTCATTCTAGAAAATATCATGCTGTATTATAAAGCTATATAAATTTTGACAAAGCAATATTGGTCAGGGATCAATAATGGAAATAGATTACACATATACAAATGCTTGGTATATGGCAAGGGTAAGTGAGGAGTATCTGGAAAAACAGAATCTTTTCAATAATTGATGTTTGAAAATTCAACATCCAGAGGGAAACACAAAATATTTGATTTCCATTTGAATAAATTTCAGGTGGACTAAGTACCTAATTAAGAAAGATATTTTAAAAAGGGTGGCCAAAGTTTAGAGTTATTGGTATAGAAAAAGACATGTAGTTATGATTATCACAATAGCTTTATTAACTCAAAAGAATGTCACAATTGCACAGTGACAGACATACACAAACCCTCCTAAAAACCCCACTTGTTTTGCTGAATAATGATTAATTGATCAATTTATAAATTTGTGTGTATTAATCAGTTTGGCCTTCTACCACAAATTACAATAGACTGAGTAGCTTAACCAACAAATTTTTATTTTTCACAGTTCTGGAGGCTAAGAAGTCCAAGATCAGAGTGTCTAGTGAGAGCCCACTTTCTGGTCTCTAGATGGCTTTCTTCTCATTGTATCCTCACATGGCAGAGAGTAGAGATAGGAAGCCTGCATTGCTACTAAGTGTTTCTTCTTGTATGGGAACTAATTCCATTATAAGGGTTCTACTCTCATGATCTAATTATGTTCCAAAGGTCCCATCTCCAAATATCATTACATTGGGGATTAAGGTTTCATAATATAATTTTTGATAGGACAGTTATTTGGTCTATAGCAGATCACTTACCTATTAATTGAGCCTTTATAGTAAAGACTGTTAAGAAGTTTCACATAAAGCATTTCATTAATGCTCATGAGTATTAGTTTTTTTGTTTTTAAATGAAATACTAATATCAACCTAATCAGTAGTTATGAAGATTTAATTATGTGCCCAAATACACAAGGCCTTAAAGTGGCAAAATTAAGAGTTAATTGTATGTAATTTGAATGCAGATAGTCCGCAACTTAATAATGGTTTGATTTTATAGATTGTGTAAAACTGAAACAATAAATTACATGAGATATTTAACACCTTTATTATATAGTCATTGCATTAGATGTTTGTGCCTACCTATAGGCTAATATAAGTGTTCTAAGCATATTTAAAATAGGCTAGGCTGAGCTATGACATTTAGTAGGTTAGGTGAAATAAATTTTCAACTTAATATTTTCAACATACAAAGAGTTTATTGGTATGCGACTCATAAGTTGAGGAGCATTTGTGCAAATATCATAGATGTTCTTTAGTAACAAGGACACCCGATCTGAAAGTAAGTGTTCATGTATGAGATGATGTAAATACGAGCTTTTTCTGGAAAAAAAAAATCCAGCCATTATTAATATAACAATGGTTTGCACAACATCGGGTTTGCACATCAATGTAACCTGGCAGCCAAGGAGAGAGGACTGGAATGCAGATGCATGAACAATGATGACTTCACTATACTTGTCAGTGGGGGTGTTAGACACCACTGAGTGACTATGTGTACTGTGTGGCTGTCTCATTCAAAATGATTGAGTGGGTAGAGCAATGAGTCTGCATCAAATTTTGCATTAAGCTTGAATGTCCTTTCACAGAAACTATTCAGATGATTCAGGAGGCTGCAGCTATGGGCAACTGGTGACTGGCAGCTTCCCCATGACAATGTGGCCGCTCATGCATCACATCTCATGCAGAAATTTTTTTTTGTGAAACATCAAACCACCAAGTGACTCAGCCCCCCATAGAGCACAGATTTGGTGCACAGTGACTTCTTGCTTTTCCCAAAACTAAAATCACCTTTGAAAGGGAAGAGATTTCAGACTATCAATGAGATTCAGGAAAATATGACAGGAAAGCTGATGGAGATTGGGAGAATTGTGTGATGTGCCAAGGTGCCTGCTTTGTAGGGAACTGAGGCATCATTGTTCTGTGCAAAATGTTTCTTGTATCTTGTATCTTCTTCAGTAAAGTCTCTATTTTTTATATCACATGGCTGGTTACCTCCTGGACAGACCTTGTACATAGGATATTTTCATGATAGGAATAGTATAAGGTCTACCAGGAGTAAAGACAGGGAGCATTTAGAAACAGTCTTTAAAAATAGTAACATATTTTCAGAGATATATTTCATCAAGTAGAATAGTAAAATCCTCTATTTAAATATTTAGTCACAGTGAATCAGCTCTGCATGGTAGGTTTACGTTTAGCTCTGAAATAATGGAGAACAGGCAGAACACAGCACAGTGTCAATCCATTGGGCAGAAAAATAGTCAACGAATTAATAAGCTGGAGATAATGTCAGAAAAAAAGGTTCATTTCAGAGTGCTAATGTGGTTTTGCATTAATAAATTCTTCTGATCAGGAAAACAGTGAATGACTGAAAGTCCAAGGTTAAATGTCAGCGATATAGCAGATAAAGCAGCTGGGTGGAACAAAACATGATAGAAACCTTCTCATGCTGTGTGGTATTTGGCACCAGTGGGATTCATTAAAGGTATTGATTGGCAAAAACACCATGTGGTTTCTTTCATACAATAAAAGACATTTTTTATTTTTCACCAATAACTTTATTGATTTGGATATTTTAAGTTGGCTATCTCCTGCGTGACCACTTTTGACATGTTTGATCAGTCACAGCACCTTCTCCATACACTGTACAAATCTTTTTTTTAAATTTCAGTTGCATTTTTACCTTTCTTGAAATAACAAAGCATCATATGCAAAAACATATTGCTTATTTTCTTCCATCTTCAATATTTAAATGGCTAGAAAATCACCAGTTTTGATAAGTTCTTTAAAAATGCACGTTGATATGACAACTGTCACAATACAACCTCACAATATTGATTCAAATGAAGTTAAAGACAACTAAGTGCTACCAGAGCCATCTTACAGAAAAAAACAAACTAACTTTTTGGCCAACCCAACAAAAGTCCCACCTGCTCCCACCCACTGTCCAAGTGAGTTGATATTTCAGTGACGTCTCCTGCTTGGAGTGGAATGGACTGCTCTTCAGGGTCTTGGATACACTTTTTAAAAACATATTAGGACAGAAGCAATGAATGAGGAGGGGGCAAGATGCACAAAGAAGAGCAGAATCCCCAAACCATAGGTTCCTGGGACTTATTAACCAAGTAAAAGTTTTCTGGAGTGATGCAAACTTTCAGTGTCATGATTGGCCCTGTATAGTATTTTATTCAAATCTCACTGAATGGAGATGAGGGAGCTGAAGCTATATTACCTGAATTTGTGGGTGAACTTATTGAACTAAGACTATTGATAGAGAGCTTAAGTGTCTTACTTGGAGGAACAAAAAGACAAGGGGTGCAGACAATGTAAGGTTTTTACCTAACTTTAGTGTGGTGTGCCTCTGCAACTTTAAATGTCTGGAAACCCTCTCTTGACGTTGATTATTTTGCCACATCACTTATCTGTAGTTAAACTAATTTTCCTCCCAGGATGGATATTAAAGCTATATGAAAAAAAATCAATCTTAAACAATTTTATTTTCAACTTTTGATTAGCATTTCAAAACTTCTCATTACTATTGCTTTTTAATGCAAATGCATGGTATATTTTAGGTATATCTGGGGCTTGTCTGGGAACTTTGCTACCAATAATAGTGCTGTTTATATGATAAAATTTATTCAGAATTTCAAATGAGACACTACTTTATTTATTTTTTATTTGTGAGTTCCATGCAAGCAAATTCACACATTTCAGAATTATACTCTAAATTGTTGCTAAGATATTGCCACTAGCATTCTGAATGTGTCAAAGGACATTGGAGTAAATCTTAAAGCAAAATGAGAATGGAACAAGGTAGTCGCCGGACATGTTAGCAGAAAGCAATGGCATAAAAATGGACTGATGTGAATCATGTTTCATAAAAGCTGGCAGTTCTGCAGGGATTGTCTGTCTCTTAGCTGACCATACGGGGCTCATCTGACTTGTATCAGATATGATGCCACGCTGTCAAGGCATAGCCAAGTGGATGGACTAAAAGTGGTTTGGATTAGGCCAGGAATGGGATTTAAGAATTAATGATTCAGTGATTTTTTTTTAAAGAATGGCAGAAAAAGTTAATAGTTGAGGAAAAAAAGTAAATGAACTAGTGCTACTTTTAAATGTCAGGTTTTTTTTTTTTTTTTTACTTTCTTACGTTTTCCTCTTTCAGATAGCTGAGTTGAGAAGATCTCAATTTTTTTTTCTAAAAATACAAGATATTACATCAGGAAGTGTTAAAATAAGTTTAAATCAACAAGGTTTTAAAAATCCAATTGACTCACTTTTAAAGTGAGTTAAAATCAAAATGTGTTATGATCTGAGGGAGGCTGAATTGGGTCATGTTAATAAAACGGAAGAAGCGTGAACAACTTAATAAAGCTTGGCAGTTTCATCATCACAAACATTCCCTGCTGAGATAATGAATTTGACAATAACTCTTCTCATTGTAAAGATATGATAGCACAAAGTCACTGTACAAAATCTCAGAATGAGGGCAATTCATGCTGACTACAGTCATTGCATAGTGACTGCGAACCTGTGATTGATGCATTATTATAAAATGAGTCCCTTCGTTTGTGCAGAGGAAGGACACGGATTAAAATGACATGGTTCTTCTTCTAGAATCTGGGCGATGCAGCCAGAGATGTCAGCTAATGGTGGATGACTTGCAGGAGCTGATGATTCGAATTAATTTACCCAGGTGTTTTAAATGATGGTGAAAATCTCAACAGGAAAAATTTGTTTGAAAATGACTAGTTCAGCATAATCTCATGTATTCAACTCACTCCCAAGCAGCCCTCAGGTTAATCCAAATATTTATGATGCGTTAGGTTAGTTATTTTGCATCACAATCCTTTCCATCCCGTCTATATCCCCTCATCAACCCAAGGGGACTTCCAGCAGGTAAATATGTTAAATGAAATCCTGTGTACTGGTTTATACCCTAAGCTGTTTCTTCATTCCTTTTATGCTAAGAAAAAGCCCAAATCTATCTAGAATGTCTATGGCTTGAACATATATTGTAAAATAAATAATCTCAAAGGAAGTTAAGCCTATGTTACCCAACCTCCTAAAAGAAATATGAGTTATCCTTGGCCAAATGTTCTGGTTGTCAGAGAGTTAATTGTCAGACATATTGAACTCAAGTATTTAGAGCCCTCTGGGGATTTTGGGCAGCAGATGGGGGTCACAGAGGAACCTCCCAAATGTCCACCTGTGAAAATAGCTGGCAGGGTTGGAGGGTCATGGCTAATGGTCTCAGTAAGGTGCTTATGCTCCTCAATCTTATGCAGTGACTGGAGATTGATGGAAAGGAACCTGAGACATGCTACATTGCTCTGATACATGACTATGTTTGAAAGAGGGCTATGTTACATGCCTTGCTTAACCAAGGTGCAGAACCAGACTAAAACTGGCAACTTCCTGAAGCCCTGCCCCATGGGAGTGGTGATTTGCTACAATGTGTCTTTCAGGTTTGAAGAACCCACCAATGGTTTGAGACTACTCTGTTCTCTGAAAGACACATGTTAATGAACATCTCAGAGTATTTCCAAAGCAGAAATAAAGTGGCTGACCTAAGTCCTGTCTGGATTTTTTAAAAAAATTCAATTGGTAGACATGATCCTTATGTGAATTCAGATTCAGTCCTGGTTATCCCTACTTAACTATGGATTTCCTTCCCACCCTCGGCATTTCCACAAGTGAGTCCATTGCTTCTATAGGTACTGATGTATAATGTTTAAAAGTATGAACGTTGACATTTGAGAAGCCTGAATTTAAATACCAGTAACAGTCTTGCTATGGAATTGATCACTTTAAGTGAAGTGTATCATTTCCTAGTCTGTGACTCCTGATACATATGGAGATAATATCTTCATCAGAGACATGCTATGCTATTGTGATTACATCTCTGGCCTACAGTAAGTGTTTAATACATATTACCAATTTTTATTATTTGTGATCTTTGTAAGACATTATAAATGCATATTTAGTTGAAGGACACAACTCCGTT